>NC_089505.1:265693814-266008657 GCF_036850995.1 Saccopteryx leptura | reverse complement strand
AAAAAGTTATCACCTACAAAGGAGCCCCCATAAGGATGACATCTGACTTCTCAACAGAAAAACTTGAGGCCAGAAGGGAATGGCAAGAAATATTCAAAGTAATGCAGAACAAGAACCTACAACCAAGACTACTTTATCCAGCAAGACTATTGTTTAAAATTGAAGGAGAAATAAAAAGCTTCCCAGACAAAAAACAACTCAAGGAATTCATTACAACCAAACCAATACTGCAGGAAATATTAAGGGGCCTGGTGTAAACAGATCAAAGTGGGAAAAGAATACAACAACAACAACAAAAAAAGGAATACAGCTTTAAAGAATAAAATGGCAATAAACAACTACATATCAATAATAACCTTAAATGTAAATGGATTAAATGATCCAATCAAAAGACATAGGGTAGCTGCGTGGATAAGAAAACAGGACCCATACATATGTTGTCTACAAGAGACACACCTTAGAACAAAAGACACACATAGATTGAAGGTAAAAGGATAGAAAAAAACGTTTCAAGCAAATGGCAATGAAAAAAAAGCTGGGGTAGCAATACTTATATCAGACAAATTGGACTTTAAAACAAAGGATATAGTAAGAGATAAAGAAGGCCACTACATAATGATAAAGGGAGTAATCCAACAGGAAGATATAACTATTATAAATATCTATGCACCTAATATAGGAGCACCTAAATATATAAAGCAGACTTTGATGGATTTAAAGGGCGAGATCAACAGCAATACTATAATAGTAGGGGATTTCAATACCCCACTAACATCACTAGATAGATCCTCAAGAAAGAAAATTAACAAAGAAACAGCAGACTTATTAAAAACACTAGATCAACTCGATTTAATAGATATCTTCAGAACCTTTCACCCTAAAGCAGCAGAATATACATTCTTTTCAAGTCCTCATGGTACATTCTCTAGGATAGACCACATGTTAGGGCACAAAAGTGGTCTCAACAAATTTAAGAAGACTGAAATCATATCAAGCACTTTCTCTGATCACAACGACATGAAACTAGAAATGAATCAAAAGAGAAAAGCTCAAAAATTCTCAAACACATGGAAACTAAATAGCAGGTTGTTAAATAATGAATGGATTAAGAATGAGATCAAAGAAAAAATAAAAAAGTTCCTAGAAACAAATGACAATGAGCATACAACAACTCAAAATTTATGGGACACAGCGAAAGTAGTGCTGAGAGGGAAGTTCATAGCACTACATGCACACTTTCAGAAGCTAGAAAAAGCTCAAATAAACAACTTAACCCTGCATCTAAAGAAATTAGAAAAAGAACAGCAAGTAAAGCCCAAATGTAGTAGAAGGAAGGAAATAATAAAGATCAGAGCAGAAATAAATGACATAGAGGCTAAAGAAACAATACAGAAGATCAATGGAACTAGGAGCTGGTTCTTTGAAAAGGTAAGCAAGATTGATGAACCTTTAACTAGAATCACCAAGAAAAAGAGAGAGAGGACTCAAATAAATAAAATTAGAAATGAGAGAGGAGAAATAACAACTGACATAACAATGCAATACCAATTAAAATACCAATGACATACTTCAAAGATATAGATCACATATTACAAAAATTTATATGGAACCAAAAGAGAACACGAATAGCCTCAGAAATCTTAAAAAAGAAAAATAAAGTGGGAGGTATCACACTTCCTGATATCAAGTTATACTACAAGGCCATTGTACTCAAAACAGCCTGGTACTGGCATTAGAACAGGCATATAGATCAATGGAACAGAACAGAGAACCCAGAAATAAACCCACAGCTCTATGGACAACTGATATTTGACAAAGGAGGTAAGGAAATACAATGGAGTAAAGACAGCCTCTTTAACAAATGGTGTTGGGAAAATTGGACAGCTACCTGCAAAAAAATGAAACTAGATCACCAGCTTACACCACTCACAAAAATAAACTCAAAATGGATAAAAGACTTAAATGTAGGCCGTGAAACCATAAGCATCTTAGAAGAAAACATAGGCAGTAAGCTCTCCGACATCTCTCGGAGCAATATATTTGATGATTTATATCCATGGGGAAGTGAAATAAAAGACAGGATAAACAAATGGGACTATATCAAACTAAAAAGCTTTTGCACAGCTAAAGACAACAAGAACAGAATAAAAAGACAAACTACACAATGGGAGAACATATTTGACAATACGTCTGATAAGGGGTTAATAACCAAAATTTATAAAGAACTTGTAAATCTCAACACCAGGAAGACAAACAATCCAATCCAAAAATGGGCAAAACAGATGAATAGACACTTCTCCAAAGAGGACAGACAGATGGCCAACAGGCATATGAAAAAATGCTCAACATCACTAATCATTAGAGAAATGCAAATTAAAACCACAATGAGATATCACCTCACACCAGTCAGAATGGTGCTCATCAACAAAACAACACAGAATAAGTGCTGGCGAGGATGTGGAGAAAAGGGAACCCTCCTGCACTGCTGGTGGGAATGCAGACTTGTGCAGCCTCTGTGGAAAACAGTATGGAGATTCCTCAAAAAACTGAAAATCAAACTGCCTTTTGACCCAACTATCCCACTTTTAGGAATATACCCCAAGGACATCATAGAACGGCTCAAAAAGGAGAAATGCACCCCCATGTTTGTGGCAGCATTGTTCACAATAGCGAAGATCTGGAAACAACCCAATTGTCCGTCAGAGGACGAGTGGATTAAAAAGCTTTGGTACATATATACTATGGAGTACTACTCAGCCATAAGAAATGATGACATCGGATCCTTTACAATAACATGGATGGACCTTGATAACATTATACGGAGTGAAATAAGTAAATCAGAAAAAAAAACTAAGAACTACATGAATCCATACATAGAAGGGACATAAAAATGAGACTCAGAGACATGAACAAGAATGTGATGGCAACAGGAGTGGGGGGGGGGGGGGTGGGGAGGGGGGATGGGGTGAAGAAGGAGAGAGGGGTTGGGGGAGGGGAGGGGCACAAAGAAAACCAGATAGAAGGTGACAGAAGACAATTTAACTTTGGGGGAGGGGTATACAGCACAATCAAATGTCAAAATAATCTAGAGATGTTTTCTCTCAACATATGTACCCTGATTTATCAATGTCACTGCATTAAATTTAATAAATAAATTAAAAAAAAAAAGACAAAACAAATAAAAGACCAGACTCAGACATGGTAGAAATTTTGTGATTATCAGTCAAAAATCTCAAAATCACTATAATTAATATTCTAAGGGTTTTGATGAAAAAAATGGGTAATGTGCAAGAACAGATTGGTAATATAAGAATTTGAAACTATAAGAAGTAGTCAAAAGGAAATGGTAGAAAAAACTGTAATAGAAATAAATAATGATTTTGATGGGCTCAAGAGTAAATTGGACATAGTAAACATGAACATATGTGAATAGAAATGTACCAAACTGAAATGAAAAAAAAAAAAAAAAACCAAAAAGAAAGAAAGGAATGAAAATATCCATGAATTATGGGGGATATAAATGCTATAACATATACAAAGTAAAAGTACCAGAAGTAGAAGAAAGAAAAAGAAATATTTGAAGACATAACCAAAATTTTAAAAATTAATGCCAAATGCCAAATTGCAGACACAGGATCCCAGAAAAAACTGAGCAGGATAAATATTTAAAAATCTATACATAAGCATATTGCATTCAAAATGCAGAAAACATCCCCATGACTATTTTGTAATTATTATTTTGTACTTAAACACTTCAATTTTTTTACTCAGTCCCCTAAGCTCCTTCCCCTCTGGCAACCATCAGTCTATTCTCTATTAATTTGTTTAGTTTTGTCACAGGGATGTGAAGTAAAACATTGAGAAAATCGTCAATAATATTGTAACAAATACGTATGGTGTAAAGTGGGTACTGAAAATATTGGGGTGGGGAATGCTTTTTATATGATTGTCTAGCCTCTATGCTATACACCTGAAACTAATACAAAATAATATTAAATGAAAACTATAATTGAAAAAAAATTAATTAAAAAATGCAGAAAATAAGAACAACAAAAAAAGAAAATCTTAAAAGTGGTGAGAGTATAAAAGTACCTCACTTGTATTGGAAAAAGGGGAAGAATTTTATAGAATTCTTCTTCAAAAATCATGTCAGCAAGGAGAAAGTAGAATGAACTATTTAAAATGTTGAAAAAAGGCCCTGCCTGATTGGCTCAGTGGTAGAGTGTTGGCCTGGCATATGGATGTTTTGGGTTGTATTCCTGGTCGGGGCACCCAAGGGAAGTGACCATCTGCTTCTCTAACCCTTTCCTCTCCCTTCTTTCTTTATATCTCTTTATTCCACTCCCACAGTCATGGCTTAGTTGAAGCAAGTTGGCCCCAGGTGTTAAGAATGGCTCTGTGGCCTTGTCTCAGGTGCTAAAATGGCTCAGTTGCTGAGCAATGGAGCAATGGCTCCAATTCAAAGTATCGCCCCATAGTGGGCTTCCCAGGTGGATCCTGGTCCAGACAATTGTGGGAGTCTGTCTCTCTGCCTCCTCTGTTCTCAATTAAGAAAAATAAAAAGTAAAATGTTGAAAAAAGCCCACCAGCCTAGAATTATGCATCCAGAAAAATTATTTTTCTAAAGTGAAAGAGAAATATAGACTTTCTCAAAATAAAAACAAAAACTAATGGATTTTGTTGCTAGTAAACTTGACTTGCAAAAAATGTTAAAATAAAATCATAAGAAGAAAAATTGATAAAGGTCTGAAACTTAAAAACTAGACAAAGAAAGAAAGTTTTATAGAATAAACACAGTAAAAATAAAGTAAAAACTTTTCTTTTATTTTTATTTATTTGTTTGTTTTTAAGACACCCAGATAGTGACAGGCTAGAAAGTGGATCATTTTATCATTATTTTTTTCTTTTTTTTTATTATTATATTTAATGCAGTGACATTGATAAATCAGGTTACATATGTTGAGAGAAAACATCTCCAGATTATTTTGACATTTGATTGTACTGTATACCCCTCACTCAAAGTCAAATTGTCTTCTGTCACCTTCTATCTGGTTTTCTTTGTGCCCCGCCCCTCCCCCACCCCCTCTCTCCTTCCTCGTCCCATCTCCCCTCCCCCCAACCCCCCGCCCCCCTTGCCATCACATTCTTGTTCATGTCTCTGAGTCTCATTTTTATGTCCCTTCTATGTATGGATTCATATAGTTCTTAGTTTTTTTTTGATTTACTTACTTCACTCCGTATAATGTTATCAAGGTCCATCCATGTTATTGTAAAGGATCCGATGTCATCATTTCTTATGCCTGAGTAGTATTCCATAGTATATATGTACCAAAGCTTTTTAATCCACTCGTCCTCTGATGGACACTTGGGCTGTTTCCAGATCTTCGCTATTGTGAACAATAACTGCCACAAACATGGGGGTGCATTTCTTTTTTTGGAGCCGTACTATGGTGTTCTTGGGGTATATTCCTAAAAGTGGGATAGCTGGGTCAAAAGGCAGTTCGATTTTCAGTTTTTTGACGAATCTCCATACTGTTTTCCACAGTGGCTGCACCAGTCTGCATTCCTACCAGCAGTGCAGGAGGGTTCCCTTTTCTCCACATCCTTGCCAGCACTTATTCTGTGTTGTTTTGTTGATGAGCACCATTCTGGCTGGTGTGAGGTGATATCTCATTGTAGTTTTAATTTGCATTTCTCTAATGATTAGTGATGTTGAGCATTTTTTTCATATGCCTATTGGCCATCTGTATGTCCTCCTTGAAAAAGTGTCTATTCATTTCTTTTTCCCATTTTTGGATTGGATTGTTTGTCTTCCTGGTGTTAAGATTTACAAGTTCTTTATAAATTTTGGTTATTAACCCCTTATCAGACATATTGTCAAATATGTTCTCCCGTTGTGTAGTTTGTCTTTTTATTCTGTTCTTATTGTCTTTAGCTGTGCAAAAGCTTTTTAGTTTGATATAGTCCCATTTGTTTATCCTGTCTTTTATTTCACTTCCCCATGGATATAAATCATCAAATATATTGCTCCGAGAGATGTCGGAGAGCTTACTGCCTATGTTTTCTTCTAAGATGTTTATGGTTTTACGGCTTACATTTAAGTCTTTTATCTAGTTTGAGTTTATTTTTGTGAGTGGTGTAAGCTGGTGATCTAGTTTCATTTTTTTGCAGGTAGCTGTCCAATTTTCCCAACACCATTTGTTAAAGAGGCTGTCTTTACTCCATTGTATTTCCTTACCTCCTTTGTCAAATATCAGTTGTCATAGAGCTGTGGGTTTATTTCTGGGTTCTCTGTTCTGTTCCATTGATCTATATGCCTGTTCTTATGCCAGTACCAGGCTGTTTTGAGTACAATGGCCTTGTAGTATAACTTGATATCAGGAAGTGTGATACCTCCCACTTTATTTTTCTTTTTTAAGATTGCTGAGGCTATTCGTGTTCTTTTTTGGTTCCACATAAATTTTTGTAATATGTGATCTATATCTTTGAAGTATGTCATTGGTATTTTAATTGGTATTGTGTTGAATTTATAGATTGCTTTGGGTAATATAGACATTTTAATGATGTTTATTCTTCCTAACCATGAGCACGGTATATGCTTCCACTTGTTTGTATCTTCCTTAATATCTTTTATCAATGCTTTATAATTTTCTGAGTACAAGTCTTTAGTCTCCTTGGTTAAGTTTACTCCTAGGTACTTTATTTTTTTGATTGTAATAGTGAACGTAATTGTTTCCTTAATTTCTCTTTCTGACTGTTCATTTTTGGCATATAAAAATGCCTCTAATTTCTGAGTATTGATTTTATATCCTGCTACTTTGCTGAATTCATTTATCAGGTCCAGTAGTTTTTTGACTGAGACTTTAGGGTGTTCAATATACAATATCATATCATCTGCAAATAATGATAGTTTTACTTCTTCTTTTCCAACTTGAATGCCTTTTATTTCTTCTTCGTGTCTGATTGCTGTGGCTAGGACTTCCAGGACTATGTTAAATAAGAGTGGTGAAAGGGGGCACCCTGCCTTGTTCCTGATCTTAAGGAGATTGCTTTTAATTTTTGTGCATTGTGTATGATGTTGGCTGTGGGTTTCTCATAGATGGCTTTTGTCATGTTGAGGTATGTTCCCTGTATTCCCACTTTGCTGAGAGTTTTGATCATGAATGGGTACTGGATTTTATTGAATGCTTTTTCTGCATTAATTGAAATTATTATATGGTTTTTCTCCTTCTTTTTGTTTATGTGATGAATCACATTGATTGATTTACGAATAATGTACTAGCCTTGCCTCCCCAGAATAAATCCCACTTGATCATGGTGTATGATTTTTTCCATATATTGTTGGATCTGGGTTGCTAATATTTTGTTGAGGATTTTAGCATCTTTATTCATCAGAGATATTTGTCTATAATTTTTTCTCTTTGTGTTGTCTTTGCCTGGTTTTGGAATCAGAATTATGTTCGCCTCATAAAAGGAGCTTGGATTCTTCCTTCCTCTTGAATTTTTTGAAACAGTTTGAGAAGGATAGGAGTTAGTTCTTCATTGACTATTTGGTTGAATTCAGTTGGGAAGCCATCAGGCACAGGACTTTTCTTTGTTGAGAGTATTTTGATAACTGTTTCAATGTCCTTTGTTGTAATTGGTCTGTTTAGGTTTTCTGATTCTTCCAGAATGATTTTTGGAAGATTGTATGTTTCAAGGAATTTGTCCATTTCATCTAGGTTGTCTAGTTATTTGGCATACAATTCTTCATAGTATTTTCTTACAATATTTTGTATTTCTTTTGTGTCAGTTGTTATTTCTCCACTCTCATTTGTAATTTTATTTATTTGAGTCCTCTCTCTCTTTTTTTTGGTGATTCTAGTTAAAGGTTCATCAATCTTGCTTACCTTTTCAAAGAACCAGCTCCTAGTTTCATTGATCCTCTGTATTGTTTCTTTAGCCTCTATGTCATTTATTTCTGCTCTGATCTTTATTATTTCCTTCCTTCTACTACATTTGGGCTTTACTTGGTGTTCTTTTTCTAGTTCTTTTAGATGCAGGGTTAAGTTGTTTATTTGAGCTTTTTCTAGCTTCTGAAAGTGTGCATGTAGTGCTATGAACTTCCCTATCAGTACTGCTTTCAGTGTGTCCCATAAATTTTGAATTGTTGTATGCTCATTGTCATTCATTTCTAGGAATTTTTAAAATTTCTTCTTTGATCTCATTCTTAATCCATTCGTTATTTAACAACCTGCTATTTAGTTTCCATGTGTTTGAGAATTTTTGAGCTTTTCTGTTGTGGTTCATTTCTAGTTTCATGCCATTGTGATCAGAGAAAGTGCTTGATATGATTTCAATCTTCTTAAATTTGTTGAGACCACTTTTGTGCCCTAACATGTGGTCTATCCTAGAGAATGTACCATGAGGACTTGAAAAGAATGTATATTCTGCTGCTTTAGGGTGAAAGGTTCTGAAGATATCTATTAAATCGAGTTGATCTAGTGTGTCCAATAAGTCTGCCGTTTCTTTGTTAGTTTTCTTTCTTGAGGATCTATCTAGTGATGTTAGTGGGGTATTGAAATCCCCTACTATTATAGTATTGCTGTTGATCTCGCCCTTTAAATCCATCAAAGTCTGCTTTATATATTTAGGTGCTCCTATATTAGGTGCATAGATATTTATAATAGTTATATCTTCCTGTTGGATTACTCCCTTTATCATTATGTAGTGGCCTTCTTTATCTCTTACTATATCCTTTGTTTTAAAGTCCAATTTGTCTGATATAAGTATTGCTACCCCAGCTTTTTTTTATTGCAATTTGCATGAAACGTTTTTTTCTATCCTTTTACCTTCAATCTATGTGTATCTTTTGTTTTAAGATGTGTCTCTTGTAGACAGCATATGTACGGTTCCTGTTTTCTTACCCACTCAGCTACCTTATGTCTTTTGATTGGGTCATTTAATTCATTTACATTTAAGGTTATTATTGATATGTAGTTGTTTATTGCCATTTTATTCTTTAAAGCTGTATTCCTTTTTTGCTATATTTTTTTCCACTTTGATCTGTTTACAACAGGCCCCTTAACATTTCTTGCAGCATTGGTTTGGTTGTAATGAATTCCTTGAGTTGTTTTTTGTCAGGGAAGCTTTTTATTTCTCCTTCAATTTTAAACAATAGTGTTGCTGGATAAAGTAGTCTTGGTTGTAGGTTCTTGTTCTGCATTACTTTGAATATTTCTTTCCATTCCCTTCTGGCCTCAAGTGTTTCTGTTGAGAAGTTGGATGTCATCCTTATGGAGGCTCCTTTGTAGGTGATAGCTTTTTTTTCTCTTGCAGCTTTTAATATTTTCTCTTTATTGCTTAGCTTTGGTATTTTAATTATGATGTGTCTTGATGTAGGTTTCTTTGGGTTTCTCTTTAATGGAGTCCTCTGTGCTTCTTGAACTTGTGAGAGTTTCTCTTGCATTAATTTAGGGAAGTTTTCAGCTATGATATGATTGAACAAAGTCTCTATCCCTTGTTCTTTTTCTTCTTCTTCAGGAACCCCTATTATGCAGATGTTATTTCTCTTCATGTTGTTACAGAGTTCTCTAAGAGTTTCCTCAGACTTTTTGAGTCTCTTTTCTTTTTTCTTCTCTGCTTTCATGCCTTCATTCCAGTTGTCTTCCACCTCGCTGATTCGATCTTCAGCTCTATCTATCCTGTTTTTAATTCCTTCCATTGTGGTCTTTATTTCTGATATGGTATTTTTTATCTCCGAGTGATTCTTTTTTATACTTGCTATTTCTTTATTTAGGTGTTCATAATGACCATCCATTGTTTTTCTAAGATTCCTAAGCATCCTTACAATCATTATTTTGAACTCCGCATCTGGAAGTTTGATTATTTTCATATCACTCAGTTCATCTCCTGAAGCTTTCATTTGGATTGCACTTTTCTGTCTTCTCATTATCTGTGTTTTATTTGTAGAGTTGGTTGAGTATAGGCTTGGTGTTGTCTGCCTCCAGTTTTCAGTTGTGTTATTTGTAGGTCTTCTTAGGTTGGAGTCAGGTATTATTTGTAATCCATTTTCAGATTTGTGCAGCTTTGAAGTCTTGATTTGTTTGTTTTCTTAACAGGTGATAGTCTTGTTTACTGATCTCAGCAGGGGGCTTCCTTGAAACTGTATCCAGGAATGTGGTGGGTGTAACCTGAGACTCTGAAGGCCTCTTTAGCCAGCTAGACTCCCTGGGGGCAGGGTGTTTTCTCAGCTTCAGTAGGGTGAGGTGTATCTCAGATCTCCATGGAGACCTGAGTTACTGCCCCTCCTCCCCATTTCTTGTTTTCAGCTGTGTCTTGTTGAGCTGATTGGAGCTGGAGAGATGTCTGGAGATCTCTGATCCAGAAGCAATTCAGTACTGTTTTGTGGGGAAGGATCAGTCCCTCCCCCAGGTATAACTGCCTTCAGCACGGATGAGTCAGCTTTTTTTAGATCATTTCCTGCATTCCTTAGCTGCTCACAGTCTATTCCTCTCTTTTTCCTTTCCATTTGGGAGATAAGCTGGTCTTTTCAACACACCTCGCTCCCTGGTCACCAGGCAAGTGGCTGTGAGCAGTATTTTCTGCTCTTTTCCCTGGGGTGAGATCCCCTCTGGGGACTCAGCCTCACCCCCCCTTCTGTTCGTGTAAGCAAGAGAGATTCAGGCACTCCTTACCAGGTTTGTTGTGGCTTCTTCTTTGCTCCTTGGTTTTTGAGAGCTGTTCTTGTAGTCCAGAGTTGGTTTTTCACGCTTATTTTTCCTAAATTGATTTATATTCCAGTTTGGTGGTGAGAGCTGGGTGTCTGTGCATCCGCCTGCTCCACTGCCATCTTCAGGTCTCTCATTTTATCATTATTTTAATTGAATAAAACTTTATTCCTTTTATTTTTAAAACATTTTACTTTTTTTTTTTAATTGAATTTATTGGGGTGATATTAATAAAATTATAAAGGTTTCACACAAATTCCCTGAAAGATTATTGAAATAAGACCTCAAAACTGTATTATGCAACACTTTAACACTTCAGGAATTTTTATATTAATTTTAAATCACTTTAAATATTATAAGCATAAGAGTTTTCAAGGATATTATATAGCTGCTCTGTTGAAGTTTTTATAAAACTCTTCCTATATTTTTCATATAATGAAAAACCCTCATTGACCTTAATCTAAGAAAACAGCTCTATTCTTCACCAGAAAAGTGAAGGTATGTTAACTTATTAGCCTAATTTCTGCTGCTGTAATGATTATGTGTATAACAGGAATACTTCAAGCAAAAAACAGTAATAGGAAACTACAAATTGAAATAAGCAGAACCCAATGATTTTGTATAAATTAACTGAGTTTCCACTATTAAAAAAAAAGCCTGACACTTGGTATTAAAATGTTAATGCCTTGTCCAACCAAAATGTTAATATTACATTTTTTAAGTTGTTCTTGTCTGCCTAATTTAGTAACTTTTCCTAGAATAATGTTATAATCAATTTAAATAACTGCTATACTCAGATATGTTAAGGTTGTATTAATTGGCCTAAAATGCACAACTTAATTCATTCAAAAATTTCAAAAAAAGGATAGCACCCTACATGTCAATTAGCAAAAAAACGAGTACATAAATTATGTTGTGCAATAAAACACAATATAAAATGGAATTTAAAAAAACATAGTTATGCACCAACATAGATGAATCTCATAAATATACTATGGAACAAGTCAGACAACTTTTTTTTATTCTATTTATGTACAGTTCAGGAGTTGACATAATTATTGCACAAATCAAGACAGTGATTGTCCTTGAAAGGTGGGCAATGATGCTTGACTAAGACATACTTCATTAGAAAGCTGACTTGAGGTGTGCAAGCTGAAAGGTTCCTTGCAGTTTGTATATTTGGGGGACAGAGGTATGGGGTCTGGCATTAAGCTGGCAGGTCCTTGCTGCCCATACCCCACTTCATTTACTTGATTAAGTTGCTAAAGGTTATGTTCTCCCCCACACCTCCATGTTGGCTGTAAAGCTGAGTGTTTCTACTGGTCCCATCCCCACAACCTGTGATTTTTTGATTAAGTTGCTAGATGCAATTTACATGCCCTTTCTCTCTAAGTTTGTTCTAATCATAAGGTTGATTTCAGTTGTGTGTGTTGGGGGGATTCCTGTTTATGCCTCAGATGTGTGACTTTGTATCAGACAGTTCCTTATTTGCATATGGCTCTGCTCTGCTCTGGCTTGCATATCAGCTTGCAGAGACCTCCTGATCTCATTCTTCTTTTCTCTGAGTTTATCTCTTCATTCTGCACAGTTCTCACTCAGGACCTGGACAACTACTAGCCATGCTGGTCCATGGCATTGGGGTGCCTGACCTGTTGTGGTGCAGTGCATAAAGCATTGACTGGTTCAAAACCCTGGGTTTGCCTGGTCAAGGCACATATGGAAGTTGATGCTTCCTGCTCCTCCCCCACTTTTCTCTCTCTCTCTCTCACTCTCTAACTCTCTAACTCTCTGTCCTCACTAAAATTAATTAATTAATTATTTTTTTTAAAAAGAAAGCTAGGTTGGGGCCAGTTTCTGAAATACCCTAAAAGTATGGGAAGACAGAAAATTATTAAGCAGAAAATTAAAAGAGAATTTAAGTAGTTCTTAAGGGAGATTAATCTGTAGTAAATATAAAACTATTAAGAAAAGGAAAGGTCTAGCTATGTGTATACTGGAATAGTTTACTTCACATGACATCAGGTATTGAAGCAAATGAATTTTGTCTATGAAAGCCATAGAGGGCTTGGTTACTGGAAATTTAGATGAAAGAAGAAGAATGGCACAAAAGGAGTTTTTATTTAAGATCTGAGTTCAGGGAGAACAGTGATAGTACTGACAGTGAGTTACAAAGCCTTCAAAAGGACTTCTTTGAGAGAAGGAGATGAAAATATTTAAATCATAAATATCTCTCTTTAAATGAATCTGCCTTTAGATCTAAAAACAAAGAATGAATTTATTTTCTAACAAAGAAGAGCTTCAAAAGTTTTCTCCTGAATTTCAGTCTTTTCCAATTTTGTGTGTGTGCATAGATATAAATATTGCAACTAGTTGGTTATTATGTCCGCCTTATGCTCTAGCCAACCATCTCCCTAAAGATAATCTTTGTAGCTCTAGAGACTAGTACAGTATAAAAACTCAGTCAAGATATTGCTTATTAAAAAAAGAAGATATTGCCTATTGCCTAGTCAATCTCTATTTGTCTTAGCAAATGAAGGAGGTTAAAACATATTTGGGGTCCTGACAACAACCTTGAACCTTATAGTAACTAGGGAAAAAAAAAGATTTCCATCCCTCAAGTTCCCAATGGAGTCTTTAAAATAACCCTGAGATACTTAAGAGACTTGCTTACTTCCATCTACCTGTCTTCATCAATTCATCTCTATAAAGCTTCTAAAGTTAAAGTTTTCACAAATACTATGAAGCATATATTTTTTTGCCATGCAAATTTTCATCCTTAGTCTCAAATTTCCCTGAATAATACAGAGTTGAAATACTTTCTTATATTTTATACCTGGTTCTCATTAATCAAAAAACACTAATTGTTCTGTTTACTTCAAATTTACTAAGCTCATAGGTTGATACCTGAGTTTACTTAATCCCTCAGTCGTTCTAGGAATGAATGATGATTATCTTACCCTTGCATTTGGAAAAGTAAGTTTTGTAACTTTCACCTCCAATTAACTTATGCAAGGAAAGATGATGTATCATCCATTCCAGTAAATAGAACTCTATAGCCTTCAAACTGTATGAGGTAATTGGGTATATTTAAAGGGTATAATATTTAATTTTTAAAATGCATTTTTCCATGTACTGGGAATTCATTCCATGTTTTAAGCCCCCATCCCTTTTATCTTCTTTCATGCCTAAAAATGCCATTAAAATACATCCATTTTCAATAGTTAGCAACCTCTGTTTCTTTTACATGTACTTGTACAACACAAGAATGAGAGTTTCCTATTAAGAAAATTTTGTAGAGGTGATATTAAATATTTTTTATCAGCTGGGTTTCATGAAATGATAAATTTCTAAACCACAAAATGGTACGTGTAATAACTTATTTTGGGGATCTGTGGTCTGGTAGCCTGATAAATGCGAGAACTTGTCAAGTATGAAATAGCATATATATTTTCCCTGGATTTGTGTATATTATCCCTCATTAGTCTAAGATGAAGTTGACTTTATTGTGAGCATTATATTTTAAATATATTATTTAGTTGGCACAGTAACATTTAGAAATGTGAAACTGAGGACTGGTAATATTTTTCCAAAGATCAATCTTTAAGAAATATCAATAGAGAAGATTATTTCCCTTTAGGCCATTTATGTAGGGATAACCGTCAAAATCAGAGAGAAATGCCTGGCTAGAGTAAGGTATTCTTATAATTATATACATTTAAATGATAGCCCTGGAAAAAAATCTGGAGGAAATTTTACTTTTATTCCTAAATATGTAATATTTACATCTTTAATACCTATCTACATTTCTTTTTATTCACTGAATAACTATTGTACTCCTTCAACTTTTAAGTCTTTAAAATAGTTAAGAGTACATATACATGGTAGGGCAAAGCAGGTTTACAGTTGCTCATATGGAAAATAATATAATACTTAATAATAATACAAGAATACATTTTGTTTTCTATACTCACAACTGCAAACTTACTTTTGCCCCACCCGTGTATTTCAGATATGGTTCCTAGTTTTTCTATTTTGTTCTTTTCAAAATTTTAATAGCGAATATTTTTTATTACACTAAGTGGAAAATGAACTGATTTTATGTTTAAAAGGAATAAAATAGTAATTCCATTTTCAAAATGCTATTTTTTAATGTGATAAATGCACATAATGTAAGATTTCTCATCTCCAGCACTTTTAATTGTATCATTAAGTAGCATTAATTACAGTCACATTGTTGTGCAACTACCTACAGAATGCTTGCAAAAGTGAAGCTTTATAAGTGCTATATAACTTTTTATTCTTCCCACCCCTAGCCTGCCTTTATAAATTTGCCTGTTCTAGATTATCTTATATAAATGGAGCTGCTCCTGTACGTGCTCTGATGACCAGGGATCAAACTGGAAACCTCTGCACTTTGGGTCGACGCTCTAACTGAGCTATCTAACCAGGGCTGCATTTTTCAGATAAAGATTTTGCTTTCTGCTTTATTAACTTAACAAATACTGTCTTATATTTTAAATGTCTTGGGAAGCAGGATATGATTTCTAAAAAATATTTATTAGAAGTATAGTTTTAAATGAATGCATATATAGTTTTATAGTATTTGAGTACGCCAATGTTTTGCCTGTTAATTTTGAACCCAGCTTGATTCTATGACTTTTAGTTGGGTAGATCAATTTGTACATATGTATCACAGTAAGTAATTCACTTTATTCAAAAATGACTTCTAACATATACTATGTGTCAGACACCTACAAGGTACTAGAGATACAATGTTAGAAAATAATATAAAACACATAGCTTTACTCTCATTGAAATTAGAGTTTTAGAGGTGAATCAGATATATAAATATTTATTTGAACAAATTTAAATGTACTTATAGCAAGGGCTAATGGTAAGTTACTATATGAGTCTACAGTAGAGATGTAGTAACCACCAAGATCAGAGAAAGCTTCTCTGAAGAAGTGAGACCTGAGCTGCTATCTTAACAATGAGCAGTCAGTTATATGAAAGGGGTAAGGAATATTTTATAGAGTATATACAAAGACCATTGATGAGAGGAAGTAGATAATATAAACTAAATAGCCTACACAGTAAAACAATAGTAGTGATAAAACAATATGAAAACAAGAAGTAGTAATCATTAAGATAGCACCATATGTCTGAATTTCAGACCTTCATAACCAACTATCATTTTTTTTGTTATTTTTCTGAAGTAAGAAGCTGGGAGGTGGGAGGGTGGGTGGGCAGACAGACTCCCGTATGTGCCCGACCAGGATCCACCTGCATGCCCACCAGGAGGTGATGCTCTGCCCATCTGGGGTGTTGCTCTGCTGCAATCAGAGCCATTCTAGCATTTGAGGTGGGACCATGGAGCCATCCTCAGCACCTGGGCCAACTTTGCTCCAATGGAGCCTTGGCTGCAGGAGGAGAAGAGAGAGAGATAGAAAGGAGAGGGGGAAGGGTGGAGTAGCAGATGGGTGCTTTTCCTGTGTGCCCTGGCCAGGAATAGAATCCAGGACTTCCACATGCCGGGCAATGCTCTACCGCTGAGCCAACCCGCCAGGGCCATTGTCAACTAACTATCTTTTGACTAACTCCTTTTGTGTGTGTGTGGGGGTTTTTTACAGAGACAAATAGAGAATCAGAGAGAGAAATAGAGAGGGATAGACAGACAGGAACAGAGAGAGATGAGAAGCATCAATCATCAGTTTTTCGTTGCGACACCTTAGTTGTTCATTGATTGCTTTCTCATATGTGCCTTGACTGTGGGCCTTCAGCAGACCATGTAACCCCTTGCTAATGCCTGCGCCCTTGGGTCCAAGCTGGTGAGCTTTGCTCAAACCAGATGAGCCCGTGCTCAAGCTGGCGACCTCAGGGTCTCGAACCTGTTTTCCACATCCCAGTCCAATGCTCTATCCACTGCACCACCGCCTGCAGGCTTGTATGTCTTAAAGACAGCTAAAACTCCTCACGTCCCATACTGAATCTATGATCTTCTTTACCACAAGCTCGTCTAAGTTTCTGCTAAAAACAGGTTGGCAGTGTTGATCTGTAGTTTGCTAAATCCTAATTTCAAAAAGTTTTATCACACTAAATTATTTGAGAAACTGGGTCTATACTAATATATCTATCTACATACTTAATCTATAGTTCTCAAACTGTGGTGCTCAGACCAGCAGTTGGCCACATTATTAAAAAGGCAAATTTTCCAGGCTATCCAGACTTACTGACAAAGGAGCTCACCAACCTGTGTTTTAGCCTCTATGGGATTCTGATGCATGCTCAAATCTGACACACACTCAAGTACAACAGTTGTTCTTGACCTTGACTACATATTAGAATTATCTAGGAGGTTTTTTTAAAAAATTCTAATACCAGAACACTACCTAGTTAAATCAGTATCTGGGGTTAAAGACCAGCAAATATCATTATACACTGCTCACAAAAATTAGGGGATATTTTATTGTTTCATATTCACTTTGAAATATCCCCTAATTTTTGTGAGTAGAATATTTAGAATGTTCTTAAATAATTCTCATATACTGCCAGCAATTAAGAGCCATTGATTTCTTTACGAATGTCCTATACTAGGTTGAAAGTAATCAATTTTTCCTGATATTTAAGTTAATTTCAATAACAATTCACCTAAAGTAGTAATATCAGAGGAATTAATCTTAAATAAAAAGAAACCCTAATTTGATGATTATATGTAAAATTTATTACAAGGGAAATGGTTTAGTCTGAATAAGTAAACATATTACAGACAAACTAATATTAAACTATAGGCCATCTTATAATTTACTGTTGTCCAGTTTTTAATAAATGTTCTATAAATTCCATCAAATTCTAGCAAAATGTGGGAAAAGAATCTTAAAAGAAAAAATACCTCTTTAAGTCATTTTAAATTTATTAGGAAGTGATGTTTTTTTTCCCAAGATTAACCTTAAAAATTGGATTGAGAAGATACAAATGATACACTCTGGCCTAATTCATCAAAAAAACTATGCATGCCCTTATAGGAATATTGCCGCAGACTTAGCTTTTTAAAAAATACAGTTGTGTAGTCATTATTTATGATTGCACAACTTACATAATTTAACTACACAATTCAGTCATTCAAATTTACTGACACCTAATTAAGTATAAACTCACTAGTGGAGACTTAGCATTCATTCATTAAAATTGACTGCTTTAGGGAAAATATTAAATGTTTCAATGGTAGCTATTTTCTTTCCTTGAATTCATGAAATGAAAATTTACCATATTTATAGTGAATATGATGCTGAGTTGATGTTTTCCACAAGGACCAGGGATTTCACCCACTTGAAAGCAAAATAATTTAACTTTTCTGCTTGGTATTTTGATATTAACTAAGAGTTTCAATATATGTATGCCATGTTATTCAGAACAGACTATAAACACCTGTTTTTATTTCTAGATAAAAAGTTAGACTTTGATTAAAACTCTATTGATTTTTATAGAAAAAAATATTTCAGATTCATGACAATTTTCATGCCAAAGTGGCCTCAAGTGTTATTGGTTCCCTTTGAAGCTTCTGATGTAATAATAATGGTGTTTGGGAGTTGTTCAGAACTCTCAAATTACCAGATTTTATTCCACTTTAATATGTATCTCAGTTGAGCTTAAGACATTCATCAAAAATTTTAGACAAATAGTGAAATACTTGTGAAGAATTGTAACTATATGGCCAAAGAGCACCAACTTAAAATAAAGTGAAGGATGTATGTTAGAGGAAATAGATTAATAAATGTCTTCAATTTAATTTCATCATCTTTATCCAGAGTAAGGGGAGGTATTAAAGGACAAACAAATTGCTCTGCAAGGAGCAATGACAGTCATTATCAAGGTAATATTTTTGTTAACACCATTTGGGTCAGGTCAAATCCAGGGCATAAAGGAGCCAATATAAAATTTCCACTTTGATCAGTTTTACTTAGGTTTTTCTGGGCATGAAAATACTCTTTGGGTTAATCCTTTTAGATTTTTTCCGTGTGGCATGATTTATAGCTCTACATCCTAAATGCTCACTCTTCCTCTTCGTCTTATTTCTCCGCCTCTCCCCTTTCTCATCCCCCTTCTCCTTCCCCTCCTTCTTCTTCTTTTAATGGATGGTACAATTGTAGAAAATTTCCACTTCTATTATCCTCTAATATTGCTAAACAACTTTAAAAAGCATGAAAAAATGTTGGCTAAGAGAGTGAGGGTATGTCATGCAGTACTGTCGTTTTGTTCCTTTTTGCTTTTTGTAGAAATCTACAAGTAATTTGTTCAGTCATAAAATAATTTGTGTGAAGCCCGGTAACATCTTGTTTCTTTTTAATTTGATTTGATAACTACACCTGTGGTTCTAAAAGCATAATGTATTTCTAGATCACTTTCTGACTCAGTTGTTCTGGAATAGGGCCCAATAATTTATATTTCTAACACGTTGTCAAGTAATTAATGTTCATGCAGCTTTTCAAGAACCTCTAACATACATCAACAATAAGCAAGAAATAGCCCTTTTAATTTTACTTAAGAAAAAACTTAAAAATTGATTTCACTTAAAAGTGGGATTTTATTTTAGACAAAGCCTGGGTTTTGTTTGGTCTTGGCTCTGAGAAACTAAACATACAAATGGACAGTTGCTTAACCATATATAAAAATAAAACTCTGACACTCAGTTTCTCCAGCAACCAGCTCAGAAATCAGAATGATAACTTCTGCAGTGAACAACTCAGGAGGCCAGACCACAGCTTCTGAAATAAATGATTAGAATTTGGTCAATGTCTGTTAACCTCCTTCTTTTTGCCCCCACTTCCAACTAATGACCAACAGAAAAAGCCAGATACACTCCCTAAACCAACCACATTAGATACCTTGCTTCTAGTTAGCCGAATCCCCAGCTTCCCAATACCAGTAACCTCCAAACAGAGCATCCTTAACACCTTTTTATTTTTTTATTCACTATAAAGTCTCCTCATTCGTCTGCTTGCATTTGAGTTTCTTCCAAACACAAGTGATGGCAGTTGACTCCCTTGATATGCCAAGATCTGAATAAATAGTCAAGATTTGTTTTCATTTGAATGGTCATGGTTTATTTGATTTTGGGTAACAGTCAATTTGCTATGCCTCAGTTTCTTAATATATATAAAATTAAGGTAGTAATAGTATTCATAAATGATTACACTTTTATTTATATTGCTTTTAGTTCTATTTGTCAGCTTTTTAGAGGATCACTAAAGACCACATTCCTTATAAAATATATGTGGTTTTGTAAGAGTTTGTTGAAAAACAAAATACCTGAGAAAACAGAACCTACATGATAAATTCTTCCTAAGTCTATGTCAGGACAATTCTTGTTGAACTTGTAAGCTTTCTTTTATACAACAAATAAAATTCATGAAGCCAATATATATATTTTTTTCTTCTTGGCACTTTTCCAAAGCTGGAAACGGGGAGGCAGCCAGCCAGACTCCCACATGCGCCTGACCGGGATCCACCCGGCATGCCCACCAGGGGGCGATGCTCTGCCCCTCTGGGGCATTGCTCTGTTGCATCCAGAGCCATTCTAGCGCCTGAGGCAGAGGCCACAGAACCATCCTCAGTGCCCGGGCCATCTTTGCTCCAATGGAGCCTCGGCTACTGGAGGGGAAGAGAGAGACAGAAAGGAAGGAGAGGGGGAGGGATGGAGAAGCAGATGGGCACTTCCCCTGTGTGCTCTGGCTGGGAATCGAACCCGGGACTCCTGCACGCCAGGTCGACACTCTACCACTGAGCCAACCGGTCAGGGCCAATATTGTTTTAATTTTTTGTAACAGTTATTGAGAAGCTTTTAACTTTTTAGAGTTTTGACAGTCATTATTTGATAAGCTACTTCAAATTACTTTTGAGGAAGACAAAGTAAAAACCAAGGTGTGTGTGAGTGTGTGTGTGTATGGTTTTTGAAAATAATTTTAATTACTGAAGAAATGCATGTTAAAATATAAATTATAGTGGTAAGAAGTAAGTCTTGTTTGACCACTACCTTAAATCTACAAATCATTTCCAGAAGTGAGTGATCCGCAGTATCATTTTGATATATAAGCTAACTATTGTACATCTCTTCTATGAATTTATAAACATAACAACAGATCCTCAAATAACCTGGTTTTGTTCAACATTGTTTTGTTATAATGGTAATGGGATGCTGTAGAAACTTAACTCTTATTTATATAGTTAGGATATCGTAAAACTGGTTTCTTTCTTTCTTTATTTTTTTTTTACAGAGACAGAGAGTCTGAGAGAGGGATAGATAGGGACAGAGAGACAGGAATGGAGAGAGATGAGAAGTATCAATCATCAGTTTTTTTTCGTTGTGACACCTTAGTTGTTCATTGATTGCCCTCTCATACGTGCCTTGACTGCGGGGCTACAGAAGACTGAGCAACCCCTTGCTTGAGCCAGTGACCTGGTGAGCTTTGCTCAAACCAGATGAGTCCCATGCTCAAGCTGGCGACCTCAGGGTCTTGAACCTGGGTCCTCCACATCCCAGTCCGATGCTCTATCCACTGCGCCACCGCCCAGTCAGGCTAAAACTCGTTTCTTTACATCGCATTTTACTTAAGGTCACAGAACCTATCAAGGACATTAAGTAACTACTTACTGTACTTGTATTTTTGAGGTCTTAGGACCAACATATCTCATTTGCTCTCTGGGAAAAAAATGCTTGCCTTGTTATTTTGTTCTTTTTAAATTACTACTTTCAGTTAGTAAATGTACTATTACTAAAATTTTTTACTTGAGTTTATGAACTATCTAGATCTATGTCATTTTAAATAGGACAAGTTTGAGCCTCATCTATTTAGTATTTTTTCCATAGAAACAAAGGTTATATGCAAACTGATTTTTGCCCTATTGGGATACTAAATAAATTATTAGAAAGGAAAATGCATATTAGAGGAGCATGAGAGACCACAAATGGTGACTGATTTTATTAAATTAACTTGAGTCACAACTCAACAAAACATGCCAAAAATAATGGCTAGTTTTTATTAGAGCCTATTTCTTGCCATCTACATACTTATCTATTTAATGTTTTTATCAACCTCATCTTATAAATGAGCCAACTGATATCTAGAGAAATTGAGTGAACTCCCCAAGCTTACATAGCTGTTAAACAGCATAAGTGATATGAACACAATATACCCGTGTTTAGAAACTAAAATTTTAACTTCTACATTATACTGCTTCTCAAGGAAAAAATTTCCTAAAATGGATATCAACAAGAAAAATGAAAAAAAAGAAAGTATGAATCATCGAGAAATGCAGTGAGAATCTTTATCTTTCTTCATAAATCCACCATTCTATGTGGCAGGAAAATATTGCCCTTATTCTCAGTAGCTTTTGCAATGCATTTTAGGTCATATTTTCACAGTTAACAGGACAGCAGTTTCCTCCTCCTTTCTCCTGACTATGTAATATAGACCAGCAGCTGCAGGGTTTTGAAACAGCATTTTTAAAAAAATCTGACTCATAAAACACACAGTAATCTGCATAAAAATGAGAAGGACTTAATGTGAACACTCTTAGGCAAAAGATGGTGGGCATAACTGAAAAAGCCCTCTAATGCAGTCTGAATTTAACATTTAATTTTCTTATTAGCTCCAGAAGGGCTGGCTGATTTTCCACAGGTGTAAGCAATATACATAATTAATGCCCCCCCCCCCCAAAGTGTTCTAAAAAGATCACTGGCCAGCATTAACTGTATACATGCTAACTTGAAATTGAATCCTATCTGATGTTCAGCATTGTAGTTACAATTATGAATGATATGATTCATATGCGCATTTGAAGATGGTATTATCTTCTTTTGCTTTTAAAAACAACTTTAGAAAGTCAACATAGCCTTCTCTTGGGGAAAAGGAAAAGCTCTCATTAATCCACAAACAGGAATCATACCGACTGGGAAAGCTGCAGTGAATGTGAATAAAATTGGGCTGCATAAGACATTTAAAGTAAGATAGAAAGATCTACAATTTATTTGCCATCGCTCTGCACTGAATACACAGTTAAATTGCAGTTATTTGGAACATGGGGTCTTTTCAAAAACAATTCTTTGTCATCAAAACCATTTCCAGACTTGAATTATGTGTATTGAGGATATTTTCCAACTGTTTCTTGTACAAAGAAGGGATTCAAGCCATGGTTGTTCAAAGGGCAAAAGGGCTCCTAACTGCCAAGTTCAATTTCCAACATTGTGGTAAACAGAACAAAAGAGACCCACCTGGAATTTCACCTGAGGTTTCTTAACCTTGAAGAAGAATTCCTTACAGCTTTGAACATTATATAATTTCTTTCTTCTTATTATTTGCTTCATATATTTTTATAAATTTCGACTTCTCCAGGAAGCCACTTCGCCAAAATTAAGTACAAGAAAGGCCGGATTCCAGTAGGCTAATCTGAAACCAAATAGAGACCCAAATATATATTTTTTCTGATTATTTTTAAAAAGAGCTCTCTCTTTTGTTTAAATGGTTTTCTAAAAGGAGCAATTATAATTGGGTAGGTCAAGGGTAAAGTAAAATGTAAATTCCTCATATTCCCACAAACTGCCCCTTAGCACAGTGGTCCCCAACCCCCAGGCCACAGACCGGTACCGGTACGTGGGCCATTTGGTACCGGTCTGCAAAGAAATAATAAATAACTTACATTATTTCCGTTTTATTTATACTTAAGTCTGAACGATGTTTTATTTTTAAAAAATGCCCAGATTCCCTCTTTTACATCCACCTAAGACTCACTCTTGACCCTTGGCTTGGTCACGTGATACATTTATCCGTCCCACCCTAAAGGCTGGTCCGTGAAAATATTTTCTGACATTAAACCGGTCTGTGGCCCAAAAAAGGTTGGGGACCGCTGCCTTAGCATATAAAATGATGATGATAATACTTCAGAGCAGCCAGTTGGGAATAGTTTTCTATTACTGGAAACAGATTAGTATTGTTCCAGCTAAATGTGAACAAGAGAAAACAAATTACAAAATGTCTGATTGGGGTATAATAAATTCTGTAACTGCAAAATAAACAACAACAACAACAAATTGAACCACATGAGGATCAAAGCCATAGCTTTTTGTTTGTTTGTTTTTTTGTTTCTCATCTGGGTCATCCTGTGCAGCTAAACCAGTCCATTACAAATAACCAATAAAAATGACAAATTCTGTTTATCTAAGGTCTTTACTTCAATGGTTTTGTTTATATAATCTTCTTAATTTCTTTACTTAGTTGTAATAACTGTCATATGGTGTTAATTCTTTTGTAAAAGATTCATTGATATATGTGTTTATTCAGAAAATATATATTAATACATTTCCTTTTTGCCAGAAACTGTTTTATATGCTAGCAATCAAAAAGTTAGCAAGATAGTAATAAATAATAGTTAAAAAATGAAACAGGGTATGGGAAACACAGAGTACTATGGGTGAAGCTATTTCAGGGAAATCTTCTCTGAAGAAGCCACATTAATATTATGATCTTTTGTAGAAAACATATTCTAGATATGTTCCAGAAACAGTAAGTTTAAAGAATCAAGCATGGGATCAAGGTCATATACCTGAGGGAATTAAAAGAATAGAATGCCTAAGATATAAGAAGAGAGAGTAGAAAGACAGGGGATTAAATTTTATGGGTTTTTGGGGGGAAAATTTCATATCTTTGGAAAGAAGTTTAGATTGTATCTTAAATGCAATGGAAAGGCACTTAGGAGACTGACATGATCCAATTTATATATTCCAAATATTACTCTGCTTGTGGTTTACAGAACAGACATCGGGGTGAGGAGGCAGACATGAATATAATTATACCACTTAGAAGGCAAATTAAGTATGGACTTTCTTCTCATTCTATCTTTTCAATGAAATGACAGCAAAACTGAGGTTACTTGTGAGTTCTCAAAGGTATAAGGGGACAGGAGAATGTTATGAAGTAGTCATCTAGGAAAGTGGGAGGGTGAATTAACCAAAAATTGTAATTGATCTACAATCTATTCTGAGAGGGTTTAAGAATAGAGGTTATAAAATTAAAGTGATCTAAGTCAGTTCATGCAATTCATTCAGTAATGAAGAAAAACAAAAGAAAATTGAGTCTAAGATAATAAAAGAGCTTGAATCAAGTCAATAATTTAAACAGCTATATATAATTTAAACAGTATATATATTTTAAAAAATCTGGATCTTGAATTATGAAGCCTTTTATGTTTCTTATCCCTTCCTCTGTTTTTCTACAAGGTGACAGCAGAATGTAGGGTTAAGCCTCACCTGGCTATGTGGGGAAGGCTGAAGTTCTCCTCTGTGTTGGGTTGATGGCCACTGAGGTGCCCTCTGTCTTTTTGAGTGTTTTGATAGTACTCACATCTGAATACTTCTGAGTGTCTGCCTAGAGAGCCCTGGAGAAATACTGCTAATGCTCAGTAGTCTATTTGCTTTCATGTCAGACTTCTACTAGTCTACTGTTCCTGTCAGCAACTTGACATCCTCTCCCTGAGGTTGAAGGGAATACATGAAGGAGCTATCTGTTAGTCTCATGGTATAGTGAGTCTGCAATCCTCCCTCAAGTGCATTTATCAAGCTACCGCCCATAAAAATGTCAACTTCGCCTAACCAGGCAGTGGCGCAGTGGATGAAACATCAACCTGGAAACACTGAGGTCGCCGGTTCGAAACCTTGGGCTTGCCTGGTCAAGACGCATGTGGGAGTTGATGCTTCCTGCTCCTCCCCCCTTCTCTCTCTCTCCTCTCTAAAATGAATAAATAAAAAAAATATTAAAAAAAAAAGTCAACTCCATAGTTTCTGAAAATTGTTATTATAATCCATATCCAAAAGCTGTGAGTGTCCAAGGATATGCAGGCTCCCACATTATATCTGAAAAATCAGGCAAGGTACTGCAATTAACTTTGACTCACTAATACTTATGTAAATATTTCTAAGCACCTCTCTGCCAAAGAGCAATCCTAAGTCAGAGTGATGGTGACGAAGTTAGAGCTGGTGGCAACAACACTAGCATTTTATTTAATGTTTTTCTTTTTTATACTGGCTTAATGTAAAACTCAATCATTTAGTCTAATAGCTTGATCCCTTAAAATTTTAGTGTAATTACAAAATTTTAGAAGCCATTTTTTTTTCTCAAAAAGTCAAGCAAAAATGTGGCTTTCAAAACATTTCTTAAAGATATTTAGGAAATCCACTTTGAACTCTGATCTGTCCAGTAACCTCTTTTTTTCATGAAACATAGGCTTAGAGATGGAAATATACCAGAAATCATGATTTTTGTAGAAAATAGAAATACAATGTTTCTTTTTTTTTTTTTAATCCCCAAAGTGTTATTTTTCTTGCCTGGATATAAAAATTTAGATTTTTACCACTTCATATAAGTGGAACAATGAGAAGGAAACTGAATAAGAGCTTATATTTTCTCACCAAATTTTATTTTTTGTTGTTTACTGGGTAAAGAATGCTTACTTAATTATTGCTGATAAATAAGTATTCAAAATATACATACTAATCTGAATCATAAATGGGAAGGACTGAGTATTTTATAAATAAAAAATAAAAGGTTAAATATATATTTTTTAAGAACATAATTCAACATGAAATGGGAAGCCACGCAGTATTGCAGCCTAGACTTCTGTATGAGCCTAAATTTCATATACCAGCCCTGTAGATAATCAGCTCTGTAAATTTCAGCAAATTACTTCACTTTTTCTGACAATAATGTGGACATCTCTGAGAATGCATAGTGTAGTTGTAAAATTAAATGAGATAAATAGATGTCCATAGCATTGCTGTTGTTGTCATTATTATTAATTTATTATAATTTAAAAGAACTAATCTAATAAGGACTTTGCAACTTAATAGTGTAAATAAACAAACATTTAGTCAAAAGATTAGCCTTGAATATATATATATATGTACATTATATGAGATATAAAAGATAATAGGGAAGCCTGACCAGGCAGTGGCACAGTAGATAGAGCATAGTGGAGTTTGAAATCCCGAGGTCGCCAGCTTGAGCACAGGCTCATCTGGTTTGAGCAAGGCTCACCAGCTTAAACCCAAGGTCACTGGCTTTAGCAAGGGATCACTAGGTCTACTGTAGCCCCCTCCTTCCCCATTCAAGGCACACATGAGAAAGCAATCAATGAACAATTAAGGTGCCACAATGAAGAATTGATGCTTCTCATCTCTCTCCGTTCAAGTCTGTCTGTCTGTCCCTATCTGTCTCTCTCTCTGTCTCTGTCACACACACACACACACACACACACACACACACACACACACACACAAAGATAATGGGGAAAACATTACAAGGTTTTCTCATAGATATGTTAAAAGATGTAGTCTAATCAGAGACAAAATCATTATAAACAATTCTCAATGTGTTTACATAGAGCTAGTAAAAACATTTCAAGGAGGATCATAAACTGATTTAAATTTACAAGTTTGCTAGACATAGTCTTCTGCATATGTGGAAAAGATTATGAGAGACAAAATTTTTCGTCCCTTATCAACACCTAAACCAGGGGTCTCAAACTCGCGGCCCGCCGAACAATTTTGTGCGGCCCGCAGACTAATCCACGAAGTTCAAAATATTTTGAATAAAATTAAGTAAGCCTAGGGGCCTACTTGTATTTTTCATTTCTCTAGCATCCTAGCTAGATATTAGCTTAGTTAACAGCAGTTGTGATGCGAACTACAGTTTCTGGTCGTTTTGTGACACTGAGTAAACTGCATGTACGATTGTGCTTGTTGTACTGATTTTGTTTTGTTTTCAACTGCAGTGAGAATAGTGTTGCGTAACAGTTGCTTTTGTAGACCTAGTGCGGCCCGCTGAACGGCTGTGATCTTGCTCTGCGGCCCACATGCTGAGTTGAGTTTGAGACCCCTGACCTAAACTATGTATTTACTCATGTATAAGATGCGCCCTTTTTTGAAAAATTTGGGGTTTAAGAACTGGGTGCACCTTACACAATGGTTGTGGCATTTCAAATGCCATACATGGAACTGAGGACGAGGCAATATATGAGGGTAGTGATTCATTATCAGATACAGATAAGGACAAGCAAATGGATGGGAGTTTTGACAGTGATGAGGAGTTGTATGAATTTTATGATGAATAAAACTTGAGTTCAATAACTTTATGTAATACACTTTTTTCAAATTTAGAGCTCCAAAATTAAAGTGCACCTTACACACGGGAGCATCTTATAAGTGGGGAAATACGGTACTTGTAGCCCATTTGTTTCCTTAAATAGGAAGTCAGGGAGCTGTTACTTTCAGGCAAGTGCATCATGGCCAGAAGTTTTACACTTCAATTATCATTATGTATGAGGGCTGTACTTATACGGCATACCCTTAGTGACTCTCCTTCCTTATTATTGCTGATCCCCATCCTCTCTGATTTCAACCTTAATAAATATGTCCCACCAGCGTCAAAAGTCTTTCTAGCCTTGGCCAGTTGACTCAGCCTTAGAGTGTTGGCCCTGCACGTGGAAGTCCCAGTTTCGATTCCTGGCCAGGGCACACAGGTGAAGCGTATATCTGCTTCTTGAGCCTTCCCCTCTCCTTTTTGTCTATCTATCTCTTCCCCTCCCGCAGCCAAAGTTCCATTGGAGCAAAGTTGGCCTGGGCACTGAGGATGGCTCCATGGCCTCTGCCTCAGGCGCCAGAATGGCTCCGATTGAATGGCTGTGATTGCAGTTGGAATAATGCCTCAGAGGGGCCGAGCATTGCCTCCTGGTGGGCTTGCTGGGTGGATCCCAGTCCAGTGCATGAGGGAGTCTGTCTGTCTGCCTCCCCGCCGCTTCTCACTTCAGAAAAAAAAAATATACGAAAAAGAAAAGTCTTTCTAACAAATGTCCGCTTCCTCAATTCACATAGGTTTCATTTTAGTATTCAGCTATGTACTGGAATCTAGCTATGTTCCTATGGAGCACAAGTATGTATCCTTTTGTCTCTTTATATGGAATGTTATCTTTTCAATATCTCTCTCTGTCTCAGGGTATATGAAAAAAAGCTGAATACCTGGATTTATTCAAATATATTTTATTCAGTGGGCTTTATTGGAACAGTATTAATTTACATATGACTAAATATCATCTGAATTCTCTGAATTAGTATTTCACTTATACTTTTCCAGTTAAGAAGAGATCACTCTGTAGAACTCAGTTTTGCTTTGTTCCATTTGGTTTAAGGTATTTCTTTGTCTCTATAAGCATTCCAAACATAATTAATTTATGTTTGGAGCAGTAGGCTTGAGGCTAGCTTATTTTAAAGCAGATCAGCAATATGTCCACACTGAAACCACAGCTGCTGTAGCTAGGCATTTGCATCTGGACTCATTGTTTCATCCAAACCAAATTTGCTGTACCATCAGGATCATTTGAAATTTCAGTTATGTGAGTGTTGGCACTCTAAATTCAGTCACTTGACTAATTTAAACATAATTATATAAAAAAAGGAAGAACAGAACTGTTACATGTTTTCATTTAGCCCACTAAGGTAAATATATTATTTAAATATTATTTATGACAAATGTATATATGCTCTTGTTCATTTATTTAAGTTAAACATCTAATTGCCATGTTATTACCCAGTAATTCTCTTTCCCATGCTCATTATTACTATAATATTATGGTTCAGAGAACTTCAATCATAAATTGGTTTCTTTTTGTATGGGCTACTCTAAATTTACATTCTACATATTGAATTAAACATAAAAAAGTGTATTTTTAAAATATGAACATTCAGTACACTAACAGATGCTTTTCAAATATCTGGAGTAAATAGATACAGAAAGGGCACATACAAATACACACATACATACATGCACACACTACTCATATTCTTGGAACAAATTAAAAGTTTTCTTTAAATATGTTAAGTCATCTACTATTTAATTCAATAGTATTTCCTAATGTGTTATGTCCAGCAAAGGGCAAATTAGGACTGTATGTTCTTAAACAAAATAAGGGCATATTATTGGATTTATCTGTACAGATCATATTTTAATAGAAATACTGACACATAAAAACAATATTGGTACAGACCCTGGCCAGTTGGCTCAGTGGTAGAGCATCGGCCTGGCATGTGGGAGTCCTGGGTTCGATTCCTGGCCAGGGCACACAGGAGAAGTGCCCATCTGTTTCTCCACCCCTCCCCTTCTCCTTCCTCTCTGTCTCTCTCTTCCCCTCCCGCAGCCAAGGCTTCATTGGAGCAAAGTTGCCCTGGGTGCTGAGGATGGCTCTGTGGCCTCTGCCTCAGGTGCTAGAATGGCTCCAGTTGCAGCAGAGCGATGCCCCAGATGGGCAGAGCATCGCCCCCTGGTGGGCATGCCAGGTGGATCCCGGTTGGGCGCATGCGGGAGTCTGTCTGACTGCCTCCCCGTTTCCAACTTCAGAAAAATACAAAAGCAACAACAAAAACAAAAACAATATTGGCACATTGCAGCACATCAGGAGGAAGTCAATCAAATCAAGGGGTCGTGAAAAGAGTAGAAACCTGAGTACCATTTTCTAGGAAAACAGAAGACTCGCTAGGAACTTGGTACAGTGGTCTTAATATATTTCAAAAGTTGTTTTGTGAAAAAGTAATTTATCTGGTTTTATCTGAATTCTAAATAAAAATGCAGAAGAAATGAGTTAGTGTTAGAATAAGGCAGACTTGAGGTAAAGATAATAAATTCCTTTGTAAACAATGAGAGCTGATATGCAATGAACAAAATAATGCAATACAATGTACAAAACCACAAGGAGTTTCTTGTCATTGATAACATTCAAATTTGACTTTAATAAATGTTATGACCTGACCAGGTGGTGGCACAGTGGCTAGAGCATTGGCCAGAGATGCTGAGGACCCAGGGTTGAAAGCCCGAGGTCACTGGCTTGTGTGTGGGGTTGCTGGCTTAAGTGTGGAATCATAGACATGACCCCATGGTCTCTGACTTGAGTCCAAAGGTGGTTGTCTTGAAGCCCAAGGTCACTGGCTTGAGCAATGGGGTCACTAACTCAGCTAGAGCCCCCAGTCAAGTCAGGTAAGAGAAAGCAATCAATGAACAACTAAGGTGCTGCAACTATGAGTAGATGCATTTCATCTATATCCCTTCCTGTCTATCTGTCATTCTCTCTCTTACACTAAAAAACAAAACAAAACAATGTTATGGAGTATATACACACATCCTACTGGAGAGTTGACCAGTATACTTGTTCCTTAATGTTGCATGTGACCTGGAGATTTGCTTCTTTAGAATGGAGTCATTCAGCTTGATTGATAATAACCTAAAATATTGCAGCTATCTGGAGTGGTCTTACTATTTTTACCTAAAGATATCTAATGACCAATTACTTTATTTGGTCGGAACTAGACAAAGTGTATAGGCATTCTTCCAGTATAATTACTAATAGTGCCCATTTTCCCTTTAAAATTGTCACAGTTTGTATTAAAAAAATATACTAATTATATTGGCCATTCTTTGAAAGGATTTAAAACACCCATGTTCAAAATATATGGTATAAACTTCTTTTATTTTCCCTAATATCTACCCTGTAATAAAAAAATGGGTATACTTAGCAAAATACTTTAAGCAATAATTTTGTTAATATAAAAAAATCACATATGTCCATTCTACTACTTGAGGGAAACAATAATATAAAATTATTCCTTTAAAAGCTCAAGGTATCTTTAATTTCTTTTTAAAAATTTAAAATATATAAATGTCCCTGGTAAATGCTTGAATAAAATAAAAACTAAGTAATGCTTTGCTTTTGAAATTAGAAAATTTGTGGCCCTGGCCGGTTGGCTCAGCGGTAGAGTGTCGGCCTGGCGTGCGGGGGACCCGGGTTCGATTCCCGGACAGGGCACACAGGAGAAGCACCCATTTGCTTCTCCATCCTCCACCCCCTCCTTCCTCTCTGTCTCTTTCTTCCCCTCCCGCAGCCAAGGCTCCATTGGAGCAAAAATGGCCCGGGCGCTGGGGATGGCTCCTTGGCCTCTGCCCCAGGCGCTAGAGTGGCTCTGGTCACGGCAGAGCGACGCCCCGGAGGGGCAGAGCATCGCCCCCTGGTGGGCAGAGCGTCGCCCCTGGTGGGCGTGCCAGGTGGATCCCGGTAGGGCGCATGCAGGAGTCTGTCTGACTGTCTCTCCCCGTTTCCAGATTCAGAAAAATACAAAAAAAAAAAAAAAAAAAAAAAAAAAAAAATTAGAAAATTTGGAAAATATTTCAGCAAAATGGCCTATAAAATATTTTTTTCCAGAAAAAGCTTTTGGATGAATACATAGAGAAATGGCACTTTTTCATCCAAGAGTTTCCATTTTTAACATGCTTTCACGATTTAAGATTTTTTTAGTCTTTATACCAGATGTACTTATAAACAGCTGACTAAAATAATCTTTACTTCTACTGTAACATCTCCATTCATTTCCCTATGGTATAATTTTAGCATTAATAATGTAGAAGAAAGTTGAAGTTTGGTCTAGAAAGCATGGCTGACTGGAGTATTAATTGCCAAAAGGAACTGTGGGATCATTTGATGATATTAAAAGAGGAGTTGGCTTAATTAACTGTGTGAATAATATTTAGAAAGGTACTCTTTAAGGAAAAATTAAAAATAATTTTATTCTGCCTGAGCAGGCAGTGGGCATAGTGGATAGAATGTTGGCCTGGGATGCTGAGTCACAGGCTCAAAACCCCAAAGTTGCAGGCATGAGTGCAAGCTCACTAGGATCACCAGCTTGAGAGCAAGTCATCGGCTTGAGTGTAGGATCACAGATATGACCCATGGTCTCTGGCTTGAGCCCAAACGTCGCTGGCTTGAAGCCCAAGTTCACTTACTTGAGCCCAAGGTTGCTAGCTTGAGAAAGGGGTCACTGGCTCAGCTGGAGCCCTTCGGTCAAAGCACATATGAGAAAGCAATCAATGAACAATGAAGGTGCCACAATGAAGAATTAATTCATGCTTCTCATCTCTCTCCCTTCCTGTTTGTCCCTGTCTCTCTCCCTTTCTCTCTCTCTCTCTCTCTCTCTCTCTCTCTCTCTCTCTCCATATATATATATAATTTGATCCAGCAACATTGAAGATTTTTATTTGTAAAAATATAGATAGCCCTATGTTTATTGTAACATTATTCATAGTGGCCAAACATGGATATAATCAAAGTGTCCTTGGATAGATGATTGTATAAAGAAGATGTGGTGCATATATACAATGAAATACTACTCAGCCATAAAAAAAGACAAAATACTTTCATTTGTGGCAAAATGAATGAAACTTGAGAATATCATCATATTAAATGAAATAAATCAGACAGAAAAAGTTAAAAACCAAAGGGTTTCACTCAATTTTGGAAATAAAACTGAATAAGCAAGAAAAAACAAACAAAAACTCATAGACACAGACAACAGAACGGTGGTTACCAGAGGGAAACAGAGGGGAGGGAGGAAAGGGTAAAAGGGGTCAAATATATGATGATGGGAATGATTTGACTTTGAATGGTAAACACATGATTTAATATACAGATGATGCATAGTAGAATGGTACACCTGAAATCTATATAAATGTACTAACCAATGTCACCTGAATAAAATTAATAATAATATTAAGAAGACCAGAACAATTTTACATGCTAATATTATTTCCTTAAATATTTTACTTCCTTTATTAAAGGGTGTGGCTAAGTTTGTTTTGTGGTTGTATTGTTTGCTGTTAGTTCTGTTGTGTAACATGAGAGTACCATATATAGCTTAATTAAAAGATAGAAATGCTATATTAAAATTTCTGTAGATTAGTATAAAGTGAAATATTTTGTTGAGTATAAAATAAATAAGGAAGGAATCTCTCTCAAGGGTAAAAAGACATTTCCAATAATTAGAATAAAACAGCAAAAATATTGAAAAAATAAGTTTTATAATGACCTACATAAATAAAATATGAGCATGTACTTACCAGTATGTAATATTTTTCACCATACCCAATAGTAAGCAAATTTTGCCAAGTAATCATATCTAATACCTAATCATAATTATAGCTAATTATGATTTTATTATCTGATGCTGAGTGAGATTATGATGAAATAAGAAGATTATGATGAAATAATAAGAATATGTCTAATATACTTTAAGAAGAAGTATATTTTATATATATATAACCAATTGTGTTTGGGGTTATTCTATCTGCATATGGAAGAACTGACAGAGCCTGAAATAAAAATGCTATCAGTTGAGACCACAGAGAAAGAATATGTCATAGTTTAAGACATTCACCCTGGCTGGCTGGCTCAGTGGTAGAGTGTTGGCCTGGCATGTGGATGTTCCAGAGTTCAATCCCTGGTCAGGGCACACGGGATAGGTGACCTTCTGCTTCTCCACTCTTCCCCCTCTCACTTCTCTCTCTCTTTCCCTACCGCAGTCAAACCTCCACTGGAGCAAGTTGGTCCATGTGTTGAGAATGGCACCATGGCCTCACCTCAGGCACTAAAATGGCTCCGGTTGCAACTGAGCAACAGCCCAGATGGGCAGAGCATCGCCCCCTAGAGGGCTTGCCAGATGAATCCTGGTCCAGTGGATGTGGGAGTCTGTCTCTCTGCATCCTGCTTCTCACTTAAGAAAAATAAAAATTAAAAAAAAAAGACATTTATTAGTGAAGCTTTCTTGATTGTGATAAATGAAACTGGCAGTGTGGTTACAGGTAACAGAAATATAACTGGACAGACAATTTCTGGTATAGTTTCACTATTTTAACAGGAGCAGAGACAAAGCCAACTGTGTTCAAAAGCAAATGAACAGGGAGTAAGAATGATTGCTTAAAATAACAAAATACCCAGAGTCATGACAACTATATACATATAATACAAGGGATAAAATTTGCCATCATTGAAACAAATGTTTACCCATTTACACTGCCTGAAATTCTGAGTAGTTGCTTCATAATAAAGGAGATGACCAATCTTCAATATATCTAACTTTAGTTCAATGACAATTTGATTCTTTTTAACAATAAATTTCAAACAAAGGTGAAGTGATTGAGGCAAAGAAATTGGTGAAGTTCTCCAGGAAGATGTAACTTAAATAGAAAAACAAACAAAATTCTCTGTTTAAAGGTGTAAATATGGAAAAGAAACACATTTGAGAGTTGAAGAGAAATAAATACACAGAAGCAAATTTAGGAAAATGGGGTTCACCACAAGTCCAGGCACAAGAGAATTGTGAAAAGGACATCATCAAAAGCCTTCAGTTCTGGAATGAGATCATTCATTTATTTTTTCCATTCAACAGACTTAATGACATCTTTACTGTATGCAAGAAGTATGAAGTAGTAGGGATTTAGTGTGAGGCAAGACAAATATAGTGCCTGCTGTCTTGGAGCTTTTATTTTAGCCAAGACACAGCACAACTAATTTAAGCACTTGAACCACAATAATGACATATGATACAATGTTGAAATTGAAATTATTAGGAAGAGTGCAAAGTGTTATAAAATAATGGAGAGCTATCTAACCCAATCTGGATTATCATTTAAAACTTCTTAGATGTATAACAATTAAACTAAACTTTGAGGTCGTAGAGGGAACTAATTTGCCAAAATCATTGATGGAGAGGAGGAGCTAATTAAAAGACCTAAAAATTGTCAGTATGGATAGAGTGCTAAAATCAAGAGGAGAGGCGTGAGATAGGTAGTAAGATCTGGAATTTCAGCTTTACCATTATGAAAAGTCATGTTTAAACAGGGAAGTGAAGGAATCAGTCTGAATTTATACCAGTCACTCTAGCTATAATTTGTGCGATGTTAGGGCAGGAACTAAGAAGGAGAAAAGGTGGTTGAAGAAAAACCACCTGAAATAGAATTACAGTAGTCAAGGCAAAAGAATGTGACAATTTGGTCAAAGAAATTAGTAGTAAAAGTATAGTAAATGCACCACTTTTGACAAGAAGAAATTATACTTGCTGGAAAAGCAGTGATAAATTGGGAAATGAAGCTTCTGGAGACAAAGAAGGAGATAGGATACAGAACTCTGAAATATATAGATAAAAGATATAGGTGGATGATTAGGTGTTTTATAAAAGAATCATCTATTTTACAAAATGAATTACAGTATAGTTTTCTCTTATGGAAACTGTTCTTTTATTATGTTCAATGAAAGGACAGCATTTACAGACATTGCAATGAGGGCAAAGTGAGGCACATCACTGTCTTACTCTCTGTTCCTGCAGCTTACCAGAAGTTTGGGGGGCGTGAACAACCTACTGAAACCCTAGAACCATTTCTTACTTCACCTGAATTATCACTATAGGGCTATAACTCAAATGCTAACCTGAAATTGCTCTGGATTTTGCATCCCAACTTGATTATATCTTTAAATGATATATTTTTAGGACCAGTGCTTAGAAAAGGAAACTGAACACATATTTGAAAGATGCTGTGGAGAGAGGGAGAGAGGAGAGTACTTGATGAAAGAAATATAAATAACAGTGATATTAACATATAAAGGCATCAACAGTTGTATAAATCTCAATTTCTGGGAACTCTCAGTGATCAAGTCTAACAGAAAAAAATTTTAAAAGGAAATATCAAAAGCTTGGTTCACCTCTGGCAGTTGATACGAATGAGTTATTGAAAACAAAATAGATTAAATCAAGTAAAATATGAAGGAATTGGACATTTATATAGTATTACCAATTATGTATTTATTTATCTTGGAAAAAGAAGAATTTTACTTGAAATTAAAGACAAAGTCTTTATTTCACTACTGGGTTTGATAAACATCTACACACACAAGTTGTTTTTTTTTTCTTTTATTTAAGACCCTATAAAAAATAAAATATTCCACTGATAATTTTAACCATTTCATATTATGATTGAAAGAGTTTCTGTTGACTAGTTTTAAAAATTGCAAGCTTTGAAAAATCTCTTCTGCCTATTTAAATGTGGAAATGGGTACCACAGGACCCATTTATATCACATGAGAACCTATGACCTTGTACCTTTTTTCAAGATGCAGATGAGTAGACACAGTAAACATTAAGTGGAACTATAGGAAGATGAACCTACACCAGATTGCTAGCAACAGGCTAACTGTACTCTGAAATGATAACAAAGCAGATACATATATTCCACTAAACCCAGACCAACTGCATCCACATTATAAATTCCTCTTAACAGGATTCCCAAAATGCCAATAGAGATTCAGGACACCTGCTAATACAGGGGTCTCAAACTCAACTCAACATGTGGGCCGCAGAGCAAGATCACAGCCGTTCAGCGGGCCGCACTAGGTCTACAAAAGGCAACTGTTACGCAACACTTTTCTCACTGCAGTTGAAAACAAAAAAAAAAATCAGTACAACAAGCACAATCGTACATGCAGTTTACTCAGTGTCACAAAATGACCAGAAACTGTAGTTCACATCACAACTGCTGTTAACTAAGCTAATATCTAGCTAGGATGCTAGAGAAATGAAAAATACAAGTAGGCCCCGAGGCTTACTTAATTTTATCCAAAATATTTTGAACTTCGTGGATTAGTCTGTGGGCCACACAAAATTAGCCCGCGGGCCGCGAGTTTGAGACCCCTGTGCTAATAGAAGGGGGAAGGTCAATGGAAAGGCAAAATCAGAGTGGAAAGAGAGGAGGTTTTCATCATCTATAATTAAGATAGTTTACTACTGCTAATTTTAAAAGGAAAGTGTGACCAAGTAAACACTTTTCTGGGATGCTTAAGACCTGTTAGAGCCTATGAAGAAATCTTTGCAAGTGAGAGTCTCTGACTTTAGCCCCTTTAGCTTTATGGGGAATCCTCCTATATTTCTGTTTTTTGTTTGTTTGTTTGTTTTTACAGGTGTGCTATTAGCATTTTAGGCTGAGCAATTCTTCCTTGTATAAAATTAAATGTTACTTTTCAAGGCCCTTATTACCTTTGACCCTTATGAAATAAAATACCAACATCACCCCTTTCTAATAATATATCAACAAGAGTCCTCTTTTCTTTCCAAATGCAGCTGGGGGAGGGGGGCACAGACAATCATCCCTAAGATAATCACTATCAGCAGCATGAGTAGTTTTTTTTTTTTTTTAAAGAACTTCATTACAAGCCCTGACTGGTTGGCTCAGTGGTAGAGCGTCGGCCTGGCGTGCAAGGGATCCCGGTTCCATTCCCTGCCAGGAGAAGCACCCATCTGCTTCTCCACCCCTCCCCCTCTCCTTCCTCTCTGTCTCTCTCTTCCCCTCCCGAAGTGAGGCTCCACTGGAGCAAAGATGGCCTGGGCGCTGGGGATGGCTCCTTGGTCTCTGCCCCAGGCGTTAGAGTGGCTCTGGTCGCAACAGAGCGATGCCCGGGAGGGGCAGAGCATCTGGGCAGAGTGTCGCCCCCTGGTGGGCGTGCCGGGTGGATCCCGGTTGGGTGCATGTGGGAGTCTGTCTGACTGTCTCTCCCTGTTTCCAGCTTTGGAAAAATACAAAAAAAAACAACAAAAAAAAAACTTCATTACATTATTAGGTGGCTATACTTTCAACATTAGAAAATAGAGATACAAATATATAAACCAAGAGTGTTAAATAAAATCTCTATAATGCTAAATTTGAATTGGAAATATCAATATAAAACATATATATTTCATAGCTGTCTCACTGAGAAGGCTAATACAATACAGTAGCAATGAACCCACATAGGATATAAATGGTAGTCTCAAAAACCAGTGCTACTTGGAGGGAATGGCAGAGCCCTGGTTTGGGCAATTTGTTAGTCTATAAAGCAAGTCAGCTATGCAAGGTTAATGCGAGCCATGTCAAAGAAACATAAGAGTCAAATTTAAGGAGCTTCCTGTTGGCAAAAAATGGGATAACATGAACATAAAAAAAAAGTTATTGAAATCAGATACCTCAATTCTATATAACAGGAAGCCCTTTTAACAATAATTATTGCAATTGATCCTGCAAACATAAAATCACATGTTCATAATGATACTCAAAAAACAAAAAGGAAGGGGTTGAATGACAATGCCAAAACTCATAATCATAGTCTCTAATTTAAGCCAACCCACTTTAAATGACAGTTCTGAGATAACTGAGAAAAGCTGTATAAAGATTTGCCTATGTGGGACCTTGGATGGTGGATCCATGGGTAAAGTGTCATCTCTGTGCACCAGGATCACTGATTTGATCTCATAGGGGAAGCCATTAATTAGCGCACAACTAAGTGGAACGACTTGATAGTTCTCTCTCTCTCTCTCTCTCTCTCTCTCTGTCTCAATCTCTCCCTTCCCCTCTCATTCTATCAATGGAAAAAAAATTACTTAAAAAATTGTCTATGGGGGTCAAATGTGTGTGATGTGTTACCTACTTCTTTTAGGGCCCTTTTCTCTTCACTGTCTTTTATTAGGCCCTATCAGACATGTTACCATGTATCTTTCCAAACTCATCCTTTGTGTTTCTTTGTTTCAGCCCTGGGAGTTGAGTTTCTATTGACTACTAAGTAAGGTCATTTCTGCTTCTGGAGCTCCACAAATACCATTCTCCTTTTCCTTTGCTAATAGGCATACATGACACTGAATTCAACGACACTACTGCAGCAAGGTCTTCTGCTCACTTCCCGGAGTTATATGTTGTCAGCTACACTCATTCATAGCATACTTTTGCTTCATAGAATTTATTCAATCTTGTAGCTACATATTTGTTTTGTGTTATTTCCAGGAATCTGTCATCTCCACTAGAATAAAGTCTCATAGATAGGGTGCTGTGTTTCTTTTATTCTGTTATACCACTAGTACCTAGGATAGTGCTTGACATGGTTATAGGTACCCAATGAATATTTTCAGTGTGAAGGAACAGAATGCAATTTTAAATTAAAGAAGAAACAGTCATAAAACATACTTAAGAGTGATACACAGTTAAAACTCATGATTCACACAAAATGCTTTTGGAGATGAATGGATTCACTTCTTTACTTCACTATACCTTAAATATTATGTTATCACAAAAAGATCAGGTCTGGTAGTTTGTGGGCATATTTTTCTAAGTCTAATTGTTAACTAAGTTTTAATATAAAGCCTTCAATAAAAATTTTTTAGAACAATTCTTTAGAGTACAACATTTGATATTCAATTTTGAACCAGCAATAATTTCTTCCCTTCCCTATTTCTTTACAGATTAAACACCAACATCAAATTATTGTATGTGACAAAATTTATTTCCAAACATACTTATCTTGACTTGCCAAAAATTAAAAAAAAACAGAAATGAAAGAGGCCTCTTAGCTCCAGTGTAGTATGGACTAAAGACTCCAACAAACACTCTTTATTTATTTATTTTTATTAAACAAGATTTTGTGAATGCAGCTTCAGTTGGGGCAAAGAATCATTTGCAGTTTCACAAAACTGAGCCTGACTTGGCAGAGATTTTGTTGTGGGGAATGAATAAATGTTAGTTTGTCTGTTTTTGAAAATTATGACTGGCAGTGTTTTCTCCAGGTTTCACCAGGTAGGTATGCTTACAGAAGGATGAGAGGATAAAATCTAGACTAACTGAATAACATATTTCAAAAGAATAATTAAGATCCATTGAGGAGGGAAGTGAAAATCAGAGGAAACCCCTGTCCTGCAAATAATTCTTGCCTTTTCACTTTTTAAAAGCTGTTTGGGGAGTGCAAGATGGTGATGTAAGAAGACTTTAAACTCACCTCCTCCCATGGACATAGCTAATGTACACCTACATATAGAGAAATTTCTGCTCAAGAAGAACTGAGGGCTGATTAAACAGCATTTGCACAACAAATGATAAAGGATGCACAGAAATGGATAGAAGAGAGGTAGACATGGAATTAAAGGGAACCCCCCAGGCTGTAGTACCTGCTGCATGATGGGATATTGCTGAGGGGCTTCCATGCAGACTTGCTTTCCTTGTAGCACAGTGAAAAAGCAATGTTTTAAAGTAACATTTTTCAACCACTGGTATGGACTGGCCTGCCAGATATTTTGTTCTGGTCCTTGAAAAAGTCAACCACCCTGTTATTGTATGAAGACTATAGACCCAATGATCTTAGTCATATTTGCTTATGCTCTTTATTTTTGCCTTAGAAGTCCCTAAAATAATTCTCTTATCTTCATCAGTCCCCAAGGGTAAAGGTTGAAAACCACTTGTTTACAGAGCACTTAGATTATATGGGAAGAAAATCTGTTTACTAACTCTAGACTGCATCTGCCAAATGGGTGAAACTGGTGGAATGCTCTCCAAGGCTGAACAGCCAGTGTCTTTCCTCTCCATCTTGATTGCAGAGGTAAGTGCAGAATCCATGTACTTTAGCTGGCCTACAAAACTGTACCAGTGTGCCCAGGGCCCTGGCTAATAATAATCCAGCTGTTTCACCAAGAGCCCCATCTTGGGTTTTCCCCAAGCATGCTTCTTTTCCAGCTCCAGCCCCAACTCTATCTGGCTTGCCAAAGAGGCCCTGGCACAATGAATACTGACACTCCTCATGCTACCACTAGCCTTAACTCTAGCTGGCCTAGTAAAGTGATCTGGCACACATAGATGACACAGGGTACACAAAGCTACTCCTTTAAGACTGAGAGAGACAGTTGTTTTGCCTGATGCATAGAAACAAACACAGAAGTTAAATGAAATGAAAAGACAAATAAACAGGTTTGAAACAAAATAAAATTATAAAAGTCCAGAGAAAAATGAAATGGAAATAAGTCATTTACCTGATAAAGAATTCAGATAATGGTCATACAGTCATCAATTGAACTCAGAGAAAAGTGGAGGAACATAGTAAAAGCTTCAACCAAGAGACAATAAAAGAAATCAGAGTTGAGGAGCACAGTGACTGAAATAAAAAATACACTAGAGGGAATTAAAAGTATATTGGATGATACAGAAGAATAAAGCAGGAATCTGAAAGACAAACTAGTGGAAATCACCCAACAGACAGCAAAAGATAAAACATTTGAAATGAGGATTTTTAAGGAACCTCTGGGATAACATTAAGTACTAACATTTACCCTATAGGAGCCCCAGAAGAAGAAAGATCCAAGGGGCAGAATTTATTTGAAGAAATAATTGCTGAAAAATGCCCTGCCCTCAAGAAAGAAACAGACATTTAGGTCCAGGAAGCACAGAAAGTCCCAAACAAGATGAAACCAGAGACTTACACAAAGATATTCAAGTCTTTGCATTTAGAGACAGGTTTTTTCATAGGATCTTCTACTATTCTTTTAATGTCAGTAATTTCAGTTTTGATATCCTCCATCTGCTCTGGCCTTTACTATGTATTTCTTTCTGCTTCTTTTTGAATGCATTTTCTTTTATTCAGTTTCTATAGTGAAAGCTTTTATTACTGGCATAGATATTAGTTGTTAATAGAAACCTTTTATTGATATAAATTTCACTGTAAGCATTACTTTAATATTAGCCCATCATTTTTCTTATTAAGTGGGAGGCGGGGAGGCAGATCTAGACTCCCACATGCGCCCAAACTAGGACCCACCCGACAAGCCCTCTATGGGGCAATGCTTTGCCCATCTGGGTGTTGCTCTGTTTCCCAGTAACAAATTTATTTTAGTGCCTTAGGTGAGGCCATGGAGCCATCCTTGGCACCTGGGGCCAACATGCTCAAACCATTCAAGCCATGGCTGGGGGAGAAGAGAGAGAGGTGGGTGGAGGGTGAAGAAGCAGATGGTTGCTTCTTCTGTGTGCCCTGACCAGGAATCAAACCCAGGACTTTCACATGCTGGGCTGAGGCTCTTCTGCTAAGGCCACCAGCCAGGGCCTAGCCCATAAATTTGATATGTTACATTTTCCAGTTAAGCTCTGTTCAAAATATTTTAAACTTTCCATTCAAACTTCCTCTTCCTCTTTGTAATGTACTATTGTATTTCCAAGTGTCTGGGGATTTCCAGATATCTTTCTTTTTTGGATTTTTCAGTTATTTCCACTACATTTAAAAAACATTAATTTCTATTCTTATACCAATTTGTTAAGATTTGTTTTATCTCCTATAATGAGTAGCTCAGAAGAATGTGTATACTGGTTGTTGATTGAAATTACATAACTGTAAATCAGGTGAAGTTGATAGTTTTTTTTTAGATCACTTATATTCTATGTTTCTGCTTACTTGTTATATCAGTTATTGAAAAAGTGATGGTGATTTCTCCTAATATTAGTATGGATTTGTCTATTTCCTGTTTCATAGCAATATGTTTTTGTCACAGTTATTTTTAAACTCTATTGTTAGGTGTCTTCACATTTAGGATGTTTGTATCCTCTTGGATAACTGTTCTCTTTATCATTATGAAATATCCTTCTTTATCTCTTATAATCTTCCTTGTTTTGAGATCCACTTTAACATTGGTATAGCTATTTATTTTTTTAAATTACTGTCTACATGGCATCTCTTTTCCCATTACTCTATTCTTTCAAAATAAACTTTCCTTTTGGAATTATCTGAGATTTACATAGAGTTGCAAAGATAATATAAATAGTGTGTGTGTGTGTGTGTGTGTGTGTGTGTGTGTGTGTATCATCCAATTCCACTAACGCTAACATGTTATATTATCATGGTTCACTGCTTAAAATTTAGGCATCAGTATTCATTACATTTCCAGTCATAATATTTCTTTGGCTTAGGATTGAATCCAAGATTCTACATTATCTAGGTTTTGTTGTTGTTGTTGTTGTTATTCTTTTGTTTTATTAATTAAATTAATTGGGATAATATTGGTTCACAGAACATACAGGTTTCAAGTGTACAACTCAACACTATCTGCACACCATATCGTGCATTCGTCATCCAAATCAAAGTCTCTTTGTGTCCCCATTTTCTCAACCTTTATTCCACCTCCACTTTGCCCCCCCCTCTGGTTATTGCCACACTATTGTCTGTGTCTATATGTTATATATATACATGTTTTTTGGCTAATCTCTTCACCTTTCTTCATCCACTTTCCTCATAACCCTCCCCTCTGACAACTATCAGTATGTTCCATGTGTCCATGCTTCTGTTTCTATTTGTTCTTCAGTTTATTGTGTTCATTACATTCCACATACAAGTGCGATCATATGGAATTTTTTTTCTCTGACTGGTTTATTTCACTTAGCATAATATTCTCCAGGTCCAACCATGCTGTCACAAAATGTAAGATTTCCTTCCTTGTTAAACTACACAGTATTCCGTTGTGCAAATGCACCACAGATTTTTATCCACTCATCCAGTGATGGGCATATGGGCTGTTTCCACATCTTGACCATCATAAATAACACTGCAGTGAATATGGATATGTATATATTCTTTTGAATTAGTGTTTCAGGATCCTTAGAATATATTCCCAGAAGTGGGATTACTGGGTCAAACAACAAATCCATTTTTAATTTTTTGAGGAAACTTTACACTGTTTTTCACATATTACATTTCCACCAACAGTCCATGAAAGTTTCCTTTTCTCTACATCCCAGTCAGCTCTTGTTTTTGGTTGATATGTTGATAAAAGCCATTCAGTCAGGTGTGATATCTTATTGTGGTTTAATTTGCATTTCTCTGATAAATAGTGACTGTGCATTTTTCATATGCCTGTTGGCCGTCAGTATGTCCTCTTTGGAAAAGTACCTACCTAATACAAGTCCTTTGCCCATTTTTTAATTGTGTTATCTTCCTGGTGTCAAATTTTATAGGTTCTTTATAAATTTGAATATTAACCCCATATCAGATGTTTCAAATGAATATGTTCTACTATTCAGTAGGTTGTCTTTTCATTTTGTTGATGGTTTCTTTTGCTGTGTAAAGGTTAAAATTTGTATGGAACCAAAAGTACCCCAAATAGCCTCAGCAATCTTGAGCAAGGAAAACACAGGGCCTTGGCTGGTTGGCTCAGTAGATAAAGCCTCAGCCTGGCGAGTGGACATTTCAGGTTTGATTCCCAGTCAGGGCTCATAAGAGAAGCGACTATCTGCTTTTCTCCTCTTCTTTCTCCCCCATCTCACCCTCTTCCCCTCCCGTAGCTAGTGGCTTGACTAGTTTGAGCATTGGCCCTAGTTGTTGAACCCATAGGTTGGTTTGTCTGAGTACATCAGCCTCAGGTGCTAAAATAGCTTGATCAACTAGGGCATTAGCCCCAGGTAGGGATTTTCAGGTGAATCCCAGTAGGGGTGCAGGAGGGTGTCAATGTCACTATCTCCTCTCCTCTCACTTAAAAAAAAGAACATGGTTAGAGGTATAACACTACCTGATATCAGACTAAATTACGAGTCCACTTTAATCCAAACAGACTAGTAGTCACATAAGAACAGGCATATAGATCAATGGAATATAACAGTGAACCCAGAAATAATTCCATGTCTTTTTGGTCAATTGATATTTGACAAAGGAGGGAAGAGCATTCAATGGAGTAAAGACAGTCTCTTCAATAAATGGTGTTGAGAAAATTGGAAAATTACATGCAAAAACAAAAATAAAAACTAGACCACCAACTAACACCATATATAAGAATAAATTCAAAAGACTTAAATCTAAGTCACAAAATCATAATAATCCTAGAAGAAAACATAGGCAGTTAAAATCTCATTCTATTTATAATAGTAATATTTTTGCTGATATATCTCCTCAGGCAAGGGAACAAAGGAAAAAAGAAACACATGGACAAGTTTTTTTTTCTTTAATTTTTTTCTTTTCTTTTTTTAAATTTTATTAAAAAATCTCATCTTCTAGAAGTTGAAGTGTTCCTAGGCTCAGTCTTCATTTGCTCTATAAAACTGTGTCCCACATTAATAGCCAGTCTTTAACTATTAAACACCATCTATAATATATTTTCTAAATGCTGAAATTCCCAAATTTACACCTGTAATCTGGAACACTGCCATGGATGTAATAATCCTGTATCTTTAGTTGCCTACTCAGTGCCTCTAATTAAATGTCTAATAAACATCTCAAACTCAACTTATCCAGGAACAAACACCTGCTTTCCCTGTAACGCCTGCTGCTCCTATTTTGCATCTTTGAAAAGGGCAGCTCTAGTTTTCAACTTAAGTAGACTAAAATCTGTCATCCTCTTTCTCCCCTTTCTTTCATGCCTCATGTACAACCAACTGAAGTCTGTTATCTCACTCCTCAACAGATATATAAAAAAAATCTTCTCTCACTTCTTAAACACTTTGTTTGTGTCCATTTATGGCCCCTTACACAATTGCTCTTCAAAAAGCAACCGGAGTGAATCTTTTGGAATACAAGTCATACTGTGTCATTTCTCCTTTTAAAGTCATCCAATCACTAATCGTTCCACTCAACATAAGAGCAGAATGCTCAGTCACCTATGAAACCTCGATGTTTAGGCCTTTCCCATATCTTTATAACCTTATTTACTAGTACTCTCCTCCCTTTTTACTCCAGTCCAGCCATCCTCACCTTGCTTCACTTTTCCAATAAGTCAAAAGATGTCTTTACTGTGTGAATTCAGGGCCTCTGAATTTGATTTTGCCTCTCTCTGAAGTGTTTTACTGTCAAAAATGTTGCATGGATTCCTCCCACCTTTATCAATTAAGTCTTTCTTTATGGCTTATAAAATAGCAATGGCCCACAACCCCTATATCCTCCACTGTGATTTTGGTTACCACAGCTCTGCTTGACATAGTATATATTTATTTGTTTGTGGCCTATCTTTCCATTAGAATGTAAACTCCAAGATGGCAAAGAAGTTTTTTTTTACTATATACTGCTATATTCCCCTGGCCTAGATATATATCTGAAAAATAGTAGTCACTGAATTGATAGTATCTAGGTTGAATGAATAAATGGGTGACTAAATCCCAACTATTTTATTGTCCCTAAAATGTTTTGTTATATAACACAGTAGATTTTTGACTGGAGGCTAGATCTATATTCTCCAGTTACATATAAAAATTTTAACCATCTTTTTTTACATTCCGCAAAAGGACATCTTCTGACAGTCCTTAAGTAACACAAAAAAGAATATTGGTCTGTCAAACATCTAAGCCTCAACAGGCTGCAAGCCACTAAATTTACTCAGAAGCTAATTATTTGTGTTTATGGCTACTAGTTAATGATTGTTTTATAGACAAGCAAATATGTGCACCAGTGGAATTAGGCACTGGAAAAAGTTTCTAGAGATTAAATCAATTATATCAGAAGGAGATGAGATTTAAGGCATTTTATCCATTACTAAAATCACTGGCAATTGAGGCCATGACTAATGAAGATAAAATATATAGTAGGCTTGGCATTTAAAAAGAGTCTTGGAAATTTTGTTTATTTTGTTGTTATGACATTTTACATTATATGCAGTTTTATTCAAAGAAGAAAAGACATTTTTTTAAAATTTTGGTTTATAGTAAAAAAAAAAGAAAGAAACCAAGTCTCTAGTTAGCTTCTAAAGTTCAATACCATGAATATATTCTTCAATTCAAATAAAATAGCCTTGTTGTTAGACCTTGTATTCTATCCATCTAGCATCAAACACAATAATATTAGAAGGTCAAATAAAGCTTCTAATTAAACACACAGGTTAAATATATATCTAAAGCCTGGATTTAAAAACTAAAACTGCCTTAGAGTCACAAGGCATATAGAATTAAAAATTTAAGGTAAGCACATTTAAAATGTACACTGCACATACACAGTTTATCCAGAAACCGCAGAAGACCATGAGTCTATTCTACCACAAATTCATGCATCAAAAAATTATAACATAAACAGTCCCAAACCCACACCAGCTAATGATGAAGTATATGTAATCCAGATTTCATTTATCATTTAGATTACTACACAACAACTATATCTCAATATTGAGACTTTCTATTTCTGTTTATGGTAATAGAAAGTGTTTCCAGAGTTCATACTGATCTTGAAACCAGCTGCAAATATTCCCTCAGGTAATTCTATACTATTCCCTAAAGCATCTGCATGAATTCTGTTCAAACCCACACTAACACTGTGATTACTGACTATAAAGAACACCAATGGACAAGAATGTGGTGGTTACCGGGGGTGGGAGGGGAAGGGAGGAGAGGAGGGACACAAAGATAACCAGATAGAAGGTGACAGAAGACTATATGGCTTTGGGTGAGGGGTATGCAACATAATCAAATGTCAAAATAACCTGGAGATGTTTTCTCTGGACCTATGTACCCTGATTAATTAATGTCACCCCATTAAAATTAATAATAAAAAAAGAACACCAATTTATTGGGTGCAAATACTATGATTTCCTCATTGGTGGTTAGGTCTGGATCAAGACTGCTCCTTGCAGTGCTACTGTCCTCAGATATACTAGCTCAATTCTCTTCCCCAGACTCTAAGAATCAAAATAAATAAATAAATAAATAAATAAAAATAAAAAGATTACCAAACCTTGGTTTCTTTCAATGCATCATATTTACTTTACTTTTTCATATATACTATAAAAAGATAAATTGATCATTTTATAGTAATACATAGAAACTAAAACATTAGTGATATTAATTATTAAGTAGAATAAAAGGGGGTAATTTGCCTCAAATCTTTCTAGATTGATAGAGATAGAAATAATTAAAATATTGGAGCATGCAAGAGAGAATAGAAGAGTTTGATTTGCAAATGATTTTCCACCTTGTTCTACTAGTGATTTCAAGAAGCAAGATTGACTTCATCACAGTAGAGTTGTAATACACCAGAATAAATTTTGAAACATTATAAAATTTGTCAAAAGAAAATTTTAAAAATTCAAGCACAGCCAAAATGTCCTTTGAGAGGTGACTAGATATAAAGGATATGTGGTACAGACACACAATGGAATGCTACTCAGCTTTAACAAAGTATGAAATGCCATCTCCAAGGATGGCTCTTGAACCTATCATGCTGAACAAAATAAGTCAGAAACAAAATGTCAAGAATCATATAATTCCCCTCACATGAGGGATATAAAACTGAAAGCAACAAATAAACAAAAAAAGAACACACAAACAAAAACTCATAGACACATACAACGTTTTGATGGTTACCAGAGGGCAGCTAAAGGGGGTCAGATAGATGGTGACAGAAGATTTTACTATGAGTGATGGGTATACAATGTAATCTCACTTCAGGTCTTCTCTCTAACCAGACAGAAGTCATAAAAAAATATTAATTAAAAGATATCCCTTCCCTGCTTATAATCCTTTAGGGCCTTTATTTTGCACTTAAAATCTAAATTCCCTATCACGTTTATGGTGCCTTATATTATTTTGTCTCTATTTTCTGGCCTTTTCTTATACCAAAATGTCTTATGTTACTCTGCTTTAGCCACAGAAGCCTCCCTCTTTTCCTTGAAACACCAAACCCATTCCAACCTTAGGCCTCTAAACTCGTAGTGCTCTGTCTATGCCTCATTCCTCATGGAAACCAGGGTGATTATCTATATGTCCTACCCAAAGGAATGATATATATAAAACATATATAAACTGTACATATAAAATATTATAAATAAACTCTATACATAATAACACATATATTTATATATAAACATATATAACATTATACCAGGAGAGTCAAGATTATAAAAATCTATATCTGTGCCTATATCCATCTCTATATTTTATTTATATCTATATCTACTTCTATGACTATAATATCATTTTAGTTACCTGCTGTCCTGAACACCAGTACTTTAACACAATTGATTATCCACTGGGTAGGAATTTAAAACCATGATAGAAAGCTGGGAGAAAAAAAAATTAACAAAGAGCGTTCTTCAGAATCCCTAAACCAACATCAATACTGCCAGAGGAAGAACAAGTATCTTTCCTTACCTAGAATTAATAGAAGTGTATGAAATAGGAAACTTGAGCCTCGCCTGCCTGTTTTCCTTCCTCCTAACTTCCCATCTGAAAGTCTTCTTATTCTTATTCTCTGAGCTTTCTAATCTCCACATCTCCACCAGGCCAGCATACACTCTGGGAAGTCTGTATTATAAAAATGAATATTTCAATTGAGATGCAGTCACATAAGAGTGTTACCTTTGTCAGATAGTTATATTTTAAATATACTTGATATTTAATTTATATTTAAATACACTTATTATTTATATTTTAAATATAGATGATGTCATAAATTTGAACACATAACTTATTTTCTAAAAATGAAAAAAAGGTTAAAGAATTGGGCCAGAGACCAGATAATAAAAAGAACATGGTAAGAACACTATCTCATAAAACTGAAATAATACTGTGAAAAGCCTAGCCCTCATTGTAAAACGCTTTCTTTTTTATCATGGATTTTATGGTGAGAATCTGTCTTTGAATCTCTCCCCTTCCTTTTTTTTATCTTTATATCTTTTCCTTTCTTGGTATTCCCTCTGCCATGCTGTTATTTTACTCTTTTGACAGGGCCCACTAGATTTACAGCAATAGTTTCAAATCTTACCCTATCTCATTTACACTGTAGTCAGAAAACTTAAAAACAACAACAACACAACAATAACAAAAAAACTATGCAAGAAGCTCTCAGAAAATAAAGGTTTTTCCAAAATTAGCTTACTAAGCTACTTAAAGACCTTTATTTCCCTCCCATCATATTCAGATAAAAATGTAAAGTTTTTAGGGCCATTCATGGGTCATTTGTCCCTGGCTACCTCAGAAGTTTTTTCCCCTGACATTCCCCAAGCACTTAGAGCTCTAGACAAAAAAAAAAAAAAAAAAAAGTATTTCCCCAAAGGAATCAAATCTCCCATGTTTTCATGTCAAATACATGAGTAAATAAGTTCTTTATGAAAGGTCATTTGTTGGGAATAACATCTAAAGGCAGTAGAAAAACTTGAAGCAGAATCTGTTTCCTATGTAAAAATAAATCAAAATAAATTTTATAGAGATGAAGCACAATGAAGAATATAAATCATCAGCTAGGACACATGGCTTCTAGTAATCACATTTACACATGTCATGATATGAGAATGAGTTGATATATTTCTTCTCCAGCAGAATGATTTGTCAAAGAAGTTTTAAATAATCTAAATGTACATGAATTATTCTGGATCTACAACATTGCAGTAACTCAGTTAGGGTATGACAAATCTAACATTCTTATAGCTAATGATAAATTTAGAGAAAACAGTGTTGACCTTTATGAATGATAAAACGTTGGGGGGCAAATGATGCTATAAAATCACAACCCCTTTACCCAAATAATTTTATGTGATTTCACTACTCTTTCTTTGACTAACTAGCTCCTTTAATATAGCAAACAGGTTAATACAATTAGTGCTCACATTTATAACACTGGTCCCAAGTATATAGATACATAAAATATTACAGAAATATTTTTCCAATTAAAATAGTAACTGCAAGCCCAGGAGTAGAGATGATGATAGATGATTCATTAAATAACTAAATTTGTATTGTCTAAAATCATTGAGCAAAAGACAAGGGAATGCTTAATTAAGTATCTATTATATGTAAGTAATTTTAACTACTTTTATCACTTAATCTTTCCATTAAACCTATATTATAGGTACTATCACCACCATTTTACAGAGGAGGAAATTGAGACTAATGGAGTTTAAATATCTTTCTAAGGAAACATGGATGGGGAGCAAGAGAATTTGGACTCAAGCCCAGAATTTCTATTCCTGGTCCCCAAATACAGATAATAATAAATATCTTACAGAGTATCTGTGATTATTAAATGAGATAGTATATTAAAACTGTCCATCATTAGGTTTAGTTCCCATTATATATTAAGAGAAAGGATCCTTCCTGTCTAATTACAAGGATATCTGCATTGGCCAAGGATTTCAATAGCTTTATAACAATAACCTTTGCAAATATCATATACAGTATATTGTAGACTTTTACTCACAGTCTCTAACCTTAGGTCGAGAAATTCAATGCCTCTTAGAGACAGGTCAATAAGCAGCAACTTGCTGGTGGGGCATGTAGGGCTTAAGGAGAACTATAAAGTGCATAACACTAGTACTTTATTACATTAAAAATAAAGCTAAATACCCTGTTCAAACATAAATACATTCTTTGACATATTAAAATAGGGGGGTGAGGTACAAGAGTTTGTGAACTTGATCTATTATTGTACTTGCTGAGGGCAAAGCCAGACTCCTGGTAGCTTGACCTAAAATCCAGTCAGAGAGCTAATATTAATTCTTTTTCTCTTTTATCCGAAAACTTATCCTTGTCTGATGCAGACAAAGATGCCCATAGCCTCTAGCATGGAGCCATCGTGGTATTCTCCTAATTTCCCAAATGTTTACCATCCCTCTGATAAGACTGATAGACCATTTTTTGTATTTGGGAATCAGATGCTTCCCCTTAAAATTTTAAACTGAATAGAGAGACTGCAGTTGGCCTTTGTTAAGCATTCCAAATTCACAAGACAGATATGGGAGAAAGCCAAAGCTATAAGTAAGTAGAAAGAATTGACTGGGAAAGAGATAAGCAGAAAACAAAAGGCTCATATTGGGAAGGAGAGATTAAAAAGAGAGAGAGAGAGAGAAAGATCATGCACATTTTCAGAATTACAGAGATAACTCTAACTCCCAACCTTTCTGGGTCTGATTTCTTTGAGCCCAGATGTACAGCAACATTTAAACTGCATTTTCTTGAGATGCTCTCAACTTTAAAACATACCACTCATTTTATGAGAATGTATTTGTGTGTTTTTATATCTTGAAGCTGAGAGAACTTGGTGAAACAAACATAATTCTTCTATTAGATGTACTTTTTGTTTTTGCTTCCATCCTATTTTACAAGATTGCAGAATTTCAGTTAGGAATTTGCATTACATCTATGTACCTAGTTAGGATATCTTGCCATTTCATAAATTTCTTAAATTCCCATGTAATCCTGAGATAAGAACCTGGGGACTGATGGATAGGTTACTAATATTACTTCTGGAGAACCAAGGGTCTTTGGAAATGTGTGATTGTTTCATTTTTACAGATATTCCCAATATTTTTTCTAAAAAAAATTGGCACCACTGAGCAATGTCCTACTACAACAGATTTATTAAAACATTTCTGAGATTGATAACTTTTTAATTACATGTAAATATTATTATAATAAAGCAAAAATAAAAAGTATCACTGTTGGTTTTTGGTGTGGTAGAGATAATGATAAATGAAAAGATTTATCTTGGGTAATCCTGGAAGAGGAGCCCCTGGAGAGTTTTTAAAGAGGCTAGGATAAAATAGCAAAAAACAATCAAGAAAACAACAACAACAAAAAAAACACTGTTCTAGAAAATGCCCAGACCCTGATATTAATGTTTAGGCTAACTAGCATGTCATTTGGAAAAGGTGCTTAACTTTTCGTTATTCATTGAATACACCATTTGTAAAACAAGAATATGTTTAACAAACATGTGTATTTGCTGTATATTTGCATTTGTCTATACTATATGTTATAGGGGTAAAATTAAAATATTCCCTGATCTAGGGACATAATATTCAGACCAAATATGGTAACAATAACTAGGAAATATGAAAAAAATATATTTTAAGAAATTCATTTAAAATTATCAGATCTACAAAAGTGCTAAATATTGTAATTATTAGAGCAAGTTCCAAAGGGAATAGATAATTTGACATATGTTGGTGCAATTTGGGGGGCCATTACTCTTCTAGAGACATATGCCAGTTCTAGGAGAAACTCTTGAGAGACTCAGAAGCTAAACAGTTTTGAGAAACCTGGATTGGACAACAAGTTCAGAGCCTCTCAAGCTAAGAATGAGAACAAGTAATCCTCCAGGCTTTCACCTAGAACCATAAAGTATTGTACTCTAGCTATGAATCAGAAATTGAATTGGTTTCTAAGGATCCAAAGCCCAATGTTTTTTTCCCAGTTTTACTGAGATATGATTGGCATAAAACATGGTGCAAGTTTATGGTGTGCAACATAATTTCATAAACTTACATAGTGCAAAATGATTACTACTATAGGGCAGTAGTATATAGTAGTAGTTAACACTTCTACCATCTCATAAAATCACTATTTCTTTTTTGTTGTGAGAACATTTGAGAATTACTATCTAACAAGAAGAGTGGTTCTCCAGAAAGGAGATACTATTAAATAAATAATACTGAGACACTTGGTTATACATGTGGAGAATATTAATATGGACATATTTCTCACACTATGCTTAAAAATAAATTCCAAATGGATTCAAGAACTTAAATGTGAAAGGCAAAACTGTAAACATTTTTTTTTGACAGAGATAGAAAGAGGGATAGATAGGGACAAACAGGCAGGAAGGGAGAGAGATGAGAAACTTCAGTTCTTTGTTTCATCTCCTTAGTTGTTCACTGATTGCTTTCTCATATGTGCCTTGACCAGGGAGCTACAGCAGACCAAGTGACTCCTTGCTTGGGCTCAAGCCAGTGATCCTTGCTCAAACTAGGTGAGCCTGCGATCAAGCTGGCATCCTGGGGGTTTTGAACCTGGGTCCTCCATATCCCAGTCCAACGCTCTATCCACTGTACCAATGCCTGGTTAGGTCAAAGTTGTAAACATTTTCAAAGAAAGTATAGGAATGATATTTCCATGGCCTTAGGACAAGGAATTATTTAACAAGCTATAACACACAATAAACTCTACAGAAAAGGAATGAGAAATTCAAATCTATTAGAATTAAGATGTTATTTTGATTTAAAAAAATAAAGGAAAGTTGTCATCTACAAATTTGGAGAAAGTAATGCCAATACATAACTGACTCAGACTAGTGTTAATTCAGGGAAAGGGTTGGTGGATAGGATACAGGGTTAGCATACAGGATACTTCAAAGATGCTTATAACTTTCTATTTCTTATATTGACAATGATCAAATGATCTAGTCAATTCAATTATTATTCTGTGAACTGTGTATAAAAACCTTATCTAATCTTTTGAATGTTGCATAAAAATGAAAATAATAAAACTTTATAAGTAAATAAAATAGATGACAATACACACAAGATAAGAGAAAAACATCATGACTTTCATTTGGCAATATTCTTGGCTATGACAATAAAAGCCTAAGCAAGAAAAAAAGCAATAAATAAATTAGACCATATCAAAATTTAAAATGCCTGTGCATCAATTCAATAAGCAGAGGTAAAAGATAACCCATTAAATGGAATAAAATATTTGCAAGTCACATATTTGATAAAAGTTATTATACAGAAAATGTGAAAAAGTACTACAACTGAACAACAACCAAAAACAACTTGATTAAAAAGTAGGAAAGGGACTTGATCAGAGATTTCCTCACAGAAAATATTCAAATGGCCAATAAGCCCATGAAGATGCTCACCATCATTTATCATCAGGGAAATGCAAATCAAAACCAAAATGAGATACCACCTCACACCATTAATATAGCTATTATCAGATGACCTAAAAGTAACGAGTAAAACAGAAGATAAGTGTGGGTGAGGATGTGGAGTAATTGGAATCCTTGAGCACTACTGGTATGAATGTTAAATGATGCAGTCACTATAAAAAATATTATGGTAGTTCCTCAAAAAGCAAAGACACAATTACCATATCATGTAGCAATTGCATTTTTAGGTGTATATCCAAAATAATTGAAAGTAGGGTCTCAAAGAGATGTTTGTAAACAACATGAATATGCTTTATACTACTGAATGGTGCAGTTAAAATAATTAATATCATAGATTTTATACTGGAATACTGTGGATTTTACCATAATTAAAAATAATTTAAATCTTTCCTTGCTGATATACAACAAGAGATGTTTGTAATTGAAATAAAATGCCTCAAAGGCCACTGCTTTCAGATGAGCTTAAAAAGTACTGTATCTCAAGTAGTCTACTTATTTCATGAATACAATAACAATTTTCAAAATACCTTATATTTTGGCTTTTCCTATATTTTTGTAGGTTACCAAAGACTTTTAGGAAGTTAGGTGCACTAGAAAGCTTTTATTTCACAATATTATGATCAATTTTATTTAAATAAAATTATTGGTTCAGTATGTACAATAAGCATATTAAAATACTTGTAGCCATTGCATGATGAATCAGTAGAAATGCTTATATTCACTTTCTTATGTTTCAGAAAGCTAAATTGTAGTAAAGGTATGTCTACTCTCAACAATGCTGTGTTTTTACTAATCAAACCTTCCCTATTGCTTAGAAGTATAGGCTATCCCATTTAAGCTATACATACAAAGCTCCTCATTTTTTAGTGTGTGACTGGTTATGTTGTGGCATGCACAAATCCTGATCTCATGTTAAATATATTATGAGAAAGTTTGTATGTATTTCCAAGTCAGTTCATGATTTATTTTACATCCATGAGGTTATTATTATTATGTATTTAAGAGTTATTTACCTACATTACTAAAAATATTGGGAAAAGAGGGGAGTTAAAAAATCATTGTCAAAGCTTGCATCTCTAACATATTGAAAGTAGACTTCCTTTATATACTGTTTTTATGTAGAAGAATAGTGAATGCATATTTTGTCACAAAGTAAGAAATGTTTGCCTTAAAACTGGTAAGAATTTTATTTTGATCACTCATCATTCATTCTGTTGACACTTTGCTTATATGTTGTATGATAGACTAGGATACTTTACTGAGGACATAGAAACAGTTAGCATTCTTAATGCTAACATTTGCAATCCTTCTAGAAACAAATTATGACAGCTGAGGCTTAGTGGGTTACTAGCTATTCATTTCTTTGAAATGGTTCATGTATACATTATTTATCTTTTTGTATGTGTTAACAAAGGCAGTAAGTTGCATTGTGAATAGAAAATCTGAGTTGCCTTTCCACAAATCAATAACAAGACAAATCACTAATGTTTCAATAGATTATGCCCAGAAACCTTGAAAGAAAAATATTAATATTTATGGTAAGAATGATAAAGTCATTGTCAATATATTTTTATTGAATAAATGAAGAAATATATATAATGTAATTAGAATTTTAATAATGGTAAATCAGGCCCTGGCTGGTTGGTTCAGTGGTAGAGCGTCGCCTGCGTGCAGGAGTCTCGGGTTCAATTCCCGGCCAGGGCACACAGGAGAGGCGCCCCTCTGCTTCTCCACCCCTCCCCCTCTTCTTCCTCTCTGCCTCTCTCTCTCCCCCTCCTGCAGTCAAGGCTCCATTGGAGCAAAGTTTGCCCGACGCTGAGGATGGCTCTGTGGCCTCTGCCTCAGGCGCTAGGATGGCTCTGATTGTGGCAGAGCATGCCCCAGATGAGCAGAGCATGCCCCAGATGAGCAGAGCATCGCCCCCTGGTGGGCATGCCGGGTGGATCCCGGTCAGGCGCATGCGGGAGTCTGTCTGACTGCCTCCCCGTTTCCAACTTCAGAAAAGAAAAAAAAAAGATAAAAATAAAATAATGATAAATCTGAATTTTCAGCATTTGTATCTTAGAGGAGAATTAAAATTATGGAAGAAAATTAGAACTTCATATTAATATTTCACAGTTTAATTCATTAAACTGAGTCATGAGTGGACAACCTACTCACTGTATATATATATATATATTCCTTCCTAACTAATCCATTTCTTTTAAGCATTAAAGATAAAACATATATCAATATATATAGTCATATTTAATAAATTTCTGTCAGAATATTTTCATAGACTTAAGACATAATAACAACTGGTAAGACAGACAGATAATTATGTAGGTGTGGTTTTTCATTAAGAAGATTATATAAATAATTACATAAGATATGCCTTCAAGACAGATAAAGAGGATATCATAAATTGCTTGCTGGCTAATTCTTTAGTAAATAAGCATTTTCTCTCTGAGCTTCATTTCTGGGCTATAGAGAATTATACAATCCCTTGGGCTTTATATATGACTCATAAAAATCAGGGAATTGCATAACTGAAAGTTATAGTGCAACTTCCATGAATTATATTCCATGAACTGATAAATAAACTGACTACCACAGTGATAAACAGATCTATCTGTTCAGGACCATGTGCCCATTGTGCACTATTGAGAGAGAGTCGTCTTAGAATTTTTTTTATAATTCAAAGCCTCTGAAAAGTCCAACAAGGAATACTGCTTCAATTTTTGACACTATTTCCAAAGCACAACCTCAAATCCATTTTCCATGTGTGTATGTAACAACTGCTGACATTCCATAAACCTTTTTCATTCAGAAAATATCTACTAAATACTCCTTATTTCAGGCACTCTCCTGGGTATTGTGGCTCTGTCTTATATTCCAGTATTCACATCCTCCACGACTGTCTTCTGTCCACTCATTTGGCCACACCTGACTACACATCAATCCTTGAATCTAGCATAGTCTGAAACTTTAATACTTTTGTTCACACTGTTAACAATGGCCAGAACTGCAACTCTGCATATCATATATATTTCAAGTGACACATGACACCTTTATTTCCTTAAAACATCCCAAATCTAAAATTAATTGTACTCATTTCTAATTTTCTTGGTATTTTTTGAGACATACTGTATGCCCTTAGTTGTTCCACTCTTTCCCTCACTAAACTGGATTTTGTAGGTAGGGATTTAGTTACTTTCACCTCTGCACCCCTTGTCATTACTTATACACATTGGAAGCCAGTAAAAAATGTTAATGTGGATGTTATGTAGAACAAAAGACCTTGAAATTTTATTCTTTGGTACCTGTATCAGGTATTTCAGAATCTCTTAGCATTGGTTACCTCATGCTTTAGCAGCTGGCTTTCCATTGGTTTTAAGCTCTTTCAAACAAGTTTTACTTAATGTCCTGAATCATGCCCAGGCAGAGCCTCTTGCTCATGTGTTTTCTTCTGAACACAAAGAAGGACACTGCTTGCTTACTTGGAACGCAGACCCATGCTCTGAAACTAGTAGATAAATTACTTCCTCTCTTCCAATTCACTTTCCCCCAACCATGGACATTCTATAATGCTTATTAGGAGCCAGTGCCATGAAACTGAGCAATAAATAATCATTGGTGGGAGCCAACTTGAAAATGTCTGTGGGCCCTGACTGGTTGGCTCAGTGGATAGAGCATCAGGTTGGCATATGGATGTCCCGGGTTCATTTCTAGTCAGGGCACACAAGAGAAGCACCCATCTGTTTCTTCTCACCTCCCTCTCCTCCTCCTCCCCTTCTTTCCTCTTGCAGCCAGTGGATTGATTATTTCAAGTGGGCCCCGCATTCTGAGGTAGCTTAGCTGGTCCTAGCATCAACCTCAAGCATTAAAAATAAATCAGTTGATTTGATCATCATCCCCAGACACATTGCTGGGTAGATCCTGGATGGGGTGCATGAATGAAGGAGTCTGTCTCACTATCTCCCTTCCTGTCACTTAAAAAAAAAAAAGAAAAAAAAAGCTCTTGGCCCTGGCTGGTTGGTTCAGTGGTAAAGTGTTGGCCCAGCATGTGGATGTCCCAGGTTCGATTCCCAGTCAGAGCACACAGGAGAAGCACCCATCTGCTTCTCCACTCTTCTTCTCTCCCTTCTCTCTTCCTCTCCCACAGCCAAGGCTCTACTGGAGCAAAGTTGGTTCGGGCACAAAGTTGGTTGGATGGCTTCATGGCCTCTGCCTGAGGTGCTAGAATGGCTCCAGTTGCAACAGAGCAACTCCCCAGATAGGCAGAGAATCACCCCCTAGTGTGTTTGCCAGACGGATCCCAGTCAGGCGCATGTGGGAGTCTGTCTCTCTTGCCTCCGGCTTCTCACTTAAGAAAAATACACCGAAGAAAAGCTATCTCTCTTCCTGCACTCTGTCTCTCTCTCACTCTCAAAAAATAAAAATAAAAATAAAATAGAAAGAAAAAGAAAAAGAAAAAAGAAAGAAAAAAGCCTGACGAGGTGGTGGCACAGTGGAAAGAATATTGGCTTGGGATGCAGAGGACCCAGGTTTCAAACCATGAGGTCACTGGTTTGAACACAGGGTTGCTGGCTTGAGCTTGGGATCATAGACATGATATGAGCCCCAAAAGTCACTGGCTTGAAGCCCAATATCACTGGCTTAAGCAAGGGGTCACTGGCTCAGTTGGAGCACCCCAACCCACATCCCCCAGTCAAGGCACATATGAGAAAGTGATCAATGAACAACCAAGGTGCCACAATGAAGAATTGATGCTTCTCATCTCTTTCCCTTCCTGCCTGTCCATCCCTGTCTGCAACCTACCCTTCTCTCGCTAAAAAAAATAAGAAAAATAATGTGCATTTGCTTTCATTTCTTCCCTTACTCATTCTCCTGGTTCTTCACTGCTGCTCCCTGAGCTTAATCCTTAATGAAGTAGAAACTCAGAAACCATCTATTTCAGTCCAGATAGAGATTCTGATAGTAGTAAACATCTAATTACTCTCATAAATTCCTGTATGAGAGCCTCTTGAATAATGATGTTATAGAAAAGATAGTTGTGAGAAAGTAGTCCCTAGCCAACTGGTATTAATAAACTTCATGTTTACTTACTTTTTTCCTTTTACAACTCCATCCATACCCACTATCTCTTTGCAATCCCAATTTTGTTCTTCTCTGATTACTTTCAGGAAATATGATCTTCAAATTATTATTATTAATCATGAGTAGAATACCTCTGCTCTCATCCATTATTTTTTTGTGAAAAAAATTACTAATCATTTAAATTCATATAAAACTTTAGGATGCTATTTTGTACATGAATTAAGTAAGAACATGTAGTGCCTATTGCAGCACATTGCCATTTTTTAGAGACTTTATAATATTGGTAGAACAAAGAGTATATAAAAAAACATTGTAATCTCAACAAGGTATTTAACAAAGTCATGTTACCCTTTAAAAAAAAAGTATGAGGCCTGATCAGGCGGTGGCACAGTGGATAGAGCGTCGGACTGGGATGCAGAGGACCCAGGTTCGAGACCCCGAGGCCTCATCTGGTTTGAGCAAAGCTCACCAGCTTGGACCCAAGGTCGCTGGCTCGAGCAAGGGGTTACTCGGTCTGCTGAAGGCCCGCGGTCAAGGCACATATGAGAAAGCAATCAATGAACAACTAAGTCTCGCAACGAAAAGCTAATGATTGATGCTTCTCATCTCTCTCCGTTCCTGTCTGTCTGTCCCTATCTGTCCCTCTCTCTGACTCTCTCTGTCCCCTTTCTCTGTCACTGTAAAAAAGAAAGCCAACTGGTTTTTTAAAAAAGTATGAGAATGACCAGGTGGGTGGAAGTATTCTTTTATGGGTTCTTTTTTAAGTAGTTGAATCATGATACCAATCACTGTATTGTCTTCAATCTGCAAAGAAATCTCCAGGTAGCAAGGCTCAAATCTTTTTATTTTAATCTGTCATTCCATATTATTAAATATGTTTAATCAAGAGAGTGAATAAAAACGAAGAACTACCTACTCAATTTTCAAAAGGCAAACGTATTTAAATGATAGTGAGCACACTGAGTGACAGAATCAGATGATCAGATACAATAACAAGTTACATTTTTTATAGCTGTTAGAATAACTAAAAAACTGAAAATCCTCTGTGTCTACATAATTGACTATATGTATCAAAGGAGTGAACAGTTCACTGAATCTTGCATTGGTTAAATTATATCTGAAATATGTTGTCCATTTCATATTTATAATTGCTCTTGATGTGTGAGTTCTTCAAAATTTCAGAGAAGTAATAAAATCTATTATACAGCCTAGAAGGGGGGATTCAGAAAAATAAGTCATTTATTAATGTATTTAGTCACTTAATTTCATGCATAGAATTTATGAGATTCTATTTTAGGACCTTGGGATTCAATGGTAAAGAAATGTAGTGTCTGCTCTCATCCTGAAATATACATTTTAATAAGATAGGTATAAAATGGTAAATCAAATAACAATATAATTAGAAATTGCAATGTGTATTCTAGAAATAAATTTCTGAATCAACTGACTCAGATACAAATGTCAAGAAAGAATACTTTCAGCATTATTAAAAAGAATTTGTCACCTGACCAGGTGGTGGCGCAGTGCATAGAGCGTTGGACTGGGATACCGAAAACCCAGGTTCGAGACCCCGAGGTTGCCAGCTTGAGCATGGGCTCATCTGGTTTGAGTAAAAGCTCACCAGCTTAGACCCAAGGTTGCTGGCTCCAGCAAGGAGTTACTCGGTCTGCTGAAGGCCTGTGGTCAAGGCACATATGAGAAAACAATCAATGAACAACAAAGGTGTCGCAATGTGCAACAAAAAACTGATTGATGCTTCTTATCTCTCTGTTCCTGTCTGTTGTCCCTGTCTATCCCTCTCTCTGACTCTCTCTCTGTCTCTGAAAAAAAAAAAAAAAAGAATTTGTCATATGAGTAAATTGAATGAATTGCTACTGTAGACAGGGAAGATTTCAGATACTCAAAAGCCTAAAGGTTAGAAGTTTGATTTAATGACTGAGGGTAGAGTGTTATCCATTTCTACTGTGACAATTCATTGTAAAAATAGGTTAAAGTGTCCTGGCCAGTTGGGTCAGTGGATAGAGCATCAGCTTGACATATGGACATCCTGGGTTCAATCCCAGTCAGAGCACACAGGAGAAGCTACCATCCGCTTCTCTTCCATTCCCTCTTCCTCCTTCTATACTCTTTCCTTCTCACAGCCAGGGTTCAATTGGTTTGAGCATCAGCCACAGACATGGGTTGCCAGGTGGATTCTGGTCCAGGTGCACGCAGGAGTCTGTCTCACTATCTCTCGTCCTCTCAATTTAAGAAAAGAAAAAAAAACTGAAAGAAAAAAAAATAGGTAAAAGTTATGGTAATATCGATTTTAACTTCAAATTTAAAAAACCTTTGAGGTTAGAGTTGTCCAACATGGGAATGTGTCACATTGTAATGAAATATTACTCAATATGCACATATAAGCATATCTCACCAGGCTTGGATTTCGTTAAATAATTCTGGTGTCCCTTCCAATGGTAAAAATATGTTCTTAGCATTGCATTTTATATGATGATTAATACATTTCCTACTTTACAACAATTATGTTAGAATTTTTTTTTCATACATCCTCATACCACCTCCAACATTGGAACAGACACTATATAACACAATTGTTATTTGTATCAAATCAATTTCAATCTTATTATGTACATTTAAATGTGGCATAGATTATCCAGAAGTATAAAACACATATTTATGGGGAAGCTTACTACCATGTAGAATTGTTATTGTCTTCAAGATAGTGAAGTATGGTGATTAAAAGCAGACATTAAGGTGTCAGACTGACTGAATGCAAGCCTCTGCCCCATTGCTAAGTGTTCTTAAGCAGATATATAACCACTGTTACCCTCAGTCTCATCCTCCTAAATAAAAGTAGAACTCATTAAATAATTTATTATGAAGATCACATGAGATAACACACATCAAAATTTTTACTATTGTTACTATCTTTAAATTATACTTGCCTAATATGATGGCCAAAAATGTCTGGAACGGCACACAGACTGACACCATGGGTATCTTCCTTTGTTTCTGCCATTTTGAAGAAGCAAATCCACAAAAATGTTTAATGATAATAATATTTCTTTAATTTAATATTAATATTATAAAGCCTGACCAGGCGGTGATGCAGTGGATAGAGTATCAATCTGGAATGCTGAGGACCCAGGTTTGAAAGCTCAAGATCACCAATTACAGCTTGGGCTCATCTGGCTTGAAGCTGAAGTTCTCCAGTTTGTGAACATGATTGCTGGCTTGAATGTGGTATCATAGACATGATCCCAAGGTCACTGACTTGAATCCCAAGGACATTGGCTAAGCCCAAGGTCTCTGGCTTGAGCAAGGGGTCACTGGCTCAGCTAGAGCTCCCCCATTCCGACTCAAGGCACATATGAGAAAGCAATCAATAAGCAACTAAAGTGCCACAATTATGAGTTGATGTTTCTCATCTCTCTCCCTCCCTGTGTGTGTCTCTCTCTGTTAAAAATAAATAAAATAAATATATTATGAAATGTGACTAAATTTTATAAATCAAAAATGCAACTTTGAAAGTCATTTCCCACAGCCTACACCACATTTAAACATTCAAAATAAATTGGAAGAATGCAACATCATCCATAAATAAACTTGCTAAAAGCTAGGACCTAAATGTTATTAAACTTCTAATTCCAGAAGTTAAATTATATAGAAGGACTGGGGACAGAGGAAGATGATGAACAACATGAAGAGGGTATAATCGGTAGACTGTGAGGAAAACTCAAAATGAACTACCTATTTCCCTCAACAAGAAGAAAAATGAGAGGTAGGGTGGGGGAACAGAGAGATGGATAGGTATGCTATATATATTAAAAGGTATTTATGGGCTCTATCAACCAATATCCATATATGGATCTTGTTTAGAGCCTGATTTAAACAACAAATCTGATTAAAATAAAACATAAGGAACAGATACTTAAAAATTTCTACACAGAAAGTATTTTTGGATTTTTGGAATTACCAATCAATTTTTAGATATAATAATTGTAATGCAGACATGCATTTTAAATTAGACTGGTTATCTTTCAAAAGGTACATGATAAACTATTTATAGATAAAATGTTTATGAAATATATAGAAAAGGAAGAGTGATTGGGGTATAGATGATTCAGGACTTGTCAAATGATCAACAAAGGTGATGGGTACATTATCCCATTCTCTCCATTTCTTTAAAATTTTCAAGTTTCCATAATATAAAAAGTTGTTTAAAAGCCAATTATAAAATATAACTAATTTTAGAATTGTACAAATGGTTTATAAAATTAAGATCTTCAATCTGTGGCCTTATAGTTTTAAAAATATGCAGATAGATATAAACATATAGGTATAGATAAAGTGTTCTCAGATTCTATTATTTATTATTAGTTAACTTGAGCCAAAATAACTTATTACCCTTGACTATTAAGTAATGCTATTCTCTTTTCCATAATTTTCCAAATAATTTCACAAATGTTCAAAATTTTCTTTGAGTATATATAGAAACTCGGTGAAGAATTGCCTTAGGAATTCATTATCAATGCTGTAAATTACAAGCATTGTCTTTTGCAGTGTTAGGAAGGAATAGTGACATTTTGTGAAGAGAAAAATGTGTCTGCTGAAGAAAGCTGGTTAGCAAGCTTAACAAGACAATTTATTTTTCTGGAAATAGTTTTAAATCAAATGTTCTGGAATAGTCCATGCACTACAGTATGATATATGAAGAGGCTCACAAGATTAAAATCTTAAGGCTAGGCTAGGCTTGGACAATTTTCCATTACAGTCTATGTCATGGCAATGGATACATTTCATGCCACTTCTGTTCTGTATACATTTTTCATAATGGGAAAAGTACTTAAAAGATCATTCCAGCGTTTGGTTAAGTAGAAATACTGACATAATTTTTGACATATTGTCAAAATTCAATATAATTTAACCTCCCAATAAAGCTCTGTTAGATATAATAAACTTCTCAAAAAATTAATCCATCTTCATTGAGCACCTATGCTGTGAAAGGCACTGTCATGACTGTAAAGTTGTATCATGCCAAAATATGGCTGTCCTCGATATCACAAATATATACAAACAACACACAAATGCACACACACATCCTATGGGAAGCATGGCTTGCAAGCTTTTCTCATTCTATTCTTCCTTATTCAATTACTAATGGCATTCTGTCCAGACAAAATGCCTCCCCAGAATCATTTACCGATTGGAGCCTTATGACAATTCTTTTTAATGAGATATAAAGAGAAGTAATGGTTTAGTTTTGAGAAAGCATTTTTTTTTAAAAAAGGAAATCGACTTCCTGGCATCCCCATTTCATTTCTTGAAGTTTCCTCTTCTCTTTCCCAAAAAAGAGAGCACTACCTTGGCGTACAGTAGCCATATTACGTCCATGGAGTTGGAAGTGGCACATTAAAAAAAGCAGAGCAGGAAGTCGGGAGCTTGAGTTCCTGCACTGCATCTTAGAATTGCTGGATCATCCTGAAATTTTTTAATAGTTTTCATATTACACAGAATTAATACAACTGATACTTTTAAGCTAGTCTTTTGAAGAATGGAGTAGCTATACTAAAACAAGTAGGTTTTGAACAGATTCTAAATTTATAAAATTTCATACAAGAAATAATACATATAATTCATCATATATAATGCAACTTTACACATATTTATAATATTGAGTCAAAATAAAATATGCCATTTTAACAACTATCAATCTTCATTTAAATTCTGAGTCTATGAATATACTTATATATTACATACATACATGCATATTTTTACATAGAAATATCTACAAAGACACAAACCAGACTGGGGATCATTTTATGATAATTCATGGATGTGGCCTTTGTTACTGCCTCTCACCTTTACTCTTTACACAGACAACTGCATTCTTATTATTTCACAGAAGGAAATCTGTGCTAACGCTACATTATCACATAAGAAAACTCACCAAATAAATCTAGGGCATCAGAAAATCAATAAAATCAATGTGTATCTTTTTTTTTTTTTTTTTTTTTGTATTTTTCTGAAGCTAGAAACGGGGAGAGACAGTCAGACAGACTCCCGAAGGCGCCCGACCGGGATCCACCCGGCACGCCCACCAGGGGGCGACGCTCTGCCCACCAGGGGGCGATGCTCTGCCCCTCCAGGGCGTTGCTCTGCCGTGACCAGAGCCACTCTAGCGCCTGAGGCAGAGGCCATGGAGCCATCCCCAGCGCCCGGGCCATCTTTGCTCCAATGGAGCCTCTGCTGTGGGAGGGGAAGAGAGAGACAGAGGAAGGAGAGGGGGAGGGGTGGAGAAGCAGATGGGCGCTTCTCCTGTGTGCCCTGGCCGGGAATTGAACCCGGGACTTCTGCACACCAGGCCGACGCTCTACCACTGAGCCAACCAGCCAGGGCCTATCTTAAGAAATGATAGCTGCATTCTATTAATTGTATTAATGCATATACTGGCACTTTTAATGCAGCAATATAATAGAAATAATATGTCAAAATGAGTACAAGATAATGGGAATATCTGAACAAATTATCACACATTTGTAATATAAATAATATTATCAAAGATGATATGTAGATATTTGGAAACATGTGTTGTTGTTATCTTAGGATTTCACTTGCAAACACTGCATGTGTGTGTATGTATAGATATAAATTTGCCTTAACATGAAAAAAGAAGGATGCCTACCAAACTGATAAGATTGGAGAGTCAAAGACATTGGTTTTGGAGGGAGGTTATTATTTTTTTATTAAACATCTTTGCCTTTTGCATTAAATTATAATAAACATGCTATACATACATACATACATACATACTGCACAAATACATATATTGGGAAGAGCAAGACTCAATCCACATTTAAGAGGATTAAGGTGAAGAGATTCTTAAAGACAGAATAATGGTGGAATTACAGGCATCACCACAAAAGGATAGGTAATGAATAAAGAAAGTAAACTCCATGGGTGTGACAGAATACATTTTGTGAGTCACTGTACATGTTTATTACAATTAGATGCTATCTTCCTTCATATTAGATATCAAAATATAAATAGTTTAGAGAAGCATACATGATACATTTCCATTGGGCTGAATCCCCAGTACATGCTCTTGTACTATTGCAGTCTTTTTGTTCCTGTTACCTCTAATGTTGCAAATTAATAAACCCTGTCTTATAAACGTAGTCAGCCTTAGTACATATACTATGTGAGGGATAAAATTCTTTCATTTACAGAACACATCAAGAATGAAGGGACAGATCTTTCATTTTACTTTATTGAGGATGTCTGATATGTATAGTTTCAGGGACTGGTTACACATCCTCTCCATGGAAGGATTCTTAAAAGTCAAACTCCTGAGTTTTAAGAATTATCAAAAATTATCTTTATTCTTGAACCTTATTGATAGTAATAAACTCTATATAGAAAGAGGTTAGGAAGCCGATTGTCACAATCCTCTGGGAACTTTTTAGATGTGATGTTGAGTTCTTTTTCCAGGATGGAATTTTCTCTTTCCTTTCACTTACCCATACTATGCTTCTCCAAGAACAAAAATATTTTTCTCTTTCAATAATTCTAAATAGTGAATCAGTAAAAGTTCATTGTCAATATAAAAGCATATTATTTTATAAATTAAAGGATATTAGACCCACCCCTCAGTTAACATCTAATCAATAACCATTCACTTGTTCTGAGATCCTATACACAAGGCTAGTGATTTCATAATTAAAGAGTCTTAGCATAGTGGTCAGTGCTTAAAGGTCTGGATCCAGCCAACCCCCCAATTTTTGACTTAAAACATCTTCATAAACTTGAGAAAATCAGTCATATACCCAAAAGCTCAGATTTCTTAACCAAACAAAAGAATTATAATGGTATTTAATTCACAGGATTGTATTAAACTTAAGTTAGATGAGGCAAATGCCTAAAACATAGAATGAATAAAAGATAATCATCAACATATTGAATTGTCACCTAAATATAGGTAAAAGTTAATATGATTTTCTAAGTGTTGACTGTATTATAATGCCTGATCTTTTTATATTATTGTGACATTACTCTAAGTATCTCCTATACATTAGCAAATTTAATCTTCACAAAAATCCTAAGAGAAAGTGGTGAATATTAACACCATTTATATATAAGGGGTTTGTGGTACAGACAAGCTAGTAATACATGGAGCTCGGATTCACACACTGGTAGCGTAGTTCCTGACGGCAATGCCCAAGCTCTGAACCACTACGGTATACTACCTCTCATGCATCTCATCACTCTCCTTGTAGGAAACATCCATCACATTTAAAGCTTTCTTTTAGCTAGGCAGTTTTGTTGAAATTACATTTTCTATCATGCTTCTGCTTATTCCAGGGCAGCATGCCCTGGGATTTCAGATTTACTAATTCTGTATAATTTTTTTCCAGTTTTCTAATTCAGTATCATTTTCACTTTTATCTTAATAACCCACAATTCTCTATCACTAAATAGATCTTGCTAGTATCTTCCCTCTATATAGAAACACTGTTCACCTACACAGTCTTGTTCAATTCCCTCATCCTGTTGGGACTGTAATTTCCCCCTACCTATTTCATTCTTTTTAGATAACTTATGAGAATGCAGAAAAACCTCTCTCTCTGTAACAGAATGTAATATCATTAAAGATAAGCCTACACAGTTTTTAAGGATAGAGACAGAACTGATTTACTATAGCAAACACACAAAGCCTTGGAATTTACTTGGCTGTTTCTGTCTTTTGAAATTTATTCTCAGAGTACATGACATTACGTATGAATAACTGAGGTCAATTTGAAGGGGACACATTCTTGTTCAAATTCAGTTATAAAAAGAACATGTTATAATTAAAATTCTAAATTCTATAAATAAAATTTTCACACACTTTTACAGGAAAATATAGAAAGAATACTATCAAGTGTATTTTTTATCAGATTAAAATCCAGTTTTATTTTCTAAAATATGGAAGAACTCAAGCAAATAGTGACACTTAGAAAATAAGCCACTGATAGAAAATATATGGTAAAATTACTAGTGGTAATACATACACATTCACACACATCAACATTTTGAACTAAAAGTAAATACTTGAAAAATATGATTAAGGAAAGTGGGTACTTGACTTGAAAAATATAGTCAAGGAAACAATTTATATGTATTAAGAGGAATAACACATACATCTGAGAAGATATTATAATGGAATAATATAGAAATATATAGAAGATAAATTTCTAAAAATCCCAGAATGTCAAACTTGTATAATAACATAGATAAGTAACAATCAAGGAATAAAGACCAAACCCAGAAGTTCTATATCCACATAAAAGACTTTCAGTAGGTAAAAAGTGATAAAATTATAACTAAACAGAAAAACTTTAAAGAAAAGTAGGAAAACATTTTCCATATTGAAAGGGCTCAGTAGGGCCATGGAGGATCACACACACACAAACACACGACTCAACATTTAGCAACAACATTTGAGGATGTCAGTAATAAAAGGAGATTCTGGAACTATTTCAGAGACAAAAAAAATCATCAAAAAATAAGTAGATTGGCATCAGAAAAAAAAAAAAACTAGCAAAAGTAATGCAAGAAAAAAATGGAAAAATATTTTCAAAGAATGAGAGTAAATAACTTGCAATCTGATTTCTTTGTCCAACCAAAATAATAACCAAGAACTGAGAAAAAACAACAACATACTGGTACAATTAGGTTAGAGCACATAAATGGGCAAAAGATCAAAACAGACATTACTCCAAAGAAAAACAGATAACAAATAAGCCCTGAAAAGATGCTCAACATCAGTCATTACAAAAATGCAAAATAAAACTTAAATAAATATTCACACATACTAAATGACTAAATTTAAGATTACGGACAGTACCATGTACTTACAAGAATGCATGGTAGTAAGAACTCTCATGCATTATTGGTGTGAATGAAAAATGAGAAAGGCATGTTTGGTGGTTTTAATAAAGTCAATGACTCATTAATTTCATAATAAATGAAAACATTTTCACAAAACACACACACATTTTCATAGCTACTATATTCATAATCACCAAGTCTTCAAATACCTGAGACATCTTTCAAATGGGGACTAAATAAACTTTGGTACATCCAAATGCAGGAATATTACTTGGTAATAAGAGGAACTAAACATTCATGTCACAATATAATTGAATCTTAAATGTATTATCTTAATAAAGTAAGATATTAAATGCTACATGTTGTACAATTCCATTTACATGGCATTTTGGAAAAAGCTAGGAAGAGTAAATAAATTAGTGGTTAGCAGAGGTGAAGGATGAGGAGGGTTGCTTACAAAGGAAAAAATGTAAAAAAATTTTCTGAGTGATATAATTGTCTATGTCTCCCATTTTGGATATATTAAATAATTAAGCATTCAATTTTATATTTGACAAATTTAATTCCCTTTATATTTTGTATATCTTGGGAAAAAATCATTTTTAAGTACAAATGTTATTAAATAAAATTATCTGATGCTAGACATATCAAGCATTATTAAAAATCTCACCAAAAACTGGAAAAAATATTTACCAAAAGGGATAAACAGTAATTGAAGTAAAAAAAGAAACACTATAAACTCAATAGGATGCAAAAGACTTATAGAAGAGAATACAAAATTATTAATGTTATTAGTGATCAAAGAAATTAGATTAACAAAGAGATAATTTTATATTTATATGGCAAATTATGCATGTGATTCTGATCACCTATCATTGGAGAGGTGGGTTCTTCCTTTTAGGATTTGATGCCAAGGATCCGGTACTAGAAATTCCAACAACCATGCTCAGCTGTACTGTAGACCTTCTGCCTCTTTTTGCCTTCCCTAGTGACAAGTAACCACCTCTGTACTTACTCCTATACCTAGATATTGGAAAGTTTTCTCCTTTTGAATTGGCAGATACATCTAGTTTTTAATTCACTAAAATACATAGACAGGTTTATGTAGTTGATAGTCTTCTTATCTACTATGAATTATTTTCAAATAAAAGTTTGCTTTCTAAAGAAAAATTTTTCACTTCCCTGAACATTCTCAATCCCCTTGCTATTATGGAAGGCATAGCTAGTTTTATGATCTATCAAATATGGTTTCTTTTAAATACAAGATCTGCTCTCAAAGGGGAAATTTTCAAATATCAAAAACATACATTCGCAGACTTTCCTACTCTTTGAAATTGCTAAATCTGAAATGTACTAATCAAAGAATGCCCAAAGTAATATTTCTAGCTTAGTTTCTTAGACATATTTAAAGAACTTTGGCAGAGAGTAAATATTTGGTAAATTGCTAATCAAAGAAGCATCTAATATAACACAGTTTTGAAAAATAGTTAATATTTATATAATAGTAAATTTTTCATCTGTTCTTCCCAAAATGAATTAAGAATATGATAAAATATGTACAAGACAAAATATTTAAATATAAAAAAAATTAGGGAAGAAATCATTTTTGTCTCCTTGGTTTTTCTGGGGACCAGGAAAGACTATAAATTGAATTTCTAGGAAAGATATAAAGAGAAAGATAGTATTATTTGGTCCCAATGTCTAATTATAAAAATAAACTTTACTTTCTATTATTTTAAACCAACTTTCCTAAGTAACCATATTTAGAAAAATCTACTAGATATTTCACATGATTAAAATAATCATCAAACTCTAGTTTTAATCAATAGTGGAGCTGGTCATAAAAACAAAAACAATGAAGAGCATAAGTCACGACATTGCTACTTCCTCATCCCTATTTAGGACTTAACAGCTATTCTAACATAAACACTCAGAAACTCTGTAAATTGTAATTGCTGTTTCTGAAACTAGGGTAAAATACACCATGTAAGTGCAAGGTATGATGTTATCATTGTTGTTACAGCCATTACTGTTGTTGCTAATCTTAAAAGGAAAAAACAGTAATAATAATCCCACTGCTTGTGATTTATAAACTCAGAACTAATTCAAAAATAGCATCATACTGCCCTCTTTACTTTTTACTTTTATTTTCTTACAGTGAGTAGAAAAGTTCACTGTAATAAATGTTGGCAGTGGGTATGACAAAAAAAAATGTTTATCTACACTTCAAACATCTCTTAATGTTGTTTCATGCATAAATATGAATATTATGTGACCGTCCCTATAGAAACTTTACTAAACAATCACTGACACTTTAGATAGGATAGACTAATGTGGGACAAGGGTATTATATTTACTTGCTTCTGTGTTTTTCAAAAATAAAAATCTATCTGAATACATGCACTCCGATAATTCTTATTTGCAAATACTGTCAAAGACCAACAATAACTGGTTTCTGGAATAGTTATGAGGGCACATAGTAAGAACTGTCAATATGTTGTTTGGAGAGGAAATAGAAGGAAAATGGTCATTTTAGTAAAGAGTGAGGACAATGTTAGCCCACAGTGATATATGGCTTTTACTCTTTATGTGGCAAGGGTGAAATGCTGAAGTAAGATTATACCAAGTAAAATCAAGAGAAGACATGATACCAACTGTGAAAGAAAATATGCTTTGATTCTTTTGCATCCGATTCCTTTGTTCTCCTTAAGAAACTCTGAATTTCTTTGTTAAGCATATGACACATCCCAGGTAGATTCAGAAAGATGACTGTGTGACAATAAATATTGATATAAATTGATCATTAACTGTATGTTAAATATTGGGAAAAGTGGAATATACATATATATCTTACAAAACACTTTTGGTACAAATTATTATCTACATTTTATAGATTCAGGAGTCACATTAACATGTAACTAACACCAAGGTCTGTCCTTCCACCTCTGCATATAGATCATACTCTGTATTAAATATTCTGTTAAAGAAAATAATATAGCCTGACCAGGCCATGATGCAGTGGATAGAACATTGGACTGGGATGCAGAGGACCCAGGTTCAAAACCCCGAGGTCACCAGATTGAGCATGGGATTGCTGGTTTGAACATGAGATCATAGACATGATCCCATGGTCACTTCCTTGAAGCCCAAATTTGCTGGCTTGAACCCAAGGTTGCTGGCTTGAGCAAGGGGTCACTTGCTCTGTTGGAGTTCATCATTCAAGGCACATATGAGAAAGCAATCAATGAACAACTAAGGTGCTGCAACGAAGAATTGATGCTTCTCATCTCTCTCCTTCCTGTCAGTCTGTCCCTATCTGTCTATCTCTGTGTCTCCCTGTCTCTGTCACACACAAAAAAGAAAATACAAATTATTCTGCTAATATTAGATATTTAGGATATTATATAGGTTATTTTCCTCTTATTTATTTTTGTTTTTGCAATTACACATTAAAGATATTTATATTTTCGATTACTTTTAACATTTGTTTATTTAGTGTTATAACGCATGTACCTTTTCAGAAATTTAAAATTTTTTTGATACCAGATGATTTATATTTGTTACCAGTTAGAGTAACAAGAAGTAGATTTACCTTTTTTCACAGAAAGAAAGAATATCAAGACAAAATATATGCAGCAACTAATTTCAACATAATTAGGCAAAGAAACATAGTTCTAAGTGACAGAAAACAACAAAGGTGTGCCTATGATTGTCCAATCTTAACTGCCTAAAGAGTAGTTTCAGGCAGTAATGTGATGCGACAATAAGATTCAATCTTGACAGAACTCAGAAGTTTCCCTGAGTTGAGTAAACTCAGAGGTTTCCATAAGTTAGGTAAACATACCTGTGAGTCTGGTGAGTGTAAGTTAAAGTATTCAGACTACTAGGGATTACAAAGTTGAACAGAGAAGGGGTAAAGTTGAACTGAGAATTCCCTCTCAAGATCTGGGATGGGTGCTGAACAATGCATGCATGGAAAGAAAATACACAAGGACAAAAGGAAAATAACAAAAAAATATTAGAGAAATAATCTTTAAAGGTCTTAAAGGACCAATAATAGTTCCTGTGTCCACCAATGAGAGTAGGTGGTAATCATTTTATAGTTTACAAGTGTATCAAGTCAACACATTATGTATCTTAAATTTACACAAAATTAGGTGTCCATAATATATTATTAGAACTGGAAAAATAAAAAGACAAGCCAATAGAAAGAAAGACTATATTTGTAAATCATATATTTGTTAAAGGACTTATATCCAGAGTATATGAAGAACCTACAAAACTAAAAAGTAAAAATAATAACATTAATCAATAAAAAATAATAAACTCAAAAATAAGAAAAAAAAAAAAAAACAATCCAATAAAAATGTCAAAACATTTCAACATGCACTTCACCAAAGAAGATAAATAAAAACTAAAATAGTGGTTATATAAGCAAATAAAACTTAAAATAGAGATTAGCATCATTAGCAATTAGGAATTTGCAAAATAAAAGTACAGTAAAATACTACTCAACTCTTATATCATATAAAGGCAAATCAAACAATATGTTAATAAAAATGTGGAGCAGATGGAATTCTCATATACTGCCTGAGGGAACATAAAATGATACAGTCATTTTAGCCTGACCTGTGGTGGCGCAGTGGATAAAGCGTCGACCTGGAAATGCTGAGGTCGCTGGTTCGAAACCCTGGGCTTGCCTGGTCAAGGCACATATGGGAGTTGATGCTTCTAGCTCCTCCCCCTTCTCTCTCTCTGTCTTTCTCTCCTCTCTCTCCCTCTATGTCTTTCTCTCCTCTCTAAAAATGAATAAATAAAATTAAAAAAATAAAAAAATAAAAAAAAAATAAAATGATACAGTCATTTTAGAAACCAGTTTGATAGCCTCTATAAAAATTAAATGCACACCTACCATTTGACTTAGCTATGAACCTTTTAGGCTTTTACCAAAGAGAAACTAAAAAAATATACATTCAAGACTTGTATGTGAATGCTTATAGTAGCTTTAGTTGAAATAGCCCAAAACTGGAAATATGATAAATCAAATTTCTATTAAGAGGTGAACAGATATAGTTCTGCTATATCCATAATGGAACACTTTTCAGCAAGAACAAGCAATGAAATATCGATACCCACTATAGTACAGAAGTATCACAAAATAATTATGCTAGGCGGAAGAAGCTGGCCAAAAGAAAGAGAATATATTACAATTTAGAAAATGCATACTAATTTATAATAGAAAGAACCTGATCAATGGAGATTGTGAGTTGGTTTTTTGAACTGATAGCCAATTAAAAAGTTATTCTCACAGCCTCAGGTGGAAGCAACCAGAATCCATGTCATTCATTTTATTTTATTTTATTTATTTATTTATTTTTTCTGTATTTTTCTGAAGCCGGAAACGGGGAGAGACAGTCAGACAGACTCCCGCATGCGCCCGACCAGGATCCACCCGGCACGCCCACCAAGGGGCTACGCTCTGCCCACCAGGGGGCGATGCTCTGCCCCTCTGGGGCGTCGCTCTGTTGCGACCAGAGCCACTCTAGCGCATGGGGCAGAGGCGGAGGAGCCATCCCCAGCGCCCGGGCCATCTTTGCTCCAGTGGAGCCTTGGCTGCGGGAGGGGAAGAGAGAGACAGAGAGGAAGGAGAGGGGGAGGGGTGGAGAAGCAGATGGGCGCTTCTCCTGTGTGCCCTGGCCAGGAATCGAACCCGGACTTCTGCATGCCAGACCGACGCTCTACCACTGAGCCTTATTCACTTTATTAACATTTGTTCTTTAAAGCTTTTTAGGTAATCATCAGCTTGTAACTAACAATTTAGTTACTTGATTTCAGATCTTTTTCACCTTTTTAAATAGGACAAAGATTCTCCTTACACTTTCCAAAGATTAGAATACCAACCTTGCCCAAATCCTTTCCAACACTTCCTATGTTTATTCTGTTTTATAGCTCTGTAATACATTATTATCCTTGACCCCAAAATGGAAAAACTTTAGAATAAAGAGTAACATCAGAATACAACATTAGGTGCCTTAAAATTTTGCAAGTGCCTCAGAAAAATCACTGCTTTGCCAAATTCACATAAGACAATGCAATAAACAGACTATGTGTAATAGAATTGTACACTTGAAACTTTTTGATCTTTTTAACTATTGTCGCCCCAATAAATACAATGAAAAAGAAAAACCCTTAAAGCCATGACTAAATCTTCAACCCTGAACCCAGGGTTATTGAGGTCTCTACCAACTGAAGTAAGGGTTTTAAACAGTAGCGCAGTTTAGTGTTATTTCCATCCAGATTGTATATTCTTTGGAGATATTTTGCATAAAGCCTGCTTCAATCATTCACATATAAACTTAGAAAGGAAATTTTCTGCCATTTAAAGCTACATTGTTCATCTGTTTTAGCTTTAAAGCAGTCAGCAGGGAATGCAAACAGAGCTGTTTGAAGCCTGGAAAAGTTCCTGAATGAAGCTCAGTGCTGTCTCCTTAAGCAATAATAAACATTTACATTTTGAAACAGTTGAAGCCTTAAGGGGAAAAAAATGAAGCCAAATGATCTCTTGTTGGGGATGGAGAGTCTAATGATACATAATAGTAATCATGATGACAATAATAATGATAAATCCAGATCTGATGATGGGTTGGAAATAGAAAGCAATGGGCTTTGGATGAAAAAATGAGCTAGTTTATAGCATTCTGAGGAACACAGGTGCATGAGCTTCAGTCTGTTTTCTGGGCCTATATACAAACATCAAGTGAAAAGTAACAGATGCTGCATCTTCCTGCTGCTTTTGAAAACTTACTTTTCTCTATTTCAGAATGAAGTGTTTGAGTTCTTGCACAGTCTAAACAGAGTCCTTCTGTCAAACTTTAATTTAACATAAGACTTTAAAGAAACCACTGTGATTGTGTGATAATCACATTGCATCAAGGTCATTTTCTTCCGTTGTTCCCTTTATGTTTATTTCTATACTTATCATAAAACCTTACTGACACCCTTTGGAGTGTTTTCTTTTTCCTACTTTGATTTTTGCCATTTCACATATGCTTGCCTATCTCCGTTAAAATACATCTTTATATCATTTTCATTCTCATTTATATCTCTGATCTTCTATTGGTGATGATCCTTATAGTATGATGAAGAGTTTTCTGGGCAGTAGCCATATAATACACCTTTGTATGTTGCTTCCACTCGTGCTGTGTTGGTCACACTTTTGCAGTACATGTTTAATCGTTCAGATATATCTGATGTTGGGCTGCATCTTAGTCAATATTTTAGAGCACTCTTTATTATCTACCATCTTAGAAATTTCTGAGAAAAATGCAACTTAAAAATAGCTTTTTGTAACTTTAGAAGCTCTAGAAATGTTCCACAACTATGAACCAAACTTCTCCCAATGTGTTCACAGTTGTTACTTTGACACAGAGTGTTTTGCATCCAGAATTTATCTACTACCTGTCCAGCCTGCTCACATGTGCCAGTGAAAAATATCAAGGGAAAGTTTTCTTCCTTTTCTTTTTTTAAGTTTTCCCAGAATGTAGAACGACATTACAATAACTGCTCAGCATACTAGGAAAAAGAGCTTGAGAATAAGACACAATAACAAACTATCAGGAAATGCTTAATTACTCAGTAATGCATTATTATAGCAATATTAAATGAAGATTGGAACAAATGCTAACCAAGAAAATTAAATTAGTTCTCTCTTGCACTTTCCTCAAACAATCTAAAAAAACTAGCAACAAAAACAACATCCAAAACAGATGGGACAATCCTTAGAATCCAGTGTAATTTAAAATAATTTGAAAGTGTAGTGGATCACCAAGGAAAGGTAAATAAACTTTCTGGACATTTGGCAAAGATTTAACTCTGATCCAGACTCATTCTTCAGTTGATTCAAAAGACAAAGTAATAAAGCTGCAATTTTGGACAGATGATAGGATAAAAACAAAAATATTATCCTAAGGCCTTTATTTTAATAATGAAATTATTTAAATCAAAGAGATTTTTCAGCAACAACAATCAACAGAATGTGAGGCCCTGAAATTTTTTTTTTTATATTGAACAATTCTATGGAGATAGTTTCTGCTACATTTCCCTGTTACTCCAATCCTCAGACTTCCCCTTTAGTGTTAGATGGAATAGTGAGTGTATCAACAACTTTCTTGGTATATATACATCATGACTTCACATATAAAAACTGCCATCAACCAAACAACTAGAGGTTAAGGCTAGTGCCTCCATAATAGATCCTTCAGGTCAAGCCTATTATAGATCTCTATGCTACAAAAGGTAAAATGGTATGGGCTTTAACATTGACCTTCCACTTGTCTCTAAAATAACAATACTAAATCAAATTCAATATTCAATAAATGTGAGAAGAGTCTAGGACACATAAAAAATCTGCAGACTACAAAAGGAGGCGTACATTTGTTGGGAAGCAAATATGCAGATATTTCCATTGAAATGGCTATTTAATAAATTAAAATAAATATTTAAAAGTATTTGTAAAATTGCTGAAGGGAAAATAGATAACATTAACTATAGAAAAAAACGTAAGGTGAAATAAAAACTATTATTGACCAAGTTCTACTGTCACTTAAAGAAGTGAAATGCAGAATTAACTTGGTAGATAACTGAATTACAAGTGTTAAATAGGGAACTTGATTTATAACGAGATTACAAAGTATGATTATATAACATATATGAAATAGATAAATATAACCTTTTAATAACAATCATTTTCAAAGGGAAGAACAGCAAATAGACTAGTAATGATAGTCATGGCTGAAAAAAGAAAATTTGCTTATGAAATTGATTGTTAAGAGGCCCTAAACTGTCCAATTCTAAAAATATTACGTAGAAATAAATATGAATTTATATAGTTTTAGTATTTATTTCAAGATAAGAAATATTTCAAATTCTCAAGAAGAAAGAAAAGTTAATTTTACTAATGTCAGAATCAAATTTGCTTTAGAAATGTCACCTGAAAAATTAAATGCCAGACAAAATAAAGCATTATAGATTTCAGGAGAAAATTATATAATTCAATAAGTGACTAAGAATCATCTCAGATTTTTTTTACCAGATTTATAAGAAACACTTTTATTTTTAGAATACTTATTAAAGCAGTTTTAGTTTTACAAAAAAAATTAGATTGAGGTTTAGTGATTTCATATATATCCTCATGCTTCCACATGTGGTACAGTTTATTTATTTGTTTATTTATTTATAACCAAGAATGACCCTACATCAACAAATTAAAATCCCTCAAAGATCATAGTTCACTGTAGGATTCATGTATCCATCATTACAGAACCATACAGAGTATTTTCATTACCTTAACAACTTCTATGCTCTTGCTACACTTACCCCCACCCTACCCCTGGGAACAACTGATTATTTTTACTGTCTTTATAACTTTGCCTTTTCTAGAATGTCATATAGTTATAATCATACACTGTATACAAAGATTTTGTTTTTGTTTTGATTGTCTTCCTTCACTTGGTAATACACATTTAAGGTCCTCCATGCCTTTCCATGACTTTGGATTAGGGTAAAAGTGGCCTCATAGAATGAGCTATGAAGTAGTAGTCCCTCTACTGCTTTCCTTTGAAAGAGATTGTAGAGAATTGGTATAATTTCTTCCTTAAGTTTTTGGTAGAATTCATGAGTAAACACATCATTCTGGTTTAATATCAAATTATGGAGTTCATTAAATCTAAAATAATATTTCTGAAAATTTGACCAAAGAAAAATTTTAAAGTGACAATTGTCTGTGATAATATTAAAAAGTTGAATTATGACTTTGGTTGTTCATACCTCTCCTCAGCTTAATATATAAAGATGCAAAAAAATTATTTTTCAACCAATACCCATAGTTAATTGGATAAAATCTAACAGTTGTAATAATTAAATATAATAATTTTTGAGAACTGGACAAAAGTAATTTTATAGACAAGTTTTATCTCAAATTACTCATATAAAAGTCAATACTGAATCAGATTAATGACTCAGCAGTACTAATTTTCATACTTGTTAATGCTGGCTGAAGCTGTTGTGGGTTCATGAGTCATCTTCCCTGTAGATGAAGTTGTGTTGATAATAACTAATCATATTTAAGGTCAATAATAATTTAAAAGTAAAAGAGGTAGTCTTCATATTGCACAAGAGTTAAGGACTTTTGGTGATAAAAATAACTTTATGTCAATATGGTATTAAGTAATGAATTAAAAGTTACTTTAATTTAAAGGGAAGAAGTTATTTATTAATCTCTACATAATTATTTAATAAAAATATTCTGATAATGTATATCAAAAGAAATTTTAATTCATATGCAGAAATGATTGTTTAAAAGTTTAGTTTCCTGGGGGGGTTAACTAATAATTATTAGTAGTATATTATTTCTTTTTTTTAAATCATAGAGAAACATCATAATAAAGTAATACACAATATATTCATAAATCTTAGAAATATCACCAAATAATATCTAGTTTTCTAGACCTATAAAAATAAATCAGCATGGATGTTAACTGTTAAGTTGGTATGCCTGTATTTAAAATAAATTGATGGAGTGACATCAGAGAAATGGCAGCATGAGAGATACTCTTGATCTCTTCATTGAAATTTCAACAAATTCAACAACTATACACAGAGAAGGAATCCCAGATGTACATGAAATATCCACAAATCAGATGGACAAAGGTTTGGGTGAGAAGATAGGTGGGAGATAGGATCAACTCCCGGAAGACAAAAGCCAAAGGACCAGGTTTTTATCTTTCTTCATTGACCCGAGGGAGGGAGGCACTTTTAGTGTGGGTCTTGTATTGGAGCCAAAAGTGAACAGACCAAGGGGCAGAGATGAAGGAGCTGAATTAAGGCAGGTATGCAACCAAGAGCAGGAACACAGCCGGTTCCCGGTGTCTGCCTGCATCTCTGGGCTCAATTTGCGGTTGCAAGAGCTGGGTGTGCACATACCCTCTGGGGTGCTCCCAAGACCCGCGCGCTAATAGCCCATGGAGATCTGCCTGCAGGGCACTGAGGCATGCTCCATCTACCCAGGAGGCCCATGGTGTTTGGCCTCCATGATGCAGAGGCATGCTTGATTTGAGATCTGCACCCAGCCTTACCCCGCTCTGAAGCTCCAGTGCAGGGGTTCCAGCTCACTGCTACAGCCCCTGCCCTGCCAAGGTCACACTTTGAGTGGTATCAGAGGAAGAACCAGACTGTGTCCCCCCAGCCACCCAAGTCCCACATTACTCCCCATGCTGTGTGAACAGTGGCAGTAGTGGCTCCCCCAAAGCTGAATCCCCTGGATATGCTCTCTCCTGTGAGAGGAATAGGTGTCCAGTGTTTGATCCACTGCTCTGTTGGGACATCAAGACAGGTCAGGTAGACCTGAGACTGCCATTGCAAGAGCCATAAAATTGCAAAGCCCTAATAACAAGCACCTCTTACCAATGTGATCGCCATCCTGCTACATCATTACAACAGTGACACCTCAGCAGAACTTCACCCAAGAACCTCACAAAGGAAAAACTTATAGTACAGCACCACTTCTCAGAAAAAAAAATATATTCTCTCTCAAAACTGGAAAAAAAATACTTTTTTTTTCTCATTTTTTCTTTTTTCCATTTCTTCTTTCTCTTTTTCCCATTTGAACTTTATTATCCTTAGTTGTTATAATTTTTATTCTTGCTTTTTGTGAGGTTTTCATTTTTGACACTTTCCCTTTTACTTTTTTTTCTCTCTTCCCTTTTCTTCTCCTTCCTTTCCCCCCTCATATGAACTTAATTTTTCTTCAAATTATTATATTTTGGATTTATACTTTTTGTGGTTTTTTTTTTACTTCATTTTTTCCTTTTTCCTCAGTTCTTGATCCTTGTTTTCTGTAGTTTTTGTTCTACTTATAATGATTTAGAGAATTATCATTTTTTCACTGTATTTTTTAAATTTTTATTTTAATGTTTTTTAGTTATCTCTTGTTCATGTTATTAAGAATACCACTCTCAAATACCATCAAGGAAAAGAAATATTATGGATACACAAGACAGAGATGTAGCTCAGATAGATGGTGAAAAATCTTCAGAAAAATATCTCAAGTACATGTAAACATTAGAGCTAAATGATAGAGAATTCAAAATTTAAGTTCTAAAAAACACTCAATATGATGCAAAAAAAAAAAAAAACACTGAAAGGCAATTTAGTGAGCTTAAAAAACAAATTAATGAGCAAACAGAGTACTTCACCAAGGAAATTGAAACTATGAAAAAGAATGAAACGGAGCTGAAAAACTCAATACATGAACTGAAAAATGAGGTAGCAAGCTTAGCTAATCGAACAGGCCAGATAGAGGAGAGAATTAATGACATTGAAGACAGGCAACTAGGAATACTACAGAGAAGAAGAAGAGAGAAAATCATGAATTAAAAAAAAAAAAATCAACAACAAGAAAGCCCTACAAGAATTGTCTGAGGCTATCTGAAAGAGAAATATAAGAATAATGAAATGCCAGAACAAATGGACAAAATAGAAATCTAAAGGACATTTCATCCCAGAACATCAAAGTATACATTTTTTCTCCAGTGTACATGGAACATTCTCTAGACTAGATTATATGTTGTGCCACAAAACTAACATTAACAAATTCAGAAAGATTGAAATTATACCAAGCATATTCTCTAATAATAAGGCTTTGAAATTAGAATTCAACTGCAAAAAAGAAGTAAACAAACCCACAAAAATGTGAAAATTAAACATACTTCTAAAAAATGACTGAATGAAAAAAGAAACAAAACCAGAGATCAATAAATATATATAGAGAAACAAAAATAACAACATGACCTATCAGAATCTCTGGGATACAGCAAAAGCAGTAATAAGAAGGAAGATCATATCATTACATGCTTATATCAAAAAACAAGAGATAGCCCAAGTAAACAACTTAACATCACATCTTAAGGAACTAGAAAAGGAAGAACAAACATAACTCGAAACAAGCAGAAGAAAAAAATAAAAATTAGTGAAGAAATAAATGAAGTAGAGAAACTATAGAAACAATTAATACAACAAAGAGCTGTTTCTCTGAAAAGATTAATAAAATTGAAAAAACTTAGTGGCAAGACTCACTAAGGAAAAAATAGAAAGGACTCCCATAAACAAAACCCAGAATGAAAGAGGAGAAATTACCACAGGCCTCATAGATATATAAAGGATCATTGTAGAATACTATGAAAAATATATATATGCCACCAAATTCAACAATCTAGAAGAAACGGAAATGGATAAATTCCTAGAAATATACAATTTTCCTCGACTGAATCATGAAGAAGCAGAAAGCCTAAATAGACCCATAAGGAGGGAGGAAATAGAAACAACTAACAAAAACGTCCCCAAAAATAGAAGTCCAGGCCAGACAGGTATACTAGTGAATTCTACAAAACATTCAAAGAAGATTTGGTTTCTATCCTTCTGAAAATCTTCCAAAAAATTGAAGAAGCCATACTTCAAAAACACATTTTACTAGGCCAACTTAACCCTCATACCAAAATCTGGAAAAAACAATACAAAAAAAACAAAAAACACTACAGACCAATATTTCTAATGAATACAGATGGAATAATCCTAAGCAAAATACTGGCAAATCAAATACAACAACATATTAAAAAAAAAATCAATCATGATCAAGTGGGATTTTTCCCTGAAGCACAAGGATGGTTCAACATACGTAAAACAATTAATGTAATACACCATATCAACAAAGCAAAGAACAAAAGCCATATGATCCTATCAATAGATGCAGATAAGGCATTTGATAAAATGCAACATGCTTTTATGCTTAAAACACTTAATAAAATGGGTGTAGACACTGTAGAAGGAAAATACCTCAACATAATAAAGGCCATATATGACAAACCATTAGCTAACATCATAGTAATTGGTAAACAACTGAAAGCTTTTACTTTAAAATCAGGAATAAGACAAGGTTGCCCACTCTCTCCACTCCTATTTAACATAGTACTGGAAGTTCTAACAAGAGCAATAAAACATGAGAAAAAAATAAAAGGCATTCATATCGGGAAAGAGGAAGTAAAGATTGCACTTTTTGCAGATGACATGATCCTAGAAAACCCCAAAGACTCCACAGAAAGACTATTAGAAACAACAAACCAATACAGTAAGGTCATAGGATATAAAATTAATATACAAAAGTCTGTTGTTTTTATATACACCAACAATGAAACTTCAGAAAATGAATTAAAAAAATAATCCCTTTTAAAGGTGCAACAACAACAACAAAAATACCTAGAATTAAACATAACAAAGAATGTAAAGGACCTATACACTGAAAACTACAAAGCATTATTAAAGGAAATCAAAAAAGACACAATGAAATGGAAAAATATACCATGTTCTTGGATAGGAAGAGTAAATACAGTTAAAATGACCATATTACACAAAGCAATATACAGATTTAATGCAATTCCTATCAAAATTCCAATGTCATTTTTTATTTTATTTTTTGTATTTTTCCAAAGTTAGTAGTGGGGAGGCAGTCAGAAAGACTCCTGCACATGCTCAACCAGGATCCACCAGGCATGCCCACCAGGGAATATGTTCTGCCCATCTGGAGTGTCGATCTTTTGAGGCCAGAGCCATTCTAGCACCTGAGGCGGATCCAATGTCATTTTTAAAAGAAATGGAATAAAAAATCATCAGGTTTGTATCAAACCATAAAAAAAAAAAAAAAAAAAAAAACCTGAATAAACAAAGTAATCCTGAGGGGAAAAAAATGAAGCTGGAAGCATTACAATACCTGACTTCAAATTATACTACAGAGCCACGATAATTGGAACAGCATAGTATTGGCAGAAAATGGACACACAGACCAATGGAACAGAATCAAGAGCCCAGAAAAAACCACATATATATGGGCAAATCATCTTTGATAAGGGAGCCAAAAACGTACAATGGACAGAGGAAAGCCTCTCTTCAGTAATTGGTGCAGGGAAAATTGAAAAGCCACATGCAAAAGAATGAAACTTGACTACACTTTGTCCCCTTGCACAAAAATTAATTCAAAATGGATCAAAGACCTAAATATAAGATCTGAAACAATAAATAACATAGAAGAAAACATAGGTACTAAACTCATGGACTTTGGTCATAGAGAATATTTCATGAATTTGACCCCAAAGTCAAGGGAAGTAGAAGCAAAAATAAATGAATGTGACTATATCAAACTAAGAAGCTTCTGCACAGCAAAAGAAACTTACAACAAAACAAACAGCCAACTTAATGGGAGATGGTATTTGCAAACAACAGCTCAGATAAGAGGTTAATATCCAAAATATATAAAGAACTCACAAAACTCAGCAACAAACAAGCTAACAATTCATTAAAAAAAAATGGGGAGAGGACATGGACAGACACTTCTCCCAAGAAGAAATACAAATGGCAAACAGATACATGAAAAGATGCTCATCTTCATCAGTTATTAGAGAAATAAAAAAAAAAAAACCCAAAAAACACAACAAATGAGATACAACCTTTCACCTGTTAGATTAGCTATTATTAACAAGACAGGTAATAACAAGTGTTGGAGAGGCTGTTTAGAAATAGGAACCGTCATTCACTGTTGGTGGGAATGTAAACTTGTACAACCACTGTGGAAGAAAGTATGGTGGTTCCTCAAAAAACTGAAAATAGAACTACCTTATGACCCAGCAATCCCTCTACTGGGTATATACCCCCAAAACTCAGAAACATTGATACGTAAAGACACATGTAGCCCCATGTTCATTGCAGCATTGTTCACAGTGGCCAAGACATGGAAACAACCAAAAAGCCCTTTAATAGATGACTGGATAAAGAAGATGTGGCACATATACACTATGGAATGCTACTTAGCCATAAGAAATAATGACATAGTATCATGGATGAACCTTGATAACATTATACTGAGTGAAATAAGTAAATCAAAAAAAGCTAAACCTGTTTGATTCCATACATAGGTGGGATACAAAATTGAGACTCATGGACATAGATAAGAGTGCAGTGGTTACCAGGGGAAGGGGGATGGGGACAGAGAGACAGGGATGGGGGAGGGGTATGAAGAGGTACTAAAATAAGGTGATGGAGGAGGATTTGACTTTGGGTGATGAGTATACAACATAATCTACTGTCCAAATGATGTGGAGATGTTTGCCCAAAATCTATGTACTCTTCTTGACCAATGTCACCCTGTTAAATCTAATTATCTAAATAAAAAATAAAACAAATTGACAATGTACAGCAACAGCTTTAAAATGTTAGATCATTTATTTTGCATAATTCATATTCTAAGATTTTTTCAATAAGAATAATAAGAAAATGGCATAAGTATATATGCACAGCAGTGCTCATTATGTTCATCACAATTATAACTGAAATAGAAAAATTAAAAAGCAAATTAAATCTATAGCAATACAGAATTTCCAAATAAAAATAGTAAATTATATTATAAAATAAACAATTATTTACATACCACAGATATAAAATTATCATACAAAATAGAAAAAATTCTTAAAAATATAAATCAGAACACTGACAATGTTGAAGATTGGGCCATGGAAAGGGGCGATTCTGTAAGTTTTTATAACTTTTATCTCATCTCTATTACCTATGAAATTTAAAAGAAAAAAAGTGAAAAATTGAGAACTATAGAAATTTCTCAGGATCAGTACAGTATGGTCTTCATGTGGAACAGTATAAATGTGAATAATGTGTAAGCCAGTGTATGTATAATTATGTATATTTTCTTCCCCTTTTTAATAACTTTATAACTACCCAAAATTATTTTGAATTCATTTATCTTATATTGAATTTACAGAAGATTCTACTTCAAGCTAAATTTTAAATGATGATTGAGCTAGGTGGGTGGTCTTATAGGGATTGGTTTCTTGGTAGCAGAAAATTCAAAAAACAACATACACTTTTGTTTTTGGATATAGAAATTGATAATAAATTTTACTAGCATCATAGAGAATTTTATATTTTAAGATCTATGACCCTTTAGACTCATTCTAAAACGAAAGTGTTTGTTCCTTATTGAAGTAGAAAATAAAGAAATTCCCTAGCTACAGACCCCCTTGTCCAGATTTATCTTTGAAGTATATAGAAATGTAGCAAGACCTATGTAGTTCAAACCAAAAATCAGTTTTGTTTCTTAGCTTAGTCAAGCACCAACACAACTCAAATAGGACTTTCAGTATATATAAAGGCTTTAACATATATTTAATCACTAAGATAAGTAAAATATCAATAAACAAGTTAATAATATCATAAATTATTTTTTTTACATGAAATTCTAAAAAGGATTGTTTAAACTGTTGTCCAATCTTCAGATGCAGAGGTATAACTTTGAAATGATGCGTTTTGAGTCATGTAACTGGTAGGGTTTGATTTTTCTGATGATTAAGCCTACAGAATGACTTTACATCATTTCATTTATTCCATTCACTATATAGTTTACTTTGTAAGTTTAAACCCTCTAATTTATTCCTTTACATTGATACAATTGTCTAGAAACTAAGACTCAACACTTAGTTGTCAACGTTTCCCAATAAAATTTTATAATTAAAATTTTCAGTGTAGATATAAGATTATTTTGTTAATCTTTTTCCTCCCCTAAAAAAGTTACATATTAATTTATGTCTATTTTTGAAAAGTCCTATAAGACCTTTTGAAAAGACGTATATATGTTATAAAAGAATATCAACAGGTAGAATAGAACAGTTCACTCTCTAGATCACAAGGGGATTCTAGAAAAATTAAATCTAAGGCTGACTTTACTATCACAGTGACTATAATATTAATTTCTCTTTATGACAGAATGCTATCTTTCAATGCCATGATTTAAAGTCATCTTCACTCTCAAAATAACTCCAGCCACAAAAATAAGAAATAATTACATCTCTCTCTATGCTTCAATCTTTATAGAACAGTACTAATTATATTGAATAGTTTTCCCTTTATCCAGCATTGGCAAAGAGCTCTTTAGATGGTAAAAGGCTATAAATTTTACCATCTTCCTCTGTCCAATGTCTAACACATCACCTATTAAGAGTTGAATTGTGCTGAAAGAATGTCTGAAAATAAGTTAATCATTATTTCATGTCAATGACCCAAAACAAACAGAAACACACTTTAAATGGTACAAGGTAGATTCATTACATGTTCCAATGAGAGAAAACATACACCATGGTTACATGAGTGGGTCTCTGTAAACAAGTGTTAGGCCCTGGTCGGTTGACTCAGTGGATAGACTGTTCATTAGGCATATGGATATCCCAGGTTCGATCCCTGGTCAGGGCACACAAGAGAAGCTACTACCATCTGCTTCTCTTCTCCCCCTCCTCCCCCCTCCCTCACCTTTTGCTCTTCCTTTTCCCCTCCTGCCAGTGACTCCATTAGTTTGAACGCTGGCCCTGGACACTGAGCATGGCTTGGTTGGTTGAGCATCAGCCTCAGGTGCTAAAAATATAGTTGATTCGAGCACCAGCCCAAGACAGGGGTTGCCAAGTAGATCCTTGTTGGGGGCATATATGGAAGTCTGTTTCACTATCTCCCTTCCTTTCATTTAAAAAAAAGAGTGTTATAAACAGTTTATTATAGGATCTAGGCTTTGGTTGGGTGATTTGAGGAGGATTAAAAAAATCAGGGTTTGCTCTAGATTGGAAGCTGTCAGAAAGTGGTGGGATTCTAAACTGGAATTAAATAAATCATGTGTAGGAAGGAGAGACCAGTATAAGCATAAAGTTGTAATTGGCAAAGAAGTAGCAGTCACTCATTTTGGCTGAATGATGAACATTTGGTATTTTAGTGGGTGGTAGAGGAAACTTTTTAGCTCTGATTAGAAAACAATTATGAAATGGGCCTACTTTGTCTCATTTTACAATGAACTCAAATAACCTTTCTTGAGGTTATTATTCTGTGAGATTATGTCTAATAGGAGAATGACATGCCCAAGCCTTGTCAGAAGTTACTCTTTTGTTCTCTTAATTTATTTCTATTGATCACATTAAAAATTTAGATAGTTATAGGCAAAATAAGTCAGTCAGAAAAAGCTAAGAATTATATGATTTTAGTTATATGTGGGATATAAAACTGAGATAGACATAGGCAACAGTATGGTGCTTGCCAGAGGAAATGGGGTAGCAGTGGGGGGTAAAGGAGACCAAATACATGGTGATGGAAGACGGTATGACTTTGGGTGGTGAGCACTCACTGAAAAGTACAGGTCATGTATCATAGAAATTTACATTTCAAACCTATTAATATGAATCTATTAATCCATGTCACTGCAATAAATATAAAAATTAGGTAATTATAAAATAAATTGTAAACTACTTACAAATGAGGTTTCTAAGTTAAAGGAACTGTAAAATATTTTACAGACTATATTGTTGAATGATGATTAGATATAGAATATAACGTATTAGAGATTTTTTTGGTAAGTATCACCTCTGCCTGCTTTAAATAAAAACTATGAGGTATCATTAACAGACATGTTTAGATCACAAATTATGTGATTTGAGTTATATTTTTTAGACATATGTACGCATAGGTCAAAACCTAGACAAAAATGTGATTATGTTAAACATGTTTGGGATATTACCAAAGACAAAATTAGTTGTTAACAGATTATATTAAGGTCACCATATCTTATTAAACATTATCAATGTGTAAAAATTTATTAGAGATAATAGATACATAACCAAACTTAAGGGGTATTGATTATTTCTTTATAGAACTTACCTCTATAACTTAATTTTCTAATTCCTTTTAATTTTTGTAAAATTTGATCTAATTGCAAAATGACAATAGCCTTCAAATGTTTTCAGGCTCTCGTTTCCAACCAATTCTAAATTTGCATAGTGCACTCCTGATACACACTGAACACTCAGTGAGTTAAATGCTAATTCCAAGCAATATGTTCCAGATTCAAAGTCATTTTCTTCCTACCCGTGCATGTCCAGTACTTCTTCCTAGATTAGGTAGTTCTCCTTAACATATGATAATGCATAATTTAAATAACTATACAAATTTAATTTATCATTCTTAATTACACCAAAATTATCCTACTTATCTCCACTTAAAACTTAAATCTACCTGACAAGGCGGTGGCTCAGTGGACAGAGCATCGGACTGGGATGCGGAGGACCCCAGGTTCAAGACTGAGGTCACCAGTTTGAGAGCAGGCTCATCAGATTTGAGCAAAGCTCACCAGCTTAGACCCAAGGTTGCTTGCTTGAGCCAGGGGTCACTTGGTCTGCTGAAGGCCCATGGTCAAGGCACATATGAGAAAGCAATTGAACAACTAGGGTGTCTCAATGAAAAACTGATGATTAATGCTTCTCATCTCTCTCCATCCCTGTCTTTCTGTCCCTATCTATCCCTTTCTCTGACCCTCTCTTTGTCTCTGTAAAAAACAACAAAACAAAACACAACACCTTAAATCTACTTATTGTTGTGAGGTGGCTTTTTTCCCCCCTACTCAATAGTGAACTTTCAGTTTGTCATATTGATTTCCATTTCATAGTGTTTAAGAACTTAATTTGTAGAGTTTGCTCAGATTTTACTTCACATGTATGAATGCCACCTCCATCACTTAATAGCTCTTTGAGCTCTCTAGTGGAGTGGGATATCCAAAAAATGGGAGCAACAATAATATCTATTTACAGGATATTGTAAAGTGTAATTGTGATACAATAGGTAAGCACTTAAAATGTTGGCACACTGTAAACTCTCAAAAATGTTCTTAATATTAAAACTGCACTTTTTCTATTTAAATCAGACCTCATTTATTTCTCATTCTATAGTCTGTAATTAGGTATATTATATCCTCTATAATTTTACTCATTCTACCCCCTACTTAACTACTCTTTCTACTTCAATTAATCCCTAATTCTCTATGCAGTATAATCCACTTAAAATTGTAGTCATTTTATAGCATGAAAGATTCAAATAATTTAATTATCTAATTCCTAAGAAACCATTCATTACTTTTCTTCCCAAGAAAATATTTATAAATGATCTTGAAACTCAAGCCTCAAACAATGCACCGTCATTTGTTCATCATTAATTATTAGGTTAATAAATATTCATTAAGCACTTACTAAATGAGAACTTTATCTTACACTGTTAGTTTGCAAATATTTCCATGTGCTTTCCTTATAAATATTTTTTGTCATGATATTTCCTATCTGTAATGCCCTATTCTCTTCATTTTTAATTGTTGTCTTTTATATAGAGTGCCTGTCTTGAGCAACACAGGATGTGAACTCATGTTTCTATTGAAACATCTTGGCATTTTCTATTAGCTTTCTGTCACTTTCTCTCTGACTTGATTTTGTTTGTTTGGTTGAACCATTCTATGATGGACTGGTCTAAGCAAATATGGTAATGAAAAACTATTAGGTTATTTTTGACAGCCGTTCTTTTTCTTTTTTTTAATTTATTCATTTTAGAGAGGAGAGAGTGAAAGAGAGAGAGAGAAAGATGGGGAGGAGCATGAATCAGCAATTCCCATATGTGCCTTGACTAGACAAGTACAGGGTTTCGAACTGGCGACTTCAGCATTCCAGGTTGACGTTTTATCCACTGCACCACCACAGGTCAGGCTCTATTAAGTTATTTTTGAATATTTAAATATGAGGTTGATGAATTTTAGCTATTCCTGCAATCTCATTTCAAGGTTTTAAATTAAGTAAATATCAAAACAAGTTCTTCCAAACATACTTATTAAACAAATATTTATTAGTAAATAATCACATTTCAGGTAAATTTTAGATGTTATAAATACCACCTTATATAAAATATTCATGCCAGATATATGCAAGTATTTTCTAGAAGCCTGTTTTCTTTTCTAGCCTTTACCTGATATCAGAGAATCAGAATCACTCCCAATCAATGACTGAACACAGAATTATTTAAAGATGAAGCTTTTGATGCCACCCTAAGGGATCAGGGAAGAGTCTTCTCTACATTTTTAAACTTTATTCATGCAAAGATGAAAAGTATCTCTAAAATATTTTTGCTAATCCACATTTCTTTAATACTTTTAATTTTACAAATGAAAGTTTCTTTCTAGTTATAATTACAATAATTATATTTTAATTTAAAAAGTAATAAATTAATGTTATTGGAAAAAGTCTGAAATGCTGAGATATGGGGACAAACTGCTTACTTTAGCCTTCCTTAGATTGTGGCATATCTGATATCCTAAACATCCACGGAGTATACATTTTGAAGTAGAACATCAGACTTCCCCTAAAGATGTAAACCGAAAAATATATACTTAACATTACACGCTGATATATCTTATAATAAATTACAAACTTTGAAAAAATGGTCAACTGCAATAAAAACATTTTTAAAAGTTAGAAGCTATTAACTTCTGTTTTGTAGTTGTACTATTGTTGCCTAATGGTAGTCTCTAATTAAATTTCTATACTTACCTAGTTTTGAAATGGATTGATTAAAATACTGGTATGAAAATTATTTTGCCACACTAACCAGCCCAGTGAGGTCACTGACATTTCACTCCTAAAAAACTATGTATACAAACAATAATCTGAAGGCTTCTTCTATCCTGAAGCTGTAAATCATTATTAAAAAAATAAAAATGAAAGACATTTGCCTTAAAGAGTAACTTCAAAATCTATCTTTGCTTTCTGAAGTCACTCTACCTCCTTCAAATTCTTAATTTTTGTATATTTTAAAAATTCTATAGTCACAACATTACTGTTTCAGCAATATATCTGAAATGTGCCTTGGACCTGAAAATAAACATGTTATTTCAAATAGAGGTATGATACAAACTTCCACAATAACTGTGAATTTATCTACTTTCCTTATTAATTTTTAAAACTTGATTTATATAAATTTGATGCAATTTTATTCATTACACATATATTTAGATTGGTATACCTTTTTGTGGGTTAATTCTTTTATACTATAAAATATTCCCCTCTATCTCGAGTGAGGCCTTTTGTGTTAATAAATTACATAAATGTAGCAGCTTGAAATAGCACACATTTATTATTTTATAGTTTCCAAGACCAGGAATCCAGGCATTGATCACCTAGGTCCTCTGCTCAGGGTCTCAATAGCTACAATGAAAACGCTGACCTGGCAGGATTGCCATCTCTCCTGCTCTTTGGGGTCTTTTTCCAAACTCACGAGTTATTGGCAGAATTCTCTCCTTACTGTGTTGTAGAACTGAGGTCAATACTTTCTTTTTGGCTTTTGCATGGGAGTCACTCTTAGTTTTTGGAGGATGCCCTTAGGTCCCAGTCATGAGGCCCTTTCATACCAGCTTAGCCTCAAAGCTATCAAGCTTCCCATCAGGGAAGGTCTGGACTCTCTTTTAAAGGGTTCACCTTATTAAATTAAGTCCAGTTATGATACTGTCTTTTTGATTAACAAAGAATTATTATTATTTTTAATTTTATTGATTTTAGAGAGAAAGAAACATTGATCTGCTTCTGTATGTTTTCTGACTGGATATCAAACCAGCAACATTTGCAAATTAAAATGATGCTCTAAGTATATTATAACTTTCTATACTCAACTTTCATTATACTCACAGATTTATTTACTGTTTTTCTACATTCCTTTTGACATTTTTGTACTTCTGTGTGAAATAAGTTTCTTCTTGCTTTTAATGATGTCTTTAGTATTTTCTTTTGTGCAACTTGGTCACTGATTTACTCTATAAAAGCTTTTGTGTTATTTATTATGAAAATGCCTCTATTTTATTTTGTAGAGATATTTTTTTCTTTGATAGTTGGATATTCCAAGAAACATATAATTAAAGGGAACTAGATATAATAGAAATTGTTTAGAAGAAATATCTAGGTGAGGAAAAGGAGGGAGCAGAGAAGGGTTGAGAGAGCACTCCGATGGCCATGCAGAAAGAAGGAGAAGGAGAAGGGGAAGAAGACAAAAAGGGCAGCAAAGTTCATCGAAAATATCTTCATTTGCAGACAGCTTTCAAAGAGAAGTCACCAAGTCAGAGTTGAAGGCTTCAAGCCACAGTCTCCCAGGAGAAGAGTCCCTAATCTCCTGGTAATGGCCTTGCCATGGTGTCCCTGCCACAGTCAGTCATTAGCTGAGAGCAGTCTATGAGAAGTTTGACTTTGGGAATAATTGAGGTACGAACTTCAGAGAACAGAAGTTGGGCCCTTCAGTGAACTACACTCGCTGCAGTGGGAGACCTGAGAGAAGCTGCTATGACAGCCAGGCTAGATTTTTTGTCTTTTTTTACTTTTTATTTTTTTTATTGATTGGTTTTAGAGATACAGAGAAAAAGGGAGAGAGAGAAAAGCATTCATTTGTTCTTCTACTTATTTTATTATTATTATTTTTTTTGTATTTTTCTGAAGCTAGAAACGGGGAAAGACAGACTCCTGCATGCGCCGGACGGGGATCCACCCGGCACGCCCACCAGGGGGCCATGCTCTGCCCACCAGGGGGTGATGCTCTGCACCTCCGGGGCATCTCTCTGCCGGGACCAGAGCCACTTTAGCACCTGGGGCAGAGGCCAAGGAGCCATCCCCAGTGCCCGGGCCATCTTTGCTCCAATGGAGCCTCGGCTACGGGAGGGGAAGAGAGAGACAGAGAGGAAGGAGAGGGGGAGGGGTGGAGAAGCAGATGGGCGCTTCTCCTGTGTGTCCTGGTCGGGAATCGACCCCGGGACTTCTGCACGCCAGGCCGACACTCTACCACTGAGCCAGCCGGTTCTTCTACTTACTTGTAACACTTATCAGTTGCCTCAGATATATGTCCTGACCAGGAATCAAACCCACAATCTTCGTGTTTGAAGGGTACTCTGACTGAGCTAAGTGATCAGCGCCTAGATTCCGACTTCAGTTTGTTTGTTTTCTTTAAAATTTTAGAATATTATCTGTTGTTTTTTGGTTGCCCTTGTTTCTGTCAAAAAAAAATAATAATAATAAGCTCTCAAACTTATTGTTCGCTTGAAAGTAAATAATATGTCTTTTGTTTGTCCAGTTTTAATATTTTTGTCTATGATTTATGGGAGGTATTATTTAGAAGAGTCAAGGTAGAAATTTCTATTTATCATGTTTGTTATCTATATCACTTCTTTAAACTGGCTCCATGTCGGTCGTAACTTTAGGGAATTCTTAACCATTGTACCTCCAAATATGACTTGTCAGTGTTATTGGATTTTTTTTGTTCTTTTTGGACAAATACTTTTTTGTACTTAAGAAATTATACATTGTCCCAATGTGTCGTGACTTTTTCTATTTTTACAACTTTTTGTATTTTTATGTTTCAGATGAATTTCATGTGAGCTAACTTTGTTATCTAATCCTATCTGCTATCATGTATAATCTAACAAAAAAATTAAACCCATTTGTTTTTATTTTCAGTTAATATATTGTTAATTTTAGAATTTCCGATTTAAAAAAAAAATACTTTCCAGTTTACTGCTTTCACTGCTAAACCCTCCATGTTTTGGTTTATCTTCTCAAACATACTAATCACACATAATTAAAGATCTAGGTTCACTAATTCCAATATTTACATTGCCTGTAGGTCCATTTTTTTGAAAATTTAAAATAAATACCTGGTTAGTATTTGATTATATGCCATATGTTGTGTTAAAAAATATGAAAAAAAAATGATATAACTAATTTATGAGACTGTTTTCCTTAAGACAAGATTAGTTTTGCTTCTGACAAGCAGATAAGTACTTTTTATCTATGCAAATATTGAACTGCTTTGAAATTGTTTTCAGCTTTTGTGCAAGATCATCAATTTCTAATTTGCTCTTTCTGTTAGGCCTTTAGATTTCACAAATGAAAATGCAAAGCCCTATCTCTATGTTAAGATCTAAATCTGGCCCTGGCCAGCTGGCTCAGTGGATTTTGTGTTAGCCCGGCATGCAGATATCCTGCATTTGATCCCAGTCAGGGAACACATGGGAAGTGACCATCTGCTTCTCTTACCCTCTCTCTACCCTCTTCTTTCTCCATCCCCTCTTATAGCCAGTGGCTCAACTGGTCCCAGCATTGGCCTCAGATGCTGAAAATAGCTCGGTTGATTCAAGCATCGGCCCCAGACAGGGGTTGCTTGGTGGAACCCAGTCAGGGCTCATGTGGGAGTCTGTCTGTTTATCTCCCTCCCCTCCTTTCACATAAAAAAAGTTTTAAATCCAAATGTGAATCTTCTCTTCTATGTTTAATACAGAATATTCTCCTCAGCTTCCAAGCCTCTGCTTTTAAATCTGCAAATACTTAAGAAAAATGTGATTCCAAATATTGGGCTCATCTTTCTGACCTCCACTTTTATGGGAATGATAGCCCTAAAAATTCTTGCTACTTTGGTATCTTTCTGATGTTTCTAAACAAATGCCATCATTGTTGCTGTGTTACCGTTGTTGTTGTTATTATTACAATAATTTGCAGTTTTTAGCAGTACTCAATGAAAGACTTGGGCTGAATAAAGCTAATAAACTATTGTTGGAACTGGCAATTGTCTTTTCATAATTTTAACATAAAAAATATATGTAAAATTGTTGTTCTTTTCTAGCAAAATTCAGTCTCCTTCTAGAGGAGATAAAAATGTACTGAGATTTTACTTTCTCCTCTTTATTTGTTAATTCATTGGATTAAACTAATCCTTATTAATAGGACAACACATATGCAAATATGCTGTAAACCCTATATAAGTTCATTTATTTTTAAACAGGCATATATTTGACCCCCCCTCATATTCTTATTTTACCAGTTAAAAAAGAAATATATTTTTAGAAGGTAGCTCACTCTTGATAATAACTAAGATCAAATTTTTCTGTAAGTACCTGACCAGGTGGTTGCGCAGTGGATAGAGCTCCACTGGGATGCGGACTGGGATGCAGAGGACCCAGGTTCGAGACCCCAAGGTCACCAGCTTGAGTGTGGGCTCATCTGGTTTGAGCAAGGCTCACCAGCTTGGACCCAAGGTCACTGGCTTGAGCAAGGGGTTGCTCGGTCTATTGTGCCCCTCAGTCAAGGCACATATGAGAAAGCAATCAATGAACAACTAAGGTGTCACAACGAAAAACTGATGATTGATGCTTCTCATCTCTCTCCGTTCCTGTCTGTCTGTCCCTGTCTATCCCTCTCTCTGATTCTCTCTGTCTCTGAAAAAAAAAGTATGTAGTTATATTCTTTCAAAGCCAAGGAGACTGTAGCTCAAATATATGTATAGAAAAGTTAATAATGTAAAAGTACCTACTTTAGTTATAAAATTGCATATTAAATAGCAAAATTCAGATGTATAAATAGTGAAAATTACATGTTTGTCTCAAAATTAAGGCCACATTTAGAATTTTAACCTAAGAAGAGCTATCAAATTTATGCCTAATATCATCCAATTTGGAAATAAAAGTATAGATTATAACATACAAGAAGGATATTTTATTTAAAATGCATTTTCCTCTAAGTAAGTATGGGAGCAAGTTAAATACATATTACTTCAACATAATTAGCAGTTCTAACTGCATTTGAAAAAATAAACAGAAAAATTAAACTAGGCATTTGGAAGTCTAAAAGTTATGTAATTGGAAATAAACCAAAATGTTATCTATGCTATGACTATCTTGTTAAACATTTTTACTTTTAACTCTAAGAGACAGGCTTACATTCACTAAAGCAATGGTCAGTCATACTAATCAGTGCACAGCTTATTTGTTTTGGTTATCGATGTTAACCCTTTGAGTATTGTGAACATTCATGTATGTCCTCACTCAAAGGATTTACAAAAAACTCATTACTCAAAGGGTGAATTGTGAAAGGAAAAAGTAAAATTCCAGGTTAATATAGCTCCAAAAATAGTGACAAGACTAAGCAAAATCCAATAATAACTATAATTAATCAAAAGAATATATACCACCATTAGAAAATGTATCAATAAAGATTGTTTTCTGCATTCTCAGAAAACTGACAATGGTTTTACTCTAAAACTTGCAATTTTCTTTACCTAATCCTATAAATCTTCCCAAAGCTGTCTATTCATAAAAATTGCTTGGAGAACCACTACTCATCAATTAGAATGGCTAAAATTCAAAAACCTGTAAATACCAGTTCCTGATAACAATGTTGAGCAACAGGAACACTTACTTATTGCTGATGGGAATGCAAAATGGCAGAAATACTTTAAGAGATAGTTTGGCAGTTTCTTTTAAAGCTATACAGTGTCTTACCATGTGATCTAGCAACACGCGCCTATATATTTACCCAACTGTTTTGAAAATGAATGGCTACACAGAAAAATCCACACGTGAGTGTTTATAGCTATTGCATAATCCCCCCAAACTGGAAGCAACCACAATGTCCTTCAATAGATGAGTTAATAAAGTGTTCCAAACTCACATAAAACAGTATTATTGAGTACTAATAGTAAATAAGTTATCAAGCCACAAGAAGACATGAATAAATCTCATATACACATTGCTAAGTAAAGGATGCCAATCTGAAAAGGCCACATATGATTTAATTCCAGTTATAGAACAAACTACAGACACATTAACAGACAAACTACAAACACACTAAAAAAGATCAGTGTTTTCAGGAAAGGGTGCAGTTTGAATAAGTGATGTATAGGGGACTCTTTAGGGCAGTGAAATTATTCTCTATGACATTATAATTATGGAAACATAACACTATTTTTCAAAGTCCATAAAACTTTTCAACACAAAGAATCAACCTTAATGATATGTATTCATAAAAAATAATTTGGGTGCTCAGGAGAATCCAAAGATTGATTGCAATATGTTTTTTAAAAAACCCTTAATTTATTTATAAATGTATGAAACAACATTAATAAAAGGGTTAAAGAACAACGTGCTAATCTAAAGTTTGTAAATGAGTGAAGTTGGTAAGACTAAAGGAAAAAGGAGTTATATATAAGCAATGAGTATATGACAAGCCTTTGCACTAACTTCATTACTTTTCTGCAAATATAAAACTATTATCCTCTCACATAAAAAATAAAAAACATCTTACTTATGTAGATAATCATACAGTCAATAAAGGAAGTACTTATGTATTTGGGGATCATTGGATTTAGGAAATGCATTGTTGGATATAGAGGCTGAATTGACGTTCATATCCAAAGATCCAAAGCACCAAATAGCTTTGTCATTATTAAAGTGAAGGCTGATGATGGCCAGGTAATAAATGCAGTCTGGGCCTACATCCAGCTCATAGTAAAATTTCTGGGCTTGTGAGCCTACAGAGTACTCATTACCTCCATTTCCAAATGCATAATTGGATGGGCTAAACTTGGTGGTTAGTAGAACACTCAGATTGTTTCTTATATCTGTGGGATTAGAGCCATCATAGTAGGAAAAGATAAATAAAATCCTCTGAAATTCTTCATTGTCAAGGTAATATATCAATAACGATATAATGAGACACAAATTCTGCTATGGTAGAGTTAATATTAATAGAAGAAAAATAACCACAGGATCATCTCAGTAGATTCTGATAAAGTATTTGAGAAATTCAACATTCATTACTGATAAAATGCTCAGCAAACTAGAAATAGAGGACAATCTCCTTAAACTAATATAGGACATCCTCAAAAAAACTTATAGCTGAGGCCCTGGCTGGTTGGCTCAGTGGTAGAGCCAACCAGCCAGGGCCTCAGCTATAAGTTCAATTCCCGGCCAGGGCACACAGGAGAAGCGCCCATCTGCTTCTCCACCCCTCCTCCTCTCCTTCCTCTCTGTCTCTCTCTTCCCCTCCCACAGCCAAGGCTCTATTGGAGCAAAGTTGGCCCGGGCGCTAAGGATGGCTCTGTAGCCTCTGCCTCAGGCGCTAGAATGGCTCTGGTTGCAGCAGAGCGACGCCCCAGATGGGCTGAGCATCACCCCCTAGTGGGCATGCCGGGTGGATCCCAGTAGGGCACATGTGGGGGTCTGTCTGACTGCTTCCCCATTTCCAGCTTCAGAAAAATACAAAAAACAAAAACAAACAAACAAAAAAAACTTATAGCTGATATACTTAATGGTGAAAAACTGAATGCTTTTTCCAAGATTAGAAAAAGGACAGTTTGTTCACTCTTATCAGATATCTATTCAACATTATGCTAGTTTCTAGCTGATAACATCAGGCAAGAAAAAAAAAATAAAAATTATTATTTATTTGAAAAAAAAACAACTGATATTGCCTGTAGTCTGTCACATAAGACATAATCCCTCACACACACACATACACACAAACTTATTTCCATTCATAGAACTGATAAATACATTCAGAAAGGCAGATGATATATGCTCAATATATAAAAATCTATGGTATTTCTATATACTCATAATATGCATTCTGAAAAATAATTTTAAAACATAATAGCAGCAACAAGAATAATAATTAGTAATAAATTTAAAGAAATGAAAAACATATAATGAAAATTACAAAAGATTGCTGATAGAAATTTTAAAAGATCTAAATAAATTAATAAGAAGTTCATGTTCATGGATCAGAAGACTTAATATTTCTCATGGCAACTCTCTCCAAATTGATCTATAGAATATAATCACCAAAATCTTCATCAACATATCAGCAGGCATTATTGGTAGACATTAACAATCTGATTACTAAAAATCATTTATAAATGTAATGGTTTTAACATATTTTATAAAAGAAGAACCAAGTTTAATGATATATACTGTGAATCTTATTTCTAAACTTACTCTCAAGCTGTAGTAATCAAAACAATGCTATAATGATGTAGAGTTCAGCATACAGACTAATGGATCAAAATCGAGATTTCAAAAATAAACTATTAAGTTTGATTAATTACTTTTTGGCAAAGAAACAGATAATTAATTGGAGAGAAAATAGTTTTTTCAAGAAAAAGTTGGGACAATTAATTATCTATATGCAAAATAAATTAACTGACAACCTCACCTCACATCACATATGTGTATTCTGAAATGTAAAACAATGTTACAAAACTTCTAGAATAAAATCTAGGAAGGACTCCTCACATCTTGAGGTAGGCAAAAACTACTTAGATATAACACCAATATGATTATGAAAGAAAGCATTGTTTAATTTAACTTCATCAACATTGAAAACTCCTGATCTTCAAAACACATCATTAATGAAACTGAAAAGACAAGCTGTATTTTAAAATCATATATTTAATAAGATTAGTATCTAGAATATATAATTAACTCAACTTACTATTTAGAAGACAAAAATTCAAATTAAACAACAAACAATTTATTAATTTTTATTTTTTTAATTTTTTATTTATTTATTTTAGAAAGGAGAGAGAGAGGGAGGGAGGGAGAGAGAGAGAGAGAGAGAGAGGAGAGAGAGAGAGAAGGGGGGAGGAGCAGGAAGCATCAACTCCCATATGTGCCTTGACCAGGCAAGCCCAGAATTTCGAACCGGTGACCTCAGCATTTCCAGGTCGATGCTTTAACCACTGCGCCACCACAGGTCAGGCCAACAAACAATTTAAATATGCATTTCATCAGCTAGTTTATGTGAATGCCTAATATGCACATGAAATGATGCTCAATATTCTTAGGGAAATGCAACTGAAAAACACACTGAGGTACCACTACATACACACAATAATGGTTATTATCAATGGATATAAAACAACAAGTGTTGGTAAGGATGTGAAATAAAACAGGTATCTTTATTGCTGGTAAGAATAAAACTGGTTCAGCTATTTTAGTAAAGATTTGGAAGGCTTTTCTTTTTAATTAATGGACATATATCATATGGGCCTACATTTGAATTCCTAGGTATTTATTCAAGAAATATAGAGCATATTTCCATGCAGAGATTTGTATGTGAATATTCACATAGCATTATTTATAACATCTCTACACTGGAAACCACTTAAATGTGTATCACCATGTATAAATGGATAAACACAATGTTTACATTTATAGATATTTGCCAGATACAAAAGACTATATATTATATGATTATATTTAAATGAAATTCCAGAAAAGTCAAAACTATAGATATCAAAATCAGATAATTTATCATCTAGGGCTGACAAGAGTGGAGATTGACAGAAAATGGCAGGAGAAAACTTCTGGAGTAATGAAAAGATTTTAGAATTAGATTGCAGTGATGTTTATGTAGCTCACAAATTCACTAAAAATAACAATTGTAAACTTGCGTCTGAGTTTATGGTATTTAAATGTTAACTCAGTTGAGCTATATAAAATACATATTACATTCTGGCAGAAAACAGAGAAAGATGATCCCATCTATAGCTCCATCTAATTCACCAAACTAACTACATACATGGTGTGCTCCACCCACATATCTTCTTTGGGCTCGATGACCTGTTAGGAAAAAATAATAATCCCTCACAGGTGTCTATGTCCTAGTTCCCAGAATCTGTGACATCTTAGGTCACATGACAATGGGAAAGTAAAGATGCAAATAAAATTAAGATTGATATTCAGCTAACCTTGAGATAGGAAGAGTATCCTAGATTATTCTGGTGGCCCCAAAGTAACCACAAGGTTCTTATAAAGTAAAGGAGGCATAAGTATCAGTGTTAATGTGTTGCAGCATGAGAAACACTCCATTGACTATGAAGATAGAAGAAGGTTATAAGTCAAGGCATGAGGAAAGTCTTTAGAAGCTTGAGAAATTAGAAAGGAAATGATTCTTCCCTAGAGCCTTCAGAACAGAACACAACCCTGTTGACACCTTGATTTTAACCCAGTGAGACCATTCTGGATGTCAATAGTATGAATGTGTGTTGCTTTAAGTTGCTAAGTAAGTGATAATTTTGTAACTCATCAATAGAAACCTAATAGAGCAACCATTTCTCCAGCTGCTGGGAATACAGGCTACTGATAACTCAGATATAGCCCTTACTGGGAAATGTTCTCATTTGTAGAGCATGGTCTACTAGTCCATAGTTTTTCTTCCTCCCAGAGTATGTCAATGATTAGCTGACGTGGGGTTACAAAGGCCTTAGTTGAAGTAAATTGCAGGTCAGCCTGTCACTCTTCTCAGTCCTACTTTTAATTTCCTAAAGGTGTGTATTATGAGACCATTTCCCAATACATTTTCTGCATACAACTCCTCATCTTAAAGTTTGTTTCCTGTGTCACAGAACCATTAACACAGACTCAACATAGAGTCTCTGCCTCTTCACTGACAGCTACATAAAAATTCATGTCTCAAATTTCAGGACTTTTAGAAACTTTGAACTCATTAATTTTCCATTATATATTATTTTCAGTTTTTCCTTTATTGCACATTTGAACACCTACATTGTCAATGAGCACAAAGCTTTTAATGCATACTGATTGTGCTAAATAAGGCTTTTAAAAAAATATTTGACCATTTATCAAAACTGTGGTTTTGGTAGGTGAGGTTACAATTCAGCACATGTGTAGAAATAGAATTTATCACAAAGAAGACTATTGACTTATTGTCGTGCTCCAACACATTGTAGGAAAAAAAAAAAACAGTTTTAAAAATTAACTTTATAGTTTCTTAAAATGTATAGAGCCATCCACAATGGAGGATAACTATATTTGTTCTTTGAAAATATTATTTTATATTGCTACTTCAATATTAAATCTATGTAGGAGACTTGCCTGATCATTGTTATGCATTATGTCCTAGTTCTCTTTGAGTGGCATCATTCTAATTAATTTCTACTCATGACTCATAGCTATCAGATACTGGGCTTCACTTGAATCAACAGTTAATAAAATTTATAAATCTCTGCAGAGCAGTCTGGATTTTGAGAGGAACTATTATTCTTGCATAATTTCTTCCTTTTGTGAAATATGGATAACTTGAAAAGTGCTGCTCATATTACTATTTTTACAATTTTCTTCATTTAATGAACTTTTATTGAGCAGAATCAGGGAATCTTGCCATGTATTTGGCAAAAAGTGCATCTTTATTACTGAACTGCTTGTTCAAGTAACTCGAAATTAGAACTGAAAGGGACACCTGAGTAATTCCTATGTATCAGGAAATCTGTTGAGAGAAAAAGTGGACTTTTGTGTCCTCAATCCATGCCTAAGGAAATAAGCTTGAAAGTTTATGTGACACCAAAGGTTATGCAGCTAGAGGTCACAGAGGCAGGATGGGAGCCCATGTCTAATGCTCTTTCCACCAAAAAGAGCTCTTAAAAGCTAAAGAAGAAGAACAAGAATAAGAACAAGAAGTAAAAGGAAGGCAAATCAGATAGATTCAAAGTCTAAAAGACATGACCAACTGTTATTGGCTTGAAACTGGAGAGGGCTATGTGGAAAGCATAAAGAGAAATTAAATTCTGTTAACTAGTGATTTTGCAGGAAGACACTAAGCTCCAGAAGAGAACTGCGACCTTGTCTGACATGTTGATTTTCCGCCTTAAGAGACCCCAAGTTATGAAACCAACCATGCCATTCTGAACTTCTGAGGTATGGAAACTTAGATCATAAATGGATGTTGTTTAAACAGCAAAGTTTGTGGCAATTTGTTATGCAGCAATGGAAAACAGTTTATTTATTCTGTATTTCTACTCTCTGATGCATGAGTAAATATTTCCCCTCAGTGTTCCCTTGTTTCTAAACTCAAGGATTAGGCCATCTAGAAAGGTAGGAACCTGCTATTTATGACATTCTGCCCGACAGGTGATCAAACATAGAGCATAAAAGAATAGAGTTGGAGAAACTGCTTTTAATAACAGTTAGCCACTTATTGGTTGTGTATCTTTGTTCAAATCTCTTTCTTTCACATCTCATGGCTAATAAATGAGAAAATATACACTCTGATTATCTTTTAGATTGTGAAGATAGGTATAGTTTGTAAAACTAGTACTGCTCTTCCAACTATTAGACTCTTTCATTCATATGATCAGCTGTATTACACCAAAAACTGGATAAGAAATTTAACTTCTCATGTCTATAAAATAAGTATAATAATAATGCTTGTATCAGTCAGGGGTATATATAAAAAGATTTATTAAAATTAGCTTACGTAGTTTGCCGGTTTACAGGGTAGGCAAACTCTAAGACACTAGCTGTAGCTTCTGTCCACACATGGAATTTCTTTTTCATTAGGGTGGCTTTATCTTTCCTATTAATGCCTTTTACCTGATTGATTCAGGCCCACCCAGGTTATCTAGAATAATCTAACTTACAGACAATGATATCAAAACTATAAGACAGCTTCATGGCAATGCTTAGATACTATTTAACTAAATGACTGGTGACTGTAGTCTAGTCAAGTTAACACATCAAAAAACCATCACAGCAACTAAACCACAGACTTCTTTTAAACATCATAAAAGGGAATATGTGCTTGAATGTGTATATGTGCCTGTGTGTGATTTATGTCTGACACTTTTTTTGTGCTCAAAAAGTCTAGCTACACATTATCATTATTGTTTGTAAACAACTGCAATAGTAAAAATTGCTGAAAATACTGCCTCTCCCATGCCTCTCTAAACTGAGGTACTTTTCTGGAATTTTTTAATTTTTATCTTATGTGTTGTTGTTTTTTGCCTCAGATAATGTATTATCCAGTTTTATTTTCAATGGGAGTAGCACTTATATACCACTTTAGATGGAAAGAATAATTAGAAAAATATTTCCTTTTTGTTTGTTTGTACCATGTTACTTCTATAGTAACATCAAATATTTCGAGTCCTTGGCTAGGCTCTGCTTTAGAGAATACAAATCAAAATTTCCCCATAATTATATCTCTTCTTTTCTTCCTCCATTTCCCTTCCCTTAGTTTTCACCACATGAGAAATGTTCTCTCTCTCACAAATGCTACATTACAAATACTACTCACAGACTGCCTGGACCATTCTCCTCAGGGCCTTATTTTCTACCCATATCTTAATTTCACTCAGATTTTCTTGCTTTTCAAATTATAGCTTAAGCACCAGCTCTTCCATGATGTTCTTCCAAATAAAGCAGGTGACCTTCCCTGGGAGCTGCCATATATGAATCAATATATCATTGTACTGATAACCTTGAATAATAAGAAAAGATTTACATGCCTTACTCTTTTAGTTAATACAGCTTTTATACCTTGTATTGTTATATGTAACATATATGTAATAAAAAATAGAAAAATTTTCTTTCAAGTGCATCAAGAGGTAACAGAAATACCATGTGTGATTATTAGCTGTCCTTCTCTATTTAACAAACATTTCCAGATATTTACCAGCACTGCCCTCAAACCATCTTTGCTGACAGCCTTTTCATCTTCATGCCTTATGAAGGTCTCTAAGTATTAAATTATGTTTTTGGATCAAATTTAGCAACATTGAAAAATTTATTATTTAATCCATCCATTCATTAGTGCATAAATAATTTTGTGTCCGGCACTATATTAGCATTGGGATACACAGTAAATAAGACATTATCCATACCTTTCAGAAAATATTATGAATATTCTAGTGATGAATTAAGCAGGATGTATCTGTATAAATGTTTTTTATAAGAGGAAGAAAGATCTTTGGAGTCTAGGCATAAGATAAAGCATAATAATGTAAGTTAACATATATGGGCAGCTTACTCCTTTCTAAGCCAAGTAGAATATCTTAAATGATGTAGCCAGTAGTTACAGCCATCATAGCCATTCACATGCAGGTTCCCATTAGATTCAGACAGACGGTAAAGAAGCAGTAAAGCCAAAAAATCGTGGGCCATTACTTTTATTCAGGTCTTGCACCAGCCAGCTAGCAAACACTCAGGGAAAAAAAAACACTTCCTTTCACTCAGAGCTCCCAGAGCCACTGACACATTCTCCAGTTCTGCAACCAGGAGGATCTTCTCCAGTTTCTCCTAGAATCAAAGGCCCCACCAGTCTCAGTGGGGCTCGTAAAAGCCCCTTACCTCTGTCCCCCATCTCCTTCTTCCTCTGTTCTCTCACTCTGCAAAAATGGCTCCTCTCTCTTTCTCTTGCCATCATGGCTTCTCTCTCCCTTTACTCTCCTTCTTCCTTTTAAAATTTTTCTGGCATAAAAACCTCTCTTCCACAAATATTAGCAAGACAATGGCCCTTCCCACGCAGGAAAGTAATTTGCAATTTCACAGATCACATAACTAGTGCTGCCCAGTGCCATTATTAACAATAAAATTGAGCAAAACCAAAAAAAACCCCACAAATTTTACAAACTCATTTGCCCAACAAATGGTAACAACCCTTTCCTCTAAATATACTTGTTATCCTCACTGCTACAAATAGAAATCTGTAAGAAAGACAAATTAAGCAATGTGCCAAAAGTAAAGCAAACAATAAGTTTAAATGAGAATTTTAACTCAGGTTATCTAGATGTATAATTCATATGCTTGGATACCACATTTCAAATGTCTTAAAGCATATAAAAATTACGAAAGTGTTTATGTTGAACAAGTAAGGAGAGCAAAATTTAACTGGGAGAAAGTTTGTAGTTAAGGATTATTTGACAGCTGGTTATGTTTTGCCCATAACCACAAAAGCTAAACTGGCATTTTTTGTTTGTTTGTTTGTTTGTTTTTAAAGTAGAGTTTTTCAAAGTAGAAGTAACTAAACACACCAAAGTAACCATTAACACATGCACCCTAAAATTTTAAAAAACAATGTGTTATCTCAGAAATGAATATTTTGAACTTAGAGATGGGATTGTATGACAGAAGAAGAATGCCGTGCACTTCCAAAGGGAACTCACTGTTTTGGCGGAGGTCATTCATTTGCTATTTCTGATTTTCAACTACAGTGGAGTCTGAGGTCCACTGCCAGGTTTCCCGTTTTCCTTGCCTTCAGGCAGAGAGAGCCACCTGGCCCAAGATCGTGCTTCATTATTGGGAGCAACCCTCATGCAAAGACTGCTTGATATGGGACACAGAGGTCAGACTTTCTTGCCTCCATTTGGGGCAACTCTGCAATGTTACCTCAGATCCCAACTTCTTTGTAGCACTGGTTGAGATCTCTGTGTGACTGTATCACAGATCAGGTTCTTCCGCTGCTAAATTTGCTTCTTTCCTGCCCCTGCTGGGAGTACTCCCCAATCAACCTTCTCTTATATAACCCTGTCTTACAATAGACTCTGAAATTTGTCTTCACTCCACCTACAAACTAAAAAGTAAGCCTGTTATCCCCTCATGGATGTTGACAGAGGAAACAGTACTCATGGTCAAGAGGTAAATGAAGCAGCATATGAATACAATTTGAATCAGTTGTCTCATGGTCCCCAAACCCAGCAGACAAAATGAAGGATGCTGATGAATGCTTACACATACACATAATGTTTTCTCTTACAGAAGAAAAGCACTTTATTTGGGGAATTTGGTATTTACAGTAAGCAACTGACAAGCCTGCTCTTTCTCATGAAAAGAGACAATGTGTCATGCCTCAAAATTTCTTTCTACATGCACTCAAGCCTGAGGAATGCCTGAAGAGCAGGCAGGGCCTCAGATTCTAGGCACAGCCAGTAAAAATGAGCTGAATTGCTCAGGGCTATGGTTGATTTACTCTCCCGATATTCTGTGTCAGAATTTGCTTCCCAGGAACACCAATCTATGAAACCAACACTACCAGAAAAATGGAGGCCCCATGTAACTAGTTTTTCAGCCCACACTTTATTATTTATTTGCTACTTATCAACCTAATGGTTGGTAGCTTGTATGATATAAAGCTTATAATATGTAGCCCATATGAAATAAAAAGTCAGACACTGAGTGAAGAAGGCTGATAGAAAAAAAGAAACAAAATAAAAAAACCCCAGTTTATTTGAAAGAAGGTGTTGAAAGAAAGCTCCATGGATACCCTGCATTGCCAGAAGAAGAACAATAGATTCCCAAAGCAAATTAAGCCCGAAATATCGCTGAAGGCAAAAATGACAAACTGAAACTGTCCTACTTCTGGCACATCATGAGAAGGCAGAGTTCTTTGAAAAAGACAATAATGCTGAGAAAAATCTAAGGCAGCAGGAATAGAGGAAGATCCAGTGTGAGATGGATTGACTCCATGTAAGCAACCATAGACAGGAGCGCACGGGAGCTGAGCAGGGCTGCTGAGGACAGAAGGTTGTGGCCCTCCCTCACAGGGTCTCCAGAGTCAGAACCGACAACACGCATGTAACACAGATAAATCAGTTGTCTTAATATTTCTTTAAAACCTATACAGCTGTGAAATGGACCGGTTTGTGTTTGGCCTTGTGTCCCACAGTCTGACAAGGGCAAGGACACAGCAATCGGTTTCACCATTCCTTTCTGAGATGCACATCCTCCAGGTTAGTTTACAAATATATAAAGTTGTTCAAGATTGCCTGGTGAGAATTACCAATGCATTATACTTCCAAAGTGGCAAAAATCATTAGTAACATTGAGGTTCTTCTGCATCTTTTTAATTCTGAGGCAGAGGCAGATTTAATGTCGGGCTCACGGTGCGCAACCTGGGACTAAACTTCTGAAGGGACCCTCAAAAACCCAACTTGACACTTTTTTTCTAATGACACCAATTTTGATTTCATATGTGCAATTTTAACATTAATAGTACACAAGGTTTTTTATTTATTTAAAATATGGTTAACATGGCCTGACCTGTGGTGGTGCAGTAGATAAAGCGTCGACCTGGAAATGCTGAGGTTGCCGGTTCGAAACCCTGGGCTTGCCTGGTCAAGGCACATATGGGAGTTGATGCTTCCAGCTCCTCCCCTCTTCTCTCTCTCTCTCTCTCCTCTCTAAAATGAATAAATAAAAAAAAAATTAAAAAAAAATAAAATATGGTTAACATGTATTTTTATTCTCCCTGTCTCCTTTTTTTTTAAGGGGCTCAATATTTTCTTCTGCACCCAGGGCCTCAGCAAACCTTAATCTGCCTCTATTCTGAGATATTTCATTAATTTATGGGAAGCATAAATTAGTGAAAAGAAAACATTTTAAAGATTTTATTTATCGAGTTTAGGGAGAGGTTAGAGAAAGGTGGGGGGGGGGAGTGGGAAGAATCAACTCACAGTAGTTGCTTCTCCTATGTGCCTTGACCTGCACCCACTGGATTTGAACCCGCGACCTCAGCATTCAAGGTCAACGCTTTATCCGCTTTTATATCCTTATCCAATTTTATATTTTCAGCCTCACTGAAACATTTCCATTTATGACACATATTTTCTATGTAAAGAAGGGGAAGAAAAATGTGTGAGCAGTTCTTTTTTTATAATCTGCAAAAGTGAATTTCTATTTCTCAACCTAACAGCAAAAAAAAAAAAAAAAAAAAAAGTTTGTCTTGGATGACGTTTAGATACTAACGTTTTAAACAATGTAAAATTTTCCTATCAAATTCCTTGGAAATATGTAGAACCTAAGTTCTTTTAAAATATTTTTTGGAAGGGAATTAGTTTAAAATGTAAGACTGTGATTTCCAGGGTAAGAAAGAAACAGTGATATTATAAACGAATATAAAATAACAGGAAATATGTAGCAGACTAACGGTTAACATTTCTCAGTGGGAGGAAAAAGGTTCATGGAAAAAAAATACTTTGATTTGAACAAAGGTTAAAATAGAGGCAATGGTTGGACATATATAGAATACCACATAGCCTGTCCCTCAGGTTGAAATATATCTCTTGGCTGGGAGGTGAGGGGATTGGGGGCCCTGGTTTCATTTTTAGACTGTGTACATTTAAGCTTCTATCATTGCATAGTTTTTTTAATTCACAACAAGCTTTACTGCTTTATTAGAGCTAATCATGTATATCTAAGGTCAGGATATGGATGCGAGGAAGAAGGGCCAGCTGCTAGGCTGGAGATGAACCTTTAAAGGTTTTCGGTGACGAAGTTTGGGTTGGAAGGACCAGGCATAGTATGGGCTATGCGTACTGCCTAGGCAGGAGAGGAGGGACAAGAGAGCTCATCATAGCCAAGTGCTACAGGCTTACTGTTTATAACAAGATACAGTAGGTTTTCTAAAATAAATATTTCTATGTGTTTTGTGTGTCTTTAGGACAATTTTCAGACTTTATATTGTTATCTTTTTAACAATTTTTTCCGGTTATCACCAGGGTTTCCTTGGGTCTGGCTAGCTCTACAGGGCTCCTCAAGTTTCCATCCCAAATAGCTAAATTATAAATTCATTGGAGCATATTACAAATTTTGAGGGATAATTGTGACATCTAATGTATTAACGAAAAAGAACTGAGCCAGTCAACTCAAAGCAAAAATTTTCATAGGGTTTCAAAAACTTCTAATATAATCCTCACTCAATCCAATAGACAAAGGTTTTGTAATCAGATCTTAGACACTGCCAAATATGTATTTGGGCTAAAATTGTTGATATTAATTTTGTCCTGCCCCAAATATTAATTTACCTTAGTAAAATTCTATTCTATAATTTATTAATTTAAAAATAATAACCAATTTTATAATCAAATTGGTTATAATAAAATAACCAAATATATATGCAATATACAACCAAAAATATATACAATTTTTGTACATAACCATCTATGTGCAAGATAGCACAAGAGGTATTTGTGTTATACTGAAAATATTTGGAGAGTACAGAACTTCGTTGTCCTCCCACTTTGATCTGAATGACTTTCTATGATTATTCTTTCAAGTTATACCCTCATCTGGAACTTAGATTTGATTAGATGATCTCTGGGTCAGTTGGAACTTGAACACCTTTCAATCCTATAAGATAATAGCCTGACATCCAAGTACAAATGTTGAGGAGAGAGTTGGAGATAACAGATTAGAAGCTGACAGAGTTCAGAAGTAGACATTTATAATAAAGATCGATTATTATTGATTTTTGTACTAAAAGAAAAAGAAACAAGAATAGGTTTGCCTCTTATATCAATAGAAGTACAATTGAAAGAAGAAAATCCCCAGAAAGACCGACCTGAAACTAATATAATATTGTATGGCTACTGTGAAAAATAAAAAACTATTTATTGAATAAAAATAAAAATAGATACAAAACAATGAACAAACAAACAAACAAAAAAAAACCAGAAACAGACACACATACAGAGAATAAACTGATGATTGTTAGGGTGGAGGAGGTTAGAGGGTGGTCAAAAAAGGTAAAAGGGATTAAGAGGTATAGATTTATAGTTATAAAAGAAGTAAATCTTGGGGACGTAAGTACAGCATAGGGAATATAGTCAGTAATATTATAAGGACTGTAAGGTATTTCTCCCTGCTGAGAGGAAGGAAGGGGCTGGAGCCACGAAGTGTGGAATAATAAAAGGCTTTATTCAGTACAGAGCGCATCCTGCCCGATGAGGTCCTCTGGTCCTGGGGTACAGAGACCCGAGAAGTTGCAAGGAGTGACCCACGTGAGAGATATTTAAAGGGTCCCTAGAGTGGGTGAGCTAATATGACATGGTGAAATCTCACTGGCTGATGGAGGTGTTGCTCTTTTACAAAGGGTTCCTGGGAAGTTTCTTTTGGCACGCTTGGTTATGGGAGGTCCTAGCCAAAGTTCCCGGGCCTGGGCCACCCAAGTGACCCTCCCTCATTATCCACCAATCTAACAAGGGCTTTTGTGTGGGGACAGATAGATTACTAGACCTACTGTGCCAGTCATGTTGTAAGGTATATATTGATAAATGTTGAATCAGCCTGACCAGGCAGTAGCTCAGTGGATAGAGCATCAGACTGAGATGTAGAAGACCCAGGTTCAAGACCCTGAGGTCGCCAGCTTGAGCATGGGCTCATCTGGTTTGAGCAAAGCTCCTCAGCTTGGACCCAAGGTCACTGGCTCGAGCAAGGGGTTACTCGGTCTGCTGAAGGCCCACGGTCAAGGCACATATGAGAAAGCAATCAATGAACAACTAAGGTGTCGCAATGAAAAACTGATGATTGATGCTTCTCATCTCCCTCCATTCCTGTCTGTCTGTCCCTAGCTATCCCTCTCTCTGACTCTCTGTCTCTGTAAAAAAAAAAAAAAGAAAAAAAAGTTGAATCACTATGTTGTTATATACGTGAAACTAATATAATATTGTATGTCAACTGCGAATTAATTTAAAACATTTTAAATATTAAAAACCATTAAGTCGGCCCTGGCCAGTTGGCTCAGTGGTAGAGCGTCGGCCTGGCGTGCAGAAGTCCTGGGTTCGATTCCCGGCCAGGGCACACAGGAGAAGCACCCATCTGCTTCTCCACCCCTCCCCCTCTCCTTCCTCTCTGTCTCTCTCTTCCCCTCCCGCAGCGAGGCTCCATTGGAGCAAAGATGGCCCCGGGCACTGGGGATGGATCCTTGGCCTCTGCCCCAGGCGCTGGAGTGGCTCTGGTCGCAGCAGAGCGACGCCCCGGAGGGGCAGAGCATTGCCCCCTGGTGGGCAGAACCTCGCCCCTAGTGGGCGTGCCGGGTGGATCCTGGTCGGGCGCACGTGGGAGTCTGTCTGACTGTCTCTCCCCATTTCCAGCTTCAGAAAAATACAAAAACAAAACAAAACAAAAAACAAAAAAAAACCCCATTAAGTCTATGAATTGTTAAAAGAATGGTTGCCTAATGAGATAGTGAGATCTCCAACAATGGAGGTATTCAAACAGGGGCAGGATGACCATCAGTTAGAAAAAGAGTAACAGGAACTCCTCCAATAGGGGCAGGTAAGATGAAATTATATCTGAGATCTATTCTAAAGATAATATTTTACACTTTAATTTTGTATTACATTTTTATTTTCTCCATGGATTTTAGCATTTTAATGGAACTATTCTGAAGTTTTGACTAATTATATAATTTTTAAATGACCTGGTTTCTAATAAATCAGTCAATATTTTTAAAAGGAAAAGAAAAACAAGGCTAGGTTTGCTTTTTGTAGGACAAATGAAAAAAGAAAATCCCCAGTAAGTCAGACAGCAGTATAATGAAAATTAGGATATTTTAAAGACTTTGATAAGATACAGAATTTGAAGAATGATACTAATTAATAATGCCAAGACAGAAATATTCATAATACATTTGGGAATAAAAAGGACTCTTGACCTAATAATTTTGGAAAATGTGTAACAATTTCAAAGATGAAAAAAATAATACTAAGTTTGCAGGTAATAGAGAAAAATTGAAAAAAAGAATTAAAAATTTTGAATATAAAATAAAGAATGGTTAGACTAAGTTTTAGAGTTTTGATTACAGACACATTTATAGGCAACAAGTAACTGCACCGCTTGAAATAAGTTTAACAATTCTTTTTCTGAATTATACATAGAATTTACTTGTATTTATACTGAATTAACCTCTTGTATATTAAAGGGAACCTACTCGTAATATTATTCTTGGATTTGATGTATAATTTATTTTTATTACGATTATGTTTTCATAGATATATAAGACTAGAAAGCCTGGTGGTCATACAAAATGACCGCTGTTCTAGATATTATAAATTGTAATTAAAATGAGTTGTGCAAAGGTGTCTGCTAATTCAAACTGAATTACCCAGGGCAGGCGGTGAGGACGCCCCTTTGCTTACTGCCCCACGGGGTTTCCCCCTTCTACTTGCTTAATTGCTTATAGTAGAGTGCAATGAAGGAAACCACTGGCGGTACATTTCTTAAGAGCCACCGCTAGCTCAATAAATAAAGGTGATTTAAATAATAAAATGTTAATTCACATGTCAAAGATCTCTTTGCACACAACATTTCTTGTGTAGATCTTTCCATCATTTTTAAGCTCGCCTTGCAGAGGACCATCAATTATTTTTAATTTTACGTTCGTTCTTTCACGAACTCTTGAACAGGCAACATAAAGTTGACCCTGTCCGAAGTAGGCTCAGGTGAAAAAATGCCAACACGCTTAAGCGTTTGGCCCTGAGACTTATTGATGGTCATAGCAAAGGCAAGTTTTACAGGAAATTGTCTATGTCTCAATTGAAATGGCAACCCTGTTTGAGATGGAGCCAAATCAATTCTTGGAATGACATGTATTTCACCTTTAGAGGAGCCAGTCAAAGACTTAGCTATTATGACATTATTTTTCAATTGGAGAACCTCTAGTCTTGTACCATTGCAAAGACCCCTTCTGGTGTTAAGATTTCTTAACAGCATAATAATTGCTCCAATCTTTAACCTCAATTTGTGAGGTGGCATGCCAGAAGGCAGGACTATTTGAATGCCATGGCAACTTCACCCCATTGGCTAGTACAGTTATGCAAGCAACCAATAAGCTACCAGCGACAAACAGACACTTAAGCCACATATAATATTCTGTCACACCTCCTTTAATCTCTGTTTCTTAGAATGTATTTTACTTTTCTTTATGTAATTAAATCACATATCATTATATATGCAGTTATATTTGAATGGCTTTATATAAAAATAACCAAGACGTTGATGTTATTAATTTTTTCTGTATATAAACAGAATATCCAAAATACTATCATGATTTTAAAAGAATATGCTGCAGCATACATGCTTTTATTTTTAAAAAGTATTTAAATGTGTGTAACTTCTATTATTTTTTCCTCAATCGTCCATTCCCAACTTGATGATTTGCCACACCCCATCTGTTGTTAGGCTGTAACACTCCTACAGTTTTTCTCGGCCTTTTCCTTGGCAAGATTTCTTCTATGTGCAAGTGTTGATACAAGTCTCCAAATTACTTCACTGAATTATTTTTAGTGAAACATTGATTCTAAGAACTTGTTCCCTTTTAAGTGGCTTATGGAGAAGAAAATTTATTCTTTTATAGCGATAATCTTTACATCTTTTTTTAACTTGGAGAAGATATTATGTAGGAAAGAGGCAAGATTAGTCTTGAAGCATTTGAAGTACTATCAATGGACAGGGGGATATATTTTTCAAAGGGTAGAACTTGGACAAATCAGTGGAAGCTGAAATATTTTGGCTAAGCTTAAGGAGCTTTATAATGATGGAACAAATATCTTCTGAGAGATAAAGCTCTCTTTGAGTGATGCTGATGGATCATCTGTCAAGCATTCTCTGGAAGAAACTTCTGCACTAAGCAAGAGGCTATATCAGATCTTGGTTATCAAAATTCTCATATAGCTTTGGGACTTTGCAATGTAAATATTCATGATGTGTGAAAAACCATGATATAAAAATTGCTTGATCTTAATTACATAAAAACATAAGCTCAGTTGTATAGATACAAGAGACTTAGAAGGACCTGTCACACTGTAAACTGCTTGTGATTAAGGATGACTTTGTTCTATTCTTGTGCTTTGTAATTTCCTATTATTTATATGCATGTTAACTTTTAAAATATAAATGTTGTTTTTAAAACCTAAAAATATAAATAAATGAGTTACTTACAAACACAAATGTATGCATAAGTATAATTTTCTATTTTTTAAAAATTATATATATATATATAATTTATATATATATATATATTTACATTGAGAGCAGGGGAGGCAGAAAGATTGAGTCCTGCATGAACCCTGACCATGATATACCTGGCAAGCCTCTTACAGGGAGAATTTCTGTCCATCTGGGGCATTGCTATATTGCTCAGCAACTAAGCTCTTTTTAGTGCTTGGGGCACAAGTCATGGAGCCAGGAGCTATCTTGCTCGAAACAATCAAACCATGGCTGCAGAAGTGGGAGAGAGAGGGAGAGAGAGGGAAGAGGGATTGAGAAGCATTTGGTTGCTTCTTCTGTATGCCCTGACTTGGAATTGAACTTGGATCTTCACATATCAGGCCAATGCTCTACCACTGAGTCAGCCAGCCAAGGCTATAATTTTCAATCAACAGTCCATTTAGGAATTATCTCATCTAAACCTCTCACATTTTATTCTCACGTGAGTTATAATGAGGATAAGAGAAGTGTCCAGAGTCATTTAACTTAATTAGCCCCCAATTTAGCTGATTATTAGAATAACCTTCACCAGTGAGTAAGCCTGTATGCACATTGGGAGGTGGATGGTTAACAACAATTTACTGACTTACCCCAAGACTACTCACTTGGAATTTTCCCATGAAACATGGAAATGTGATTCTGATGATCTGCTATATTTGGGAACAATTAATATTGTCAGAGAAACTAGCTTCCTAGCCGTGTGGTCTTTTTACCATATGGCATTGCTTAAATCCATTCTCCATAAAATCTAAGACATTTTTCTTTAAAACAGTATTTCTCTAGTCAGTGAAATGTGTGATCTATTTGATCTTAGTTAAATTGGATCAACTGAGGTTGTCCAGTTAGTTTTCATTGAATTTTAATTAGAGACTTCTCTGTGAAATATGGAAAGTAACAAGAGAGCATCCTAATGTGGAACTAAAGAGTGAGGCCAACAAACCATGCATTGTAGAATCTACAAACAGATTTTAATCTAAGAGCTGCTAACAAACACAAGAAAGTAGATGACTGATTTTTGTATATATATTTTTTTGACCAATACCTGCAATTTTACTTAATTTTCTCTTTAATTTTAATAAATAGCTGTTGGTTTTTGCTGGTTTCTAAGACTTAGTTTATTATTATTATTATTATTATTATTATTATTATTATTGACTTTTGAGTATCCTTTACCAGTAGTATCTGTTTGTCTGTTAAGCCATGGACTCCTCAAGAAGAGGGATTCTACTTTATGAGAGCCTTGTTTGAGAAATATGCCAGAAATTGGTTAAGTATAGCACAACTGATTTGACAGTGCTGAGTATAGAAGAAATTGATAAACTATATTCTAGATGTGTAATTTCTCTATATTGTTTTATTTAATTTTTTTTTTTTTTTTCTGAAGCTGGAAACAGGGAGAGACAGACAGACTCCCGCATGCGCCCGACTGGGATCCACCCGGCACGCCCACCATGGGGCGATGCTCTGCCCAGCAGGGGGCGATGCTCTGCTCATCCTGGGCATCGCCATGTTGCGACCAGAGCCACTCTAGCGCCTGGGGCAGAGGCCACAGAGCCATCCCCAGCGCCCGGGCCATCTTTGCTCCAATGGAGACTTGGCTGCGGGAGGGGAAGAGAGAGACAGAGAGGAAGATGCGGCAGAGGGGTGGAGAAGCAAATGGGCGCTTCTCCTGTGTGCCCTGGCCGGGAATTGAACCCGGGTCCTCCGCACGCTAGGCCGACGCTCTACCGCTGAGCCAACCAGCCAGGGCTTTATTTAATTTTTTTAATGATCATTTCCTAATGCTATGTTTAATAGAACTTGTCCTTTGATACTGTCTTTCTCTGTTTTTCTCTTAAAACTGTATTTTATCCTGTTTGTGTTAATTATTTAATTTTTTTAATGATCACTTCCTAATGCTGTGTTTAATAGAACTTGTCCTTTGATACTCTTTCTCTGTTTTTCTCTTAAAACTGTATTTTATCCTGTTTGTGTTAACTATTTAATTTTTTTAATGATCACTTCCTAATGCTGTATTTAATAGAACTTGTCCTTTAATACTGTATTTCTTTGTTTTTCTCTTAAAACTGTATCTTATCCTGTTTGTGTTAACTATTTATTTAAATGCAAATGATTACATAAATCTCTTAATTCTTGTGTAACCTTGGGAAGCTAGTTTCTCTGATCTTAATTTCCTCATCATAAAGTGATTAGATCCCTCCTTCTCTTTGTCTAGGGAATGAAGCCTCATCCTCTCTACTAAGGCATTCCCTTGAAAGAACTTGCTCAAGCAGAGAAATTAGCTTTCAGTTGTAACTAGTATTGGCAAGTGCTTCAGTCAGGAATATAAACATTCTCCCAAGGTACCTAATAGAAAGTCTATGTTCACAATGTCCCAATGTCATTCACAGTATTCATATCTTCCCATCTATTTAGTCATACCTATTTACCATATCTATTATCTGTTATTAACAATTCCTTTAGGGTTTTAGGACTATGATATATACAAGGACCTTTCTCCATCCAACTATAATAGTTCAGATATGGCTGCTGTCACATTTTCTTATTAATTTCATTATTTAGATGCTCCTTAATTTTTTTTGCCCCAGAATTTGAATGGTGCTCATATTTTTAGTATATTTTTAAAGTATCTCTAGCTTTGTATATTACTGCTCCACCCCACAAGCTTTAACTGCTTCAAGCTTTAACATTTATAAGAGAGCCATTTACACATTCTACACTGTTAGTCCTTATGAAGCTGCAAATGGTGTGAAAAATGCCATTGTTCACCTGATAAGTTGAAAAAAGCAGCTGTTAAAATTTTCATCAAAGTTTTTTAGAGCAATGGTAACAAATAGAAAAATTTGGATCACACATACACATTTGATGAAGTTTTTGTTATTTAAGATGATTAATAATTTTTTAGTTAATACATAGGTGAAGTTATCACAAATGTTAGAAGTAAGAAAAATATGACTATTCTTTGTGATTTAAAATGTAAAATCCACCTATTATAAATTAGAACAGAAATATGAAAAAGTACCACAAGAAACAATAGTTCCAATGTCGATTTGAGTATATTAACTTATTCACATATAGAAATCAGTCAAGGAGAAATGTGACAGTAGCTATTTATTACCCATAGATGGATCAAAAAGGTATAATCACAATGGTATTAGTAGTGGCCTCACCTAATAGACGGGGAGGGGGGTGATTAGGCCATTTGGCAAAGACTCTAGGTTGTAGAGAAGCCTAATTCTGAAATGTGACTTAATCTAAATATGTTTCTCTAGACTAAGACTAGTCTGATTATTAAAAAAAAAAAAAAAAAGTTGTTCTTCCTTTTTTGGTTGTAATTCTCAGAAAAATAATACAATGGTTTGGAGAAAACTAGATTGTCATATGAGTGTGAATATTTTTGGTATTATGAGGTACAGATATAATTTAATAATTTGGCTTTGTGAACTTATACATTAGCCTTCTTATCTTGGTAGAAAGAAGACTTTCAGAGGAAACTCGGCTGTCCTTTTACTAGCAAAAATCTAGCTTCCAGGCATTTAAATGTCACCTGAGGAATAGTAAATTCTCCAGGATCTATGAGACTTCTTAGGAAATCCTTTGCTATTTTCCCCCCAGGGAATAATAATCTACACTATGTACACCTGGTTAGGACTTTTAATTTCCACATTTCTACATCAAGACAGGGGCTTTCAAATTCACAAGTACTTTGATTTGTTATCCAGTATAATTTAGGAATTGTTGTCTCTCTTCTTCTTTACCCGTGAGGATGGTGACTGCCCAGGACAAACTGCCTTCTTCATATCACTCAGCAGCAGTACTGTTTGCAGCAGTCAGTGCATATCTGCCATGTGCGCTTTAATTACACACACTTTTTAAAGATATACAGTATGTTGTTGTTCTTGTTTTCTTCAATAAATAACAACTTAATTATATTGCCATTCTGTTATTTACTGGATTATTTGGGATAGTTTTTTTTTTCTCTCATACCTAATACTGTATATACATTTAATATTTCCTTAAATCCACATCTGATTATGATAAAACTTCCTAATTTTTCTATCTATAATATTTTTCTTTTCTAATGACAATTTGGGTAAAGATTTTTAGGTAGAAAGTCAATCATCCTACCTCCAAAATCTGAAGATATCTCATTATCCAAGATAGAGGCAATAGTTCATTGAGAAGTTGTTTCATTATTACGTTGAGAAGCAGCAGTCTTGAGTTACTAAAGAAAATATGTACTCTACTTCTTTTGTTTAAAATTTTTCTTTTTAAGCTTCTTTTTTTGTGTTTGTTTTTCAATACTTTTATGCTGTTGTGACTGGTCCTGATTTTCTGTGTGCTTTTAATAAATCTTGAATATGTGATTGGATACCTTTCATCAGTTTTGGAAAATTACCAGCCGTGATCTCCACTATTTCTCCTATTACCATTTTCTCAAATCTACATTTGCTATTTCATTTAAAAAAATTACAGAGTAATTAATGCACTTACTCTTTTTTATTGCATAGATAAATGATGTTTCCTTTATCAATTTTTATTCTATCTTAGCTTTATCTCTGCTCTTTCATCCAGGTTAATAAGTCTCTCATTAGCTATATATTATCTTTAGTTAAACTGATCCAGTAATTAACATAAATCAGGTATTATAAGTTTAGAATTTCCCTTTGCCTGTTTTGATTTAAAAGTTTTCACTTTTCTGTAGAAATAATAATGTATTTTCCCCTAGAACAGAGTTAGCAGTCATTTTTCTCTTAAGGACAAATCTGTGAGCCACATATAATCCTGTTCTATACTTTCTTTCTGATACAGTCATTGTTGTTATTGTTTGTTTCTTTGTTTTTACAAACCTCTAAACATATAAATGTGTAGCTCATGAGCCAAATTTATGAGGTATAGTTGTTTTAAAGTTTATGTGTAATGAGTATTTTTTTAGATACTCTGTGACTCTGTATTTATATTCTTTCTTTCTCTTGATTTTTATTATTTGTTTTGTTTTTTTGTATTTTTCTGAAGTAGAAGCAGGGGGAGGCAGACAGACAGACTCCACATGCACCCAACCGGGATCCATCCAGCATGCCCACCAGGGGGCGATGCTCAGCCCATTTGGGCCGTTGCTCTGTTGCAACCGGAGGCATTCTAGTGCCTGAGGTAGAGATCATGGAGCCATCCTCTATGTCTGGGCCACCTTTGCTCCAATGGAGCCTTGGCTGTGGGAGGGGAAGAGAGAGACAAAGAGAAAGGAGAGGGGGAAGGGTGGAGAAACAGATGGGCGCTTCTCCTGTGTACCCTGGCCAGGAATCAAACCCCAGACTTCGATATGCTGGGCCAACACTCTACCACTGAGACAACCGGCCACGGCCTTTCTTGATTTTTAAATCAAATAGTTTCGTTTCCTCATAAGTCAAACTATTTTAGATTTATGTCCAAATTATTTTAAAAATAGAGATAATTTAAAGAACATAATGATATAATTTTACTTTACATAAGTTACAAGTTTGCTTCAGGCATGTGGTATAAATCAGTAAGCAATTCTGGATTTCCACAATATAATCAGTATTTGGAATGATTTAAAACTGCTTTCAAATGATGTCAGTAAGATGGCCAAATAAGACATCCCTCATTGTGTGTGAATCCTCAACAATGATTTGGTATCTATCCATAAACAAAAGTGTCTTTGTGGGACCTCTGAGATCCAGCGCCATATGGCAAGGACTCAGGAGGCATCTCATCCAACCGTGCTTTGGTTAATAGGCATACAGATCTTGCTTTCAGCTGTGGACCCTGCTGAGGCCTGAAAACTGGCTTCAGTTTCTCTCAGCCATGATCCAAGAGCCCCTGGAGAATATTATCTTAGTCACCTACACATGAAAGAGCCTTTGTATGGAAGATGTCCAGGAGTCCAGAGGAGAAGCATTAGTATATTACTGGAGAGGGAAAAAAAGAATCAAATTTGGATATACTGGAGAGGTAAGAGAAACATTTTGATTTCATCCACATTACCTTTTCCCCAGGAGACCCTTATTGGCCCATTATTTCTCCTGAGAAAATTGAGAGCTTGGGCTTCTCCATTTTGTATGGAAAACAATAAAAGAGGCCCATTTCTCTCTTGCCCCATCGAGATTACTCAGTCATGAGCTGAAAGAATGGAGGTGGGAAAAGGATGAGAGAAAAGTAGATGGGGCACTCAGAGGTTAATAAAGAGGTATAGATTCTGCTAACCACATGGCAGACCTCATTGAGAAGCCATCAGATGAGATGATGCTTTCTCCTCCTATGGCACCTCCCGCCTGGACCATGGACAGCTTCAGTGTTCCACAGCATTACCTTCACACCCAATCATGTTGCTGGCTCTGGTACATGTTCCTGACAGTGAAGAGTGTGAACTTTAGTAGGTGGCTAGTAAGCTTGTGCAGGACAAGACGAGACCACAAACTTAACGTAAGTACTTCCCTTGGGAAAGCAAAAAGGAAGATATTAACATTCAGCCTGGTATGGTTCAAGATTGAGAGAAGGCATACAAACTTAAGAATCCTACCACAAGAAGTAACAAGATCTATAGAGTTAGTATCATATCCATAGAAGATCTAAAAAAGTCTCACAATGCCAACCAGAGCTGCTGAGGGTATTTCTCTTCCCAAATCAGTCAGTCAAGACTGGAGAAGGTGAGTGCTACCTCAAATGTGAGGACAGCAGCACAAATCTTCAATACTTCAAGGATTATGAAAAATTGAGGACATATGACACCACAAAGAATCACAATACTCTTATAGTAACCAACCCAAATGATAAAGTGATCAGGGAATTAAGTGATAAAAAATTCAAAATAAATGTTTTAAGGAATCTTAATGAGCTACAAGAAACCAAAACACACACACACACACACACACACACAAGACAATTTAACAAAATTAGGAATCAATACATGAGCAAAACAAGAAATTTCTAAAAAAATAGCAATCATAAAAAAGCAAACATTCTGGAGCTAAGAAATAAAATGCATGGAATTAAAAAGGCAATAAGAAGCTTCAGCATCAGAATGGGTTAGGCAAACGAATGAATTTGTGGGTTGGAGGTATGACCTTTGACATTATACAGTTAGAGGGGAATACAGAAAAATAAATAAAAAAGAGTGGTGGGGGAGACAACTCTTCTGAGAGTGCTTGAACTTGAAAAAACAACATTGTTCAAAAATCATAATACCAGCACTGAAGTCAATTCAATATATGTAAAAGAAGGAAGGTAGGAAAATTTAGTGGCAGCGAATTCAAAGTGATAATGAGGTGTTCTTGCATAATGTAATGAAAACCCTTTTATAGAAAATCTGAAATAACCACTTCTGAAATAATATGGAAATGTCTCTAAAACTTGACAGCACTGTCATTACCTAAGAAAAACATAGAAATTTCTTTGAGAATAATGATATTTTAAAACCATAGACTTTTTACACTTTGATGCTTTTATATAGTGATTTGTAGACAATTACAATGAACTATGTGACGCAATTTCATCTGTCCTCCCATAAGCAAAAATGTTTGAAGTAGCAAATCTCTAAAGCTAATTAGAAGGATAACTAGCTACAATATAAAGAAGTTGATGACTTAAAAAAAAATTGGGGCAATACTTGAAAATTCCTCCCGTTTCTGAACTGACTTTTTATTAGTATCTCCCCCTAACCTCTCTCATTCCTCTAAGTAGCCTATAGTTTCCTAGAATTTTATGAACAATACCAAGCAAATGCATATATACCAGAATTATTTAGGAGAAATTACAGAGAGACAATAAGTGAAACGGGCAATAGATGTAAGGATCTGAACTTTGTGATATTCCCTTATTGCCTCCTCTCAGTTTTCTTCAGACTGCTGTTTTATATTGTTGGTTTTTGTTTTTTTTTTAATAGTTGAAACAAAAATGCAGAAACCTTTCTCTACTTCACTTAGGAACTTAGCACTTTTTTCCCCCTTGATATTTCACATCTAGCATTAACATAAATTTAGAGACAACCAACTAAAAATAAGGAAGAGAAAGAAAAATAGAGCGGCCATGATTTTGGTGCCAGAAAGTTTTGGGGCCATGGTTCTCAACTAAAAAGAGAATATATATTAAATTCAGCTGCTGAGATTTTTCAAACTAGGCATGGACTCATTTACATTGCTTAAGGACTATCCAGTTTATGCCAAAAGAAGAAAAGGAAACTTTAAATGCTCTAAGAATGATAGCTAATAGAATAAAGAGCTTCTAATGATAAATCCTTGTTATGTTTTGATAGTAGGGCTCACAGTAATTTAAAGTACTGGGGCAGTACTTGAAAATTCCTCCCGTTTCTGAACTGACTTTTTATTAGTATCTCCCCCTCACCTCTCTCTTTCCTCTAAGCAGCCTATAGTTTCCTAGAATTTTATTAACAGTTCTGATGGAAGATTTTAGAACCAATAGTAACATTTATCTTTGTAAGTCCAGTTGTGTTTTATGTGAGAAGATGAAAAAATTGAGCCGTGTAATCTCTTAGGCAATACACTACCAGTTCGTTGTACTCATTGTGGGGTGGTCGGCAATGGGGGAAGGTCATGTGGGGAACTCAGGCCCGAGAACTTTGGCTAGGACTGCCCACACTTGGGCACGCCAAAAGAAACTTCCCAGGAGTCCTTTGGAAAAAAGCGACTGTCCGTCAGCCAGTGAGATTTTACCACGTCATATTAGTTCGACCACCCTAGAGATGCTTTAAATATCCCCCATGTGAGTCACCCCATGTGAGTTCCCTGGCCTCTCTGTCCCCGGGACCAGGGAACCTCATCGGGTGGGAAGTGCTCTGTACTCAATAAAGTCTTTTATTATTCTACACTTCGTGACTCCGGCCCCTTCCTTCTTCCTCGGCGGGGAAAAATATCTTACACTCATATTTTTACTGCATTTCCCTCATACTGCCTACATTGTAGTGTTTTGTGGTTTATTAATCCCACCTATAGTAACTGCTCTGGTGGACAGCCAGAAAGAAAAAATAACCTGGTTTGTTGTCTTTGCACGCGCACCTGCGCACGTGTGTGAATGGGAAAACCAAAGAGGGAGCTTTAGCCTTAACAACTAAATGTGTATATTAAGTATTTTCTTAAAAATAGCAGCTGGCAACAGAGTGACTATAGAAACCATTGGTCCCAGGATTAAACAGAGCATACATGAAAATAAGACCATATAGAGCAAGGCCTATCTCCCTGTTTGTCTCCTTGAACTCCCTCGAAACTTGCCCTTCCCTATAATTCCCTTCATTCCCATTGTCTGCCTGCCCAGATTTTTATTAGATGAGTTCTTCACTGAAAGGGCAAGACTTTCCATTCCCTTCTCACACAATGCACGTTCTGACTCAAGTTTGGTACAAGGAAGACTTTCACCAGCTTAGATTCAGGGTTATTTTAACTGTCAGTATACCCCTTTTAGAAGGAACACATTAGAGATGGTCCAGTTAGGATGAAGGTTATTTAGAGACTCTCTGAACATTCAAATAAATCATGTATTGCCCTGTAAGAGGTGATGGGAATAATGATGACTAAGACTCACTCCCTGCCTGTGAGAAGCCCACAGAACAGTAGTGGGCATAGACAGTTACAGTAATCAGATAAATTGTGGGCCCATTGGATGAGTGCAACCTTGAGTCATAACCAGGATGCTATTTCGCATGTTTCACATCGACTATCCATACAAGAAAATGCTAAATTTCATTTTGTTTTATATAAAATCTGATACAAGACTTTCTATAGCAATTCGGTCTTAAAATTTCATAAACATTGCCTAGTTCATAGTTGCATAGGATATAACTTACTAGGCCGAATTAAAAAAAAAAAAAAGAAAGAACATTTAATAGGATAGAAACAAAGCACAACAAACATAAAGAACCATGTACACACACACACACACACACATCCACATAATCCTATTGGTGGGTAATAAGCATATAAAAACTATGAAATGCCATAAAGAGAGCAGCAATCTCCACTATTGCCAAGTTCTCCCTTATTAATATAAAGAAAAGCAGAAGTTGTTACCTATAAGACCAACATTCCATCCCAACTTTATTTCTTTTTTTTTTCTTCTTTTTTTTTGTATTTTTCCGAAGCTGGAAACGGGGAGAGACAGTCAGACAGACTCCCGCATGCGCCCAACCGGGATCCACCCGGCATGCCCACCAGGGGGCGACGCTCTGCCCACCAGGGGGCAATGCTCTGCCCCTGCGGTGCGTCACTCTATTGCAACCAGAGCCACTCCAGTGCCCGGGGCAGAGGCCGAGGAGCCATCCTCAGCACCCGGGCCATCTTTGCTCCAATGGAGCCTCGGCTGCGGGAGTGGAAGAGAGAGACAGAGAGGAAGGAGAGGGGGAGGGGTGGAGAAGCAAATGGGCGCTTCTCTTGTGTGCCCTGGCTGGGAATAGAACCCGGGGCCCCTTGCACGCCAGGCCGACACTCTACCACTGAGCCAACCGGCCAGGGCCCCAACTTTATTTCTTTCTAGGTAAATTGGAGTTAGAAATATATATCATAAAAACTTCCTACAACTTTTTACCTTAGAACTACCTATCAGTAAGTGACACAAATCCAACAACCTGGCCTGACCTTGCTATATAGCTGTAGACTTGAAACTTAAGCAATTTCCTAATACTTCGGTTAAAAAAACAAACAAACATAGTAAACAGTTTTTGTGGAGGCAGGGGCTCTATGAGAAATCTCTGTAGCTATAATTTTGCTGGTAACCTCTCCCTAACTCCCTCCCCCACTAAAACAAAAACAATCTCCAAGTTCTTTAACTATTTATTGGAGTTTTTAAAACAGAAACCAGCTAATTCTTTCTGAAAAACAGTGTCTTTCTTTCTGCCTGTTACTTTCAGCCAGTTGCTCTTTCTATGGTCTGTTTCTAAACCAAGAGTCCTGTGTAATGAAGATATGGCTAATACTGACAATGACCTTGGCAACCCCAAAAGACATCCTCAACTCAATTAATGACTCGGTTCTTAAGGACCAAAAAAAGGGGACTATGTTTATTCTTCCTCCTATTTACATATTTATTTCTACAAAGGTATCATTGTTAATTTGGTTCTTTTCTATAAACTAAGTGGAGTATTCTAGATAATACTAGGATTTATTAATTCACCTCATCATCTTCTTGAGAAAAACTGATTTTTAAAAGTTGATGACTGGGTAAAACAAACAAGTGCTGTTTAGAGAAGTTTTTGTTTATCTGAAAAACATGAAAAGTTAGTTGGATGAATAAGTAAAAGCAGAAGAACATTTCCATCACTGTGAGATATTTGAGAGGAAATGCAGTATCAAAATAAGTAATATATTAATAGGAATAAATGTCATGCAACTAAGCAGATTCCAGTATTAATTGTGATAGCTCTATAATTTACCATTTACATATTTATTTATACGAAGTTATGGAAACAAAGGGAAATATTGACAGTAATTATCAACAAATTATTTTCTCAGACACAGAAATATTCCAAGATATGGATCTAAGGGGATTAACAGTGATTGCTCTATAGCATTATTGTGTGTTTATTTGATGCCACTTGAAGAGAAAGATTAATTTTGAAATTACCCAAGGAACAGTAGAATGTAGTAGTTGTTTTAATTTCTTCTTTCTCTTTGTTTTCACTCTGTGTAGTTCTCCTATTTATTCAGTTTGAATGGCAAAGATAGGCAGTCCTTGTACTTTTTATTTTTGTTGAATTGATTAGGGTCACACTGGATAACAATTATACAGGTCTGGGTGCCCAATTCCACAACACATCCCTGTACACTGTATTGTGTGCTCAATCCCCCATTAAGTCTTTGTTCATCCCCATTTATCCCCTCTATACCCTCGCCCACTTCCCCACCAGCAATCACAACACTCTTGTTCACGCCCATGAGTCTTTTTCTTTTTTGTCCTTTTTTGCTCAATCCCCCTCAGCCAGAGCCCCACCCAGCAGCTATCAGCCTACTCTCTATATATGAGTCTGTCTCTGTTTTGCTTATTAATTGATTTTTTTACATTAGATTCCACATATGAGTGAAATCATATGGTACTTGTCTTACTCTGACTGGCTTATTTCACTTAGCATAATGCTCTCCAGTAGATGAGTGGATAAAATAGCTGCGGTAAGTTTATACAATGGGATACAGTAAAGTCATTAAAAAAAAGAAGTAGGAAATCTTACCTTTTGTGACAGCATGGTAGTCCTTGTTCTTGTTTCTTACCTTATCACCATCCCAAGAACACTGCCCAAAGGTTACTTTTTCAAACTTTAAATTGTTTCTCTCTCTTACTCTCATTCTTTATTTCCTGCCATTTCTCAAGAGAATAGGGTTGGCAAGAAAGAAAGAAAACCCTCATAATTCTAGGATTTAGACTATGAGGGTGTTAGATAGCTAATGGCATTATTGGGTTAACTTAAAGACAAAGAAAACTATAGAAATTTTTAGATATGCATTAACTCTTCAAAATGTCTGGTAAATTGCTACTCACTCATTCATGTCCTACCCATTCTTTTAAATACAAACAACATTGTTAATTTGGTTCTTTTCTATAAACTAAGTGGAGTATTCTAGATAATACTAGGATTTATTAATTCACTTCATTATCTTCTTGAGAAAAACTGATTTTTAAAAGTTGATGACTGGGTAAAACAAACAAGTGCTATTTAGAGAAGTTATTGTTTACCTGAAAAATATGAAAAGTTAGTTGGATGAATAAGTAAAAGCAGAAGAATATTTCCATCACTGTGAGATATTTGAGAGGAAATGCAGTATCAAAATAAGTAATATATTAATAGGAATAAATGTCATGCAACTAAGCAGATTCCAGTATTAATTGTGATAGCTCTATAATTTACCATAATCATGTGGTCATGAGAAGAGAGAGGGAAGTATTGTATTGACATAGCGGGGCAATAATAGAGCCACAAAAACCAAGCTCATTAACTTAGAGAGTTTGGATGTATTGAGGCCTAGTCTCTTCCATAATAAATTAAAACGATACCCAAATGCAGGCAAAGAGAGAATGGTCATATGGGAAAGATAGGTGAGTCTGACATTCCCAAAGTTTACTTCCTCTAAGCTCTGGCTACTAGTGCTATAATCTATGTGACCTTGAATAAGTTACTGAACTTTTATGTGCCTCTGGTTTCTTATACACTAATGAGATTATTAATAAATAGTACTATAAATTATTGGTGTTAATAAAAATTAAAGGAGATAGAACTTAAAAGAATGTCTGCAATATTTTAACTATTACTATTAATGCTGTTGCTACTACTTAGACCTTAGAGTGGTACTCTTGCCTATTTAATACTCTTCCTGAAATAATCATTTGAATAATTGTCTCAAATAATCTATAGCTGGGAGATATTAGAATTTATCATTCAAACAAAACTTTACTGGAGAATCAGCTAACAAATAGAACAGACTGAGCTGTTATATCATCTGGCTTACAAAAAGGTTGGTCTCTCATCTTCAGCTTGGACTGTCCTTAAAGATCTACTCATATGTATCTACTAGTCATGAAAGCATGGTGAAAACCTTCATAAATTTAATTCTAAATAATATTTATAATGGTTTTTTAACTCCTTAAAATTTAGTTGCAAGGACATGTTTTTCAAAGGCAGTTGAGAAATTCCTATTTGATCTATAAAATATAATAAACCCTTATTTTAAGTCTCTATTTTCTCTCCAAGACTTTCCTCTTCCATAGTTGAAATAGAAGAGGTCCAATCGCCTATTCAAAGGAGAGCTCACGGTTAATATATAGGTCAGGCTCTTAACCCTGTGGCTTCAGACAGTCACCATGGTCAGAATGGAACATGAAAACATGACACCTGTACAGGGAAAGGTACCATTACTGATCTTCTTTCACAGGGCAGCCAAGAGGGACAGATTTGTGCAGACAAGGTAAACCAACATGGGAATCATTGAAGAGAAAACTAAAAACTAAATCAAGCAAAAAGCCTCTGCCTTTTAGGTTGAAACATGAGAAATTCTCCTCTCTGGATTAAGAGTGGAGTCTACACTAAAGTTCAAAAGATGTTTGACAAACAATGCATCACTCTAACTCCAGCATGGGTATATTAAGTTCAGCACAAATTTATTAAATAAACAAGTTAGTAATAGAGCCTGGATGGAATGTAAGATGGGATAGGAAAAGCCTAATGTCTTGTGGACTGGGCCACTAGTTTCTTGCCTGGAGGAAGGCTGTGATAAAATATTTGGCTGGATAGAGGCCAGCATGTACCAGGCATTGTAGCACTCAGGCAAACTGTTTGTGGCGAAAAGTTTAGACATGATAGGTGAGAATAGAGAAAAGGCAATGTGAAGTTCTATGTTATTATTAGTAATTATATGAGTAGCACCTGTCTAGCACTTAACTATCTGTAGTGAGCTTAGGCATTTACCACTGAAAATAAGTAATGGGCCTGTGTTAAAAAGATAATTCTGCTATTTGTGTAGTATATCAAAGGAGGTAATAAAATTAAGTCCGTGTCCATCTTATCCAGATTATGCTGATCTCAGCTATTTGCTTAGCTTTGGACAATGACCCAGAAATTAAATGCTATACCCACAGAGGATTAGAATTAAAATGCACCTGAGAAGTTTCTAGGCTAGAAGGTTCATCCTCAAAAGCATGGACTTGAATAGACACACAATATCTACAATTGCCCCTCTTCACTATAGGTCTAATTAAAATGTCTTCTCAGTCATTAAAATGAAACGTTTAAGATTCTGAAATAAAATAAAAGCTAGATCATTAAGAACTTTTTGTTTCAGCTTTGTCTCTACCTGACTATGTGGGTGATAAAGTCAGTTTATCCCTCTGGAATCAGCCTGCTCCCTTAAAGGAATATTGGATTTACCATATTTCCTCATGTATAAGACACACCCTTTTCCAAAAATCTTGGGGTCTAAAAACTGGTTGCATCATTTACAGTGGTTGTATATTTTTTACTTGCATTTTCCACTGTTTTACACTTGTTTTTGCGCTCATTGTTGAAGACAGTGATTCTTCATCAGACACAGATGAGGACAAGCTAATGGATGGGAGTTTTGATAGTGATGAGGAGTTGTATGAATTTTATGATGAATAAAACTTGAGTGTCATAACTTTAGGAAATGCATTTTTTTTTCAAATTTCGGGCCCCAAAATTAAGGTGCATCTTATACATGAGAGCGTCTTATACATGGGGAAATACGGGTGATTTAATACTGCAATCTCCCTTCTAAGACCACCCAGCTCTGTATGAGAGGCATAGCTAATGCTCACCTTATGTCTGTTTTTATTTTCCCAGCCCTTTGTTGTTAGGCAGAACCAGTGAACTTACTCTTGTCAATGGGCTTCAAGTAGAGGTGACATGGTTTACTTCCAGGCAGAACCATAGAAGAGCAGGGCAAGAACACATAAATATGCTAATTACACATGATATGGTTTCAGATATATACCCTTATTGGTCTAGGTCCCTTCATGACATAATGGAACAAAGTTAACCTACCACGTAACGTTGAACATGTCATGTGAGTGAGAAATAAATGCTTACTATTATAAATTAGCAAGGTGTCAGGGTTGTTAGCTCAACATAATTCCAGTCTGCCCTAAATATTAAATGCTCTTTAAAATTATTTCTAAATATGATATGTTATACCATTCCTCTGTTTCTTTGTTATACAAGGGGGTCAGTTTCCTAGTTGTGTCCATTGTTATTTTGTAAAAGCAACTTCTAATAGAGGCCAATGTGATTTAAGACATGTTATTAAGTATTTTATAGGTGCATTGGAATTATATAACTGGAAGAATATTTGAGATTATTTAAATATCTCATTTTATAGATAAAAAAATTATATCCCCATAAAAATAGATACTAGGGTTTACAAGTAAGAGTTTAGTGTTATTCAATAACTGTCTATATATTAAAGGGTATTGATTAAACTTTAACTTCTATAATATTCTAAAACTAATAAGGTAAATGTCTGTTCACAGAAAGTAGGCATGTTTTGCTTATAGGATTCTAAGGCACTTTGAAAATTTAAATATTTTTGGCTAATTTCCAAAAATAAATTTAGTAGAGCTAAAATTTAGATTTTTTTTTTTTTAATTTGGAAAAAAATGAAGGTACTAAAACTATTTCCTCTCTTCAAGTTTATGACAGTGGACTTAAAAAAATCAATCAGTCCCAGTTCAAAACCCTGGGCTTGCCTGGTCAAGGCACATATGGGAGTTGATGCTTCCTGCTCCTCCCCCCTTCTCTCTCTCTCTCTCTCTCTCTTCTCTATAATGAATAAATAAAATCTTAAAAAAATCAATCAGTCCTTTAAATAAAAAATAGTTATAAATAAGTGATGAAGACTTTTAAATCCATCATATAATCACAAACCTTTTTCAAAACATAACAAAAATTACAAAGAGTATCTTGATTTTAGGTCACTCAGTTTAAAAGTTGGACATATTAAATGGTTTTTCTTTGGTCATGTTAAATTAGTGGCAGAACTAACACAGATAACATATGTTTTTACTATTTTTATTTCTATACAACCCTAACAACTGCCATGTGAGTGTGTGAGTGGAAATTATCACTCCTTCCCTGTATAGATATGGTGATGTTGCAACATGTGGCAACCTCAGGACAAGAAACTAATCTTCCACAGCTTTCTTATCCACTCATCTGGACACTTGGGCTGTGTACAAATCTTGGCAATTGTAAACAATGCTGCAATGATATATTCCCAGAAAGGGGATCGCTGGGTCAAAAAGCAGTTATACTCCAATAAATTCAATTAAAAAAATAATACAAAGAAACTAATCTTCTCTATTTTCATTTGGAAAATTCTAGTTACCTTTTAAGACCTCAGATATATGCTTCCCATTTATAAAAGTCTTCTCTAACCTGACATACTGGGTTAAGTTCCCCAATAGTTGTACAACACAGTACTTTTATTTCTTTGTACTTTTCATAAGTCAAAATAATTACTTTTATAATTACGGAGCAAGCAATCTACAAATGAATGAAATATTTTATTAATCCATTTTTCTTTTTTACCTGAAATTTCTTTCCTCACTGCTGCATTATTTTAGGTTGCTCAATATGGTGATAAAAATAATTAAAAGTATATAAATGGTTAAATTCACTTTTATTTACACAGACTTTCTAAGTCAGAGACATGTGAAAAGTTGTATTTTCATTGTTAGTTTAGCATGCAGTTTTTTTTTTTCCCCAAGGTATGTTCCCTCACAGCCAGGAATGAAGTGGTCAATAACTGTAATAAATATGGAAAATAAATGGTCTTCATCTAATTACCTTGTGTGTACTTGCTTATCACTGCTAATGCAAATGGTAAGCACTATAAAAAAATTCATCATTGAAGTTAAGCATGGTTAACTATTTCAAGATATTCCAGATATCAGGAAGCCATGTGTTTCTAAAAGCCTGTGAAAAAGGATAGCATTTGTTGAAAAAAAGCCTTTTCTACTTGCCGCGTAAAACTTGAAATTTTGTTAATACTTTCTGAAGACAATACTGACAGCTTCTTTTCCCAACTCCTTCTGCTTCCAAGACTAGTTTGATCTTTCTCTAATGTATTTGATCCTGTCACTTTTTGTTTAAAAACATTCTAGAGCTATGTTGTGACTCTAGGGTAAGTTCAGACTTCCCAGTCCAGCACTTATTCTCCAAAAGAATGACAAATCAGCTTACAAATCGCACGTCTTATTCTTCTCTGACCTCCTACCTCTCTCTGACATCCTTTACTCATTTTGTTCCCATTTCTTTACATGGCTCTCTCCTGTTTTTTGTTTACCTTTATCCTACTTCAATCACTTGCTTTTAAAATAAAATACTATTTAGAAAATTACACTTAAATGCATGAAATTGATCACTAAGATTATGTAGGCATCAGGTAAATATTACTATATCATTTGAACTGTTGATTATGTTATGTACCCATTACCCAAAGTCAAATCATTTTTCATCACCATATATTTGTCCCTCTTTATTCCTCTCCTCCCACCCTTTCCCCTCACATACCCCTCTCTCAGGTAACCACTTCACTTTTATCCGTGTCCATAAGTCTCAGTTCTATATCCCACCTATGTGGGAAGTCATATAGTTCTTAGCTTTTTCTGATTTACTTATTTCACACAGTATAATGTTCTCAGGGTCCATCCATATTGTCATAAATGGCAGTATGTCATAATTTCTTATGGCTGAGTAGTATTCCATAGAATATATGTACCGCATCTTTTTTATCCAATTCCCTATCAAAGGACACTTTGGCTGTTTCATTTTATGTTACCTTATCTTCTAACCAAGAGTTCACTCACCAACTCCTTGGAAGTTCTTTCTTGTTTTTTTTCCCTACCTCCACTGTAAGTAACATAACCCCGGCCCAATAATATACCCTCATTTGAATTTCTCTGAACTTTTTATCTCCACTGCCCATTTGTACTTCCCCTTTTGGATTTTCAGTGTCCAATAAATCTTTGCACATCCCAGGTGCTCAATAATGTGTAATAAAATAAGGGCAGAAAGTGTTAGCAAAGCCTTTTAAAAACCAGCTTTAGATGTGTTAAAAACAGTAACAACAACAAAACCTTAAAATAATTCTAGATTTTAAAAAGTCTTTCCAGCAAATGATTGATTTTGGTATTGTGATAGTCTATACAATGAGATTTCTTGATAAAGTTAAAAAGAGAAATATTTTACCCTAAATTATCGTTAGCAAATGCAATAAAGGAAGACAATAGATTACTATGTTATCTGTCAAAATTTTCTCTTTTATAAGTTACAGTATTATAAATGTAAAGCTTTACTACACAGAGCCATATATGCAGGTGTTGAATATAGAAATTGAGCTGATTCTTTACAGATTAAAATCATATTTAGAAATTTTATTTTTTAAACTAAATATCCAGTGTTTTTTAAAAATAATTTCTCTTTCGTCCAAAGTAGAATAATTACTCACTACTTGTGAGGAAGATTTTATAATAAATCAAGATGTCATCACTTTTTCCACCTTGTTCACTGGTGACTTGTATCCTATCCATGTAAAGAGACTGAGAATGTTTACTTTTATCTTGCCACGTAGAAAAAAATAATCAGGTTTATGAACACCAACAACAGATTGACAGATAAACTGGTAAGAAACAGAATTTTCCCTTTCTCAAATGATAAGTTTAAGAGATAAATGAAAGCAAAAACAAAAACAAAACAAAAAAACGGGAGTAATTAAATGAACACAGAGAAATTTAATTTTCTTAAATTTACAACTCTGGTTTCCCAGCTTTTTTTAGGAATGGCAAAAATAAATGCATTTGACTTTTAGTGATAAAAACTAGCATTAATTTGGACACATATAAAATATTTGTTATATTCCTTGATTATTTTATTTGGTTATTTTTCTTTAACTATAGACATGATTAGTAATTTTATTGTGCATAATAGTGTTCCTTGTGCATTTTCACTACAGTTCTTCAGCCAGACTAACTTTCAAAAAAGAAGAGATTGACTTCCCAGTTTCAAGGAATCTGTGTGATGATAGGCGAGTTAACTTGGTTACCACACTTGAGTCACACAGGCAATTTCTCCTTCATCTATACTTTTAAATTGGGGACAGGCCCTTCAAAATCTGGAACTCTGGAGATGAAACATTTAGGCAGAAAAAGGTTTATAGCCCTTGAGAATCAGAATCCACACGCTCAGTATCTCTCTTTCAGTGCCTCTTTTCATTGATGTAAAAGCATTGCCTTAATTTGCAGAAATACGGACATCATTAACTGCAGCTTCAGATAAAGCACTTAAAAAAAAGTTCTAAAGCAGAAAACTTACAGCACTCTGAAAACTTGAAACTTTTAAATTTCCCATCATTATTACGAAGTTCAAAATCAAAAGTGAGCTCAGGCTTTTCAAAAAATGTTTATCTATTTATAGAACATGATTTCCCACAACCCTCTCTTTAATTATTATTTTATAAGTTGCATCTATTATAAGGTGGGATACCATTTGTAAAATCCTTGGGGAATTTATCAGCACCGTCATGGTGATCCTATTTCAACTTACTAAATTTTAAAGCTTATAAGCATATTTTATTTCAGAGTTCAAATGTTCTCAATTTATATGAACTCATAGTTGTATAAAAATATGGTGATGTATTCTACTATACATATAGGCCATTTAAAATATATATATATATATATCTGTAGCCAGTCAATGGAGAATTACAATTTTTTTTTATTTTGCTGAAGTACAGGTGAAATATAATTTTGTGTTAATTTCAGGTGTACAATATAATGATCCAACATTTAAATACTAGATGAAATGACCACCACATTCAGTCTAGTAACCACACGTTACCAGAGTTATTACTATATTATTGACAATAGTTCCTCCCCTTGACGTATTTATAACTACAGCTGGACTCCTTGACCCCCTTCACCTATTTCACCCATCTCTAAAACTACTCAGCCATCAGTTTGTTCTCTGTGTTTGAGGTTTTTTTTGTTTTATTTTGTTGTTCACTTGTTTTGCTTTTAGATTCTATATATATATAATAAAGTCATATGACATTTGTCTTTCTCTGTTTTATTTATTTCACTTAGCATTAATACCAGTGGTGGGGTTCAAACAATTTAACCCCACCCTAAGTCTGTCCTAATAACCTTTTTAAGTATAAAAAGACAATATACCGAAAGGTACTATATTATTTCATGGGTGATAAGATAACCTTTGAAATCTATTATTTCCATTAGCTCATTGTGTCCTAGCTTCCTATTGGTTTTACCATTCAGGAAATAGCAGTGCACTTATAATATCTCAGGAGAATTTTGGGCATAACACAATGCTGAAACAAATGACAGCTTGTCACTCCCCTGGTTGTTTGACACTTTTTCTCTTTATGTTATATGTTTACTTACTGAATTAACAAATGCGAGGGAATTTTAATGTAGCATTTCATCAGTGGTATAATGAGTTTTATGAAATGAATAAATAAATACTACAAACACAGTTCTGTCAAATTTTTTTCATCTATGAACGGAATGAACATTACTGTGGGTGCTTAGAATAAGCTGTTGTGCAGATGAATGTTAAATAAGGTATGTAAATTTGTGATTTCCACATTGGGCAGCTGCCCACCTTAGAGAGAACCCTGATTACAAGTACCATTTTAACAACCGGTTCGCTGAACTCAACAAAAAATTAGGTATTGGTTCTGCTGAACTGGTGTAAACCAGCTGAATCCCACCACTGATTAATACCCTTCAGGTCCATTTATGTTGTCACAAATGTCAAAATTTGTTCTTTTTTATGGCTGAGTAATATTTCATTGTGGTAATATATGCATACCAATTTTCTTTATCCGTTCATCTACAACAGCCACTTAGGTTGCCTCCATTTCTTGGCTATTGTAAATAATGCTGCAGTGAACACAGGAGACAATTGCAGTTTTCTTCTTGAGAATAAAAATCTGAAGTATTTACACATTCAAATACAATATGTTCACTTTTTTCTTCAATATCCACTGCTACTACCTTGTCCAGATAATCTATATTTTTTCCTGCATGCATATGAAGTCTTATAAGTCTTGAGAAGCTATTACACATACTTATTCTGAATTCACAGTGAGTTTCTAAAATAAAATTTTGATTATATCATTCTCTTATTTAAAACTCTCTCATACCTTTACGTTTCTAGGAGAATGTCTAAATTCTTTACAAAGACATCCAAGTCCCTAAACAGATGGTGCCTTTGTAAATACTTACATTGAGTACTAGGAGTCACTTGTTGTATGTCTACTATCTAGTAAGGTTTCTAGCAATCATAAACACATGCTTAGCATGTAGAACATTTGTAGAATGACTGTTGAATGAGTCATGGGAGTAGAATCATCTCATCTGCTATATTCTAAATATATAATCTTCCATGATTAAAAAATATCTTCTTACAACTTTATATATATCTTTTCCAAATGGCAATTCTTTAAAAGAAGATTTTTTTGTTTGTTTCCTTATACACCAGGAACTCCTGTAGGTTTATTGAACTTTCTATTGCTTTTCAAAAAATTTATTGTCATTCTATTGCTTTTCTAAAATTTTAGCATGCACACTTGATAAAGTCCAAAGTTAATCAGTATTTTTATCATACTTCCAAACAATATAAATATATTAGCATATCTTAATTTATATCTCCTCGTACCCAATTTATTTACTCTGCTTGTTCAATATTTTAGATTTAACTTGTTTTTCTTTTCTCAGTCTCACAAACTAGACATTATACTTATGGTTTGAAACAGTCATTATTAGTGTAAATTTTTCCATATAGTTACCAAATTCTGTGCTTCTCAACTCATCTTGCATATTAATTATGCAGTGTTTTTGTTATTGTTCATGAAGTACACCCATTAGCAACCTCTATAGTAAAGTTCTCTTCATGTCAAAATCTACTGGTTATTATAGCTATGAAAATGTTTTCCTTTTGGCCTTCTTACAATTTAACATTAACAGTTATTTTTTTAGCTCATTGAAGATGTTAACTATCTTTTGGATTCCTTTGTCATCATTAAATGTCTAATATCAGTCTAATTGATATTTGCTCGAAGGGGATGTTTCTGTCCTTTGGCAGCTTTTAGGATACTCTATTATTTTTGATAAACTGTATTTTTATACTTATGAAAATATTAAACAGAATTTTTTTATTTTTGATCATTTTTATATTTAAAGTCTGTTATTCTTTTTCTTCCTACTGTTACTATTAGCTCTTATTTATTTTGCCTTCTATTTCTGCACATTTCATTATTTTTTTATTGTGGTCTCAAATACCTTGTTATTTGATTTGTGGTAATTCTTTGATAACTGAGTATAAATTGGTTTCCACCAAAAAATGTTTATATTTCAACATGCCAGATACTTAATGGCATTAAAACCTCAGAAAGTTTTTTCACCTTAAGAATCTTTCAATCAAATAATACACTAAATAATATGACAGCAATTTTTCAGGGATTTAAGGTATAGAAGTTATTTTTTCTATAAATTTTTAAATTTCTAACCAGAATAAACATTAAAATGAGTAATTATATTTTCTATATGTTGTTTATTTTTAGTTTATATTTAGGGACCCCAGCTTTATATATATTCTCTTTAAAAATTGCACACGCAGCTCTGTTACTGTGTCTTGCATTATGATCAGTGAGTTTATTTTCTTTGTTGTAGAGCATCGCCTCGGTGTGTGGATGTCCCAGGTTCAATTCCTGGTCAGAGCACATAGAAGTAATCATCTGCTTCTCCACCTTTCCCCTACTCCCTCCCCATCTCCCTCCCCATCCTCCTCTCCATCCCCTTCCCCTTTCCTTCCCCCTCCCCTCTTTCCCTTCTTCTTCTTACCTCTTTGCATTCTCTCTCCCTCTCTTTCTCTTACCCTCCTACAGCCATGGCTCAAATGGTTCCAGTACATCATCCCTGGTGCTGAGGATGGCTTCATGAAGTCTCTACTTCAGGTGCTAAAAATAGCTTGGTTGTAAGCATGGCCCCAGATGGGCAGAGCATTGGTCCCAGACAGGAATTGCCAGGTGGATCCCAGCTGGGTGCATGCAGAAGTCTGTCTCTCTCTCTCCTCCTCTCACTTGGGAAAAAAAAAGTTTATTGTCCATACAGTTTGAAAGAAACTCCCCTGCAAAATCTGACCTGTGAGCTTTTCTCTCTGACCTTCCACTCTTACTTGTTTTGAGGCCTCTGAATATTTATTTTTAAATTTCTCTTTAGCTCAGCAAAGCTTATATAATTGTTTGCTTTAATGTATTTTAGCCAGCATTATTAGTTATTTTGGCAGGAGGTTTATTCAGGTTATCTCTTTCATCATGCTGCAGAAAACAGAATTTTCTTCTTGATATATTTCTGTCTAGTTCTTTTGCCTATCTTTATGAAACTTTCAAAGACAGTGATTTCTTTAGAAAATGGACACTTTGTAAATTAGGGCTCAGTTGCTTTCTTTGTCTACTATGATACAATTGAAAAATCTTTCTTAAATTTCAACTCCTTGAGCTTCCACTATAGGACTCTGTCATTCTCTTCCATAAGTCTGAGTCACATGTCACAGTATTTTCCTGAATCATCTTTTTCTATACTTTATTTTTTTATATACTTTATTTTTGTTGTTCCCACGTGTCATGGTAATTATTGTATCCACTTGACTAGACTGTAGTGCCCAGGTCCTAAGTCAAACACGAATCAAAATATTGTGGTGAAGATATTTTTCAGACAAGTTTAACATTTAAATAAGTTGATTTTGAATGAAGTAGATTGTCCTCTATAATGTGATGTATCCTCATCTAATCAGTTGATGGCTATAAAGGACTGAGATCTTCAGAAGAGAAGGAATTCTGCTTCCAGATTGCTTTTAGTTTAGGACTACATCAAAAAGCCATGCGAGGCCCTGGCCGGTTGGCTCAGTGGTAGAGCGTCAGCCTGGCGTGCAGAGGTCCCGGGTTCGATTCCCGGCCAGGGCACACAGGGGAAGCGCCCATTTGCTTCTCCACCCCTCCCCTTCTCCTTCCTCTCTGTCTCTCTTTTCCCCTCCCGCAGCCAAGGCTCCATTGGAGCAAAGATGGCCCGGGCACTGGGGATGGCTCCTTGGCCTCTGCTTCAGGTGCTAGAGTGGTTCTGGTCGCGACAGAGCGACGCCCCGGAGGGGCAGAGCATCGCCCCCTGGTGGGCAGAGCATCGCCCCCTGGTGGGCGTGCCGGGTGGATCCCGGTCGAGCGCATGCAGGAGTCTGTCTGACTGTCTCTCCCCGTTTCTAGCTTCAGAAAAATACAAAAAAAAAAAAAAAAAAAGCCATGCGAGGCCCTGGCCAGAAGGCTCAGTGGATAGAGCATCAGCCTGACATGCAAACATCCTGGATTTGATTCCCAGTCAGGACACATACGAAGTGACTATCTGTTTCTCTTCTCCTCTATTGCCCTTCTTTTTCCCTTCCTGTCTCACAGCCAGTGGTTTGATTGGTCTTAGTGTTGGCCCCGGGCACTGAGGATAGCTCAGTTGGTCTGAGTAGCAGCTGCAGATGGGGGTTGCCAGGTGGATTCCAGTCTGTCTCACTAGCTCCCCTCCTCTCATTAAAAAAAAAAAAAAAAAAGTCATGCTTGAGTTTCCAGGCTGAAGGTCAGCTCCACCAATTTTAAACAAGTTAGTCTCCATGACTGTGTTACCAATTAAAATAAATAAATTTTCTAATTTTTTCATATATATATATATGAGATATATATAATCTATATATAATCATATGTATAATATATATAATTTTTTCATATATATATGAGAGATAATGTGACTAATGGATCCAATATATATATGTTTGTTTATTACTCTGAAGAAACCTGACTAATACAGGTTTGGTTTTGGAATTGAGTAATGAATAGAGTCTGGGAGTTTTGAGGAACATGATTAAAACAATATCCTAGAGTCCTTGAAGAGATTGTTGGTAGGAACTTGAAAAATCAGGAGTTCTAGTGAGGTTCAGAAAGAAGGAAGACAATCTGTAGAGAAAGCTTTATGGTCTTCCAAGATAAATACATCAACATGCCCAGAGTGTTTCTGGAAACATGAATATTCAGGAGCTTCTAGTGAGGTCTCATGGAAATGAGGAACATGTTAGTGAAAACTGGAGATAGGACTGTTTTCCTTATGAGGTAGCAGAGAACTTGGTTAAATTGTTTTTTAGTGTTTTGTGCAAAGTAGAACTTGTGAATAGTGAAATTAGATATTTAGCTGAGGAGATTTCCTAGAGAAATATTGATGATGCAGCTTGGTTTCTTCTTAATGCCTATGGCAGAACTTAAGAGGAGAGAGATACATTGAAGAAGGAAGTGTTAAATAATAAGGTCATTTGGAATATTCCATACCTATCAAGATAGCCTGTACTAAAAACAGGAAAAAGAAACAGGACCCTTTACTAAAGAGATAATGTGACTAATTGATCCAATCAAGCATTTAGCCACAACATAATAGAGATACAGGTACCCAGGAAAGATCTGTGGAGGACACTCTTGTCTAGTGGCTTGGGACTCTGAATTGCATGGGAGGCCAACAAGGTTTCTGAAAAGTTTATCACAGCAGAAACACTGCCAACTTGGACTGAGAGGGACAGAGATGGAACAAAATAAAGGCTGTCAGACTTCTGATATTCTTCATGAAGGACTTACAGAGATATCTGGATACAAACCTGTACTATCCTGCAAGGAAACAGAAGAATGACCCTGTAAAGCCAGTGGCCACGTCCAGGGCCACCATCACAGCAGCCCGGCTGTTGGGCAGATAAAATGTATTATGCTCACTTTGTTAAAGATGGCGCCACTGCCCACGTGGAGGCCGTTGCCCAGGTGATATTAATGTGTGTCTCTGTGGATCGTTGCAGCCTGGGGCTTGGTTTTGGGATTGAGCCTTTCCCACCCTTTTTGATGTGGGGTGGTACAATCCAATCATGCCTCAGAGAAGTGACTCTACTAGAGACTTCCCTATTTTGTATATTGGATTAGAGGTTGTGAAGCTACAATATAAAATGGGGGCAGAACAGAGTTTGGGCTCTTGGTTCCTGAGATTTTCAGCAGAGGAGAGAGTAGAGCCAGCAGTGGGAGGAAGCCACGTGGAGGAGGCCAGGAAAAGCAGCCAAGAGGGCGGAGTGCTGAGTGAGATGCCAGTTTGTGTAGAGTTTGTATCTGGGATAAGGAAGGAGATGGGGAACTGAGGAGAATAAGGCTGGTGAGCTAGAAACCTTTGATTCTAGGAAACTCGGATAAGTCAGTAGCTTTGTGAGCACTGAATGTGAATGGGTTTTGGAGCCCAGTGTGTATTTTTACTTGCCCGCCGAATGCAAGCTAGGATTAAAGACTATGGCCCATCAGCTTTTGGCTCCGTTGTTTCTTTGCCGACTATCCGAATCCAATGTGAACCTGTATGTGAATGGCCACGATGGTGGCTTCTGGCCCTACAATTGGTGTAGTCTGTGGCAGGATTCGATACAGATCGGCAAGGAGCCACTACCACCTTTGAGTGGTGGAGTAGAGGACTGGCTAGTGTTAGGGTTCCCCATGGCTGTCCTTTTGGGGATCGTAGGCTGGCTGACTTTTACAGCCATGCATGAGAAAACCAAGAGCTCTGTGGAAGAGGCTGCCTGGGACCTGCAAACCGAGCAGCGGAAGGAGCCAGAGCAAACGCGGGAAAAACCAATGCTGACCCTGGAGCTGGAGGAAGCGTTGGAGGAGGAGGCCAACCAGGTGTTCGAGATTCGCCTGGAAATGGAGCAAACGCTGGAGGAGGATCCACAAGTTCGTGAGTTGCAGCTTTCCCTGGATGTTGTGGAGAGCCAGCAGCGGCAGGAGGCCGGGGCTGAGGCTGAGGCCGAGGCCGAGGCCGAGGTCGGGCTGGAGTTGCAATCCGCAGTCTCCATAAGATGAGAGCCCAGCTAGAAGGAGCACCTACTACGGCCCTGGTAGGTCTGCAATTTGGGGTCATAGGGCTGGACACCATGTGCCCCTCTTTGGGACAGTGTAAGACCTGTGAGGATGGCAGGGATGAGGGGGGTGGCTGACGCCCCATGTGTGCGGACTGATTTCCTGGACTACGACGACCAGAGTGGGCATTGGCTCCTTTGTTGGATGGACTTATGGATTACGGATTTTGGACAATGTGAAATACCCTGATGGGGGTGGGGGGTGGCTTTGTTGGAAGTACTCCCCTGCCCCGGGAACCTTCTCTCATGGCTAGAAAGAAGGCCGAGGACATTTTGCGCTTTTGGCAAAGTGCTCAGATATTGGTGAAATGTACCTTTGTAATTGTTGAAACTGTATGATTTGTGCTGTTGTAACTTGTGTAATGTGCTAGTTTCCTTGCATGGGGATGCTGGTGATGTAAATTGGTGGGTAGTAAAGTGAGCATAGGGGTGGATTGTTGGGCAGATAAAATGTATTATGCTCACTTTGTTAAAGATGGCGCCACTGCCCACGTGGAGGCCGTTGCCCAGGTGATATTAATGTGTGTCTCTGTGGATCGTTGCAGCCTGGGGCTTGGTTTTGGGATTGAGCCTTTCCCACCCTTTTTGATGTGGGGTAGTACAATCCAATCATGCCTCAGAGAAGTGACTCTACTAGAGACTTCCCTATTTTGTATATTGGATTAGAGGTTGTGAAGCTACAATATAAAATGGGGGCAGAACAGAGTTTGGGCTCTTGGTTCCTGAGATTTTCAGCAGAGGAGAGAGTAGAGCCAGCAGTGGGAGGAAGCCACGTGGAGGAGGCCAGGAAAAGCAGCCAAGAGGGCGGAGTGCTGAGTGAGATGCCAGTTTGTGTAGAGTTTGTATCTGGGATAAGGAAGGAGATGGGGAACTGAGGAGAATAAGGCTGGTGAGCTAGAAACCTTTGATTCTAGGAAACTCGGATAAGTCAGTAGCTTTGTGAGCACTGAATGTGAATGGGTTTTGGAGCCCAGTGTGTATTTTTACTTGCCCGCCGAATGCAAGCTAGGATTAAAGACTATGGCCCATCAGCTTTTGGCTCTGTTGTTTCTTTGCCGACTATCCGAATCCAATGTGAACCTGCATGTGAATGGCCACGATGGTGGCTTCTGGCCGTACACCGGCCTATGCAGGTTCGCATTGGATTCGGACAGTCGGTAAAGAAACAAAGGAGCCAAAAGCAGATGGGCTGTCATCTTTAATTCTAGCTTGCACCCAGCGGGCAAGTAGAAACACACACTGGGCTCCAAAACCCACTCACATTCAGTGCTCACAAAGCTACTGACTTATCCGAGTTTCCTAGAATCAAAGGTTTCTAGCTCACCAGACTTTATTCACCTCTGTTCCCCATCTCCTTCATTATCCCAGATACAAACTCTACACACACTGGCATCTCACTCAGCACTCCGCCATCTTGGCTGCTTCTCCTGGCCACATGGCCTCTTTCTGCTTTCTGCTCTGTTCGTCTGCTCTCTCATGCTAATCATCCCAGGAACCAAGAGAGTAAGCTCCTGTTCTGCCCCCCCTTTTATAGTGTAGATCCATAACCTTTAATCCAATATACAAAATAGGGAAGTCTCTACTACAGTCACTTCTCTGAGGCATGATTGGATTATACTGCCCTACATCAAAAAGGGTGGGAAAGGCTTAGTCCCAAAACCAAGCCCCAGGCTACAAGGATTCTGCCTGCCTTTAGCCCACTCCCAACACACATTAATATCACCTGGGTGACGGCCTCCATGTGGGCAGTGCTATCTTTAACAAAGTGAGCATAATATATTTTATCTGCCCAACAGACCCCAAAGGCAGTTCAGAGGTTATTAGGACTGCCAGTGACAGCACAGGCTGGGGTGTTGGTGGGGGACAGTACCATCTTCTTGAGTTCCAGATGGTAGGTCACCTTTTCAGTTCCAGAAGATCTACTTCCTACGATTGCAGCTACAAAAGCTAAGACAGGAACATCCAGCCCAAAAGGATTGTTCTTGAGCCATAAAACTTAATGATATTTACCCTGGTAGATTTTAGATTTGCTTGGTCCCTGTGACTCCTTTCTTCCATTCGCTGACTTTTGAAGTGACATGTCTATTTTCTGTTTGTTCACTATTGTATTTTGGTGAAAGCGAGTAACTTATTTTTTGGTTCCACAGGTTCATAACTGAAAAAGGAATTTTGCCTTAGGATAACTCATGCACCAGCTCTCACATCTAGCTGATCTCAGATGATAGTTAGATGTGTTTTGGATTTAGAGTTGATGCTGAAATTGGTTAAGATTTTTTGGGATGTTGGGATAAGGTGAATATATTTTGCATATGAGAAGGACATGGATTTTGAGGGGCAGAGGATAGAATTTTATGGGATAAATTTATCTCTTCCAAAATTAATTATTTTGAAGTCCTAACCCCTGATACCTGAGAAAGTGACTGAGACAGGATCTTTACAGCGGAAGACACATTAAAATAAGATCATTACCATGGGCACTAATTCAATGTGACACATGTCCTTATAAAAATGGAAAATATGGATACATATTGTAAAACCAGTATCCACGGCCAGGGCCACCATCACAGCCGCCCGGCCCATGCAGGTTCGCATTGGATTCGGACAGTCGGTAAAGAAACAGCGGAGCCAAAAACTGATGGGCCATAGTCTTTAATCCTAGCTTGCACCCGGCGGGCAAGTAAAAATACACACTGGGCTCCAAAACCCAGTCACATTCAGTGCTCACAAAGCCACTGACTTATCCGAGTTTCCTAGAATCAAAGGTTTCTAGCTCACCAGCCTTATTCTCCTCAGTTCCCCATCTCCTTCCTTCTCCAGCGTCAAACTGCACAAACTGGCCTCTCACTCAGCACTCTGCCATCTTGGCTGCTTCTCCTGGCCACATGGCCTCTTTCTGCTCTCTGCTCTCTCCTCTAATCATCCCAGGAACCAAGAGCACAAGCTCTCGTTCCGCCCCCATTTTATAGTGTAGAAATCCAAGCCTTTAATCCAATATACAAAATAGGGAAGTCTCTAATACAAAGACACTTCTCTGAGGCATGATTGGATTGTACCACCCCACATCAAAACGGGTGGGAAAGGCTTAATCCCAAAGCCAAGCCCCAGGCTACAAGGATTCTGCCTTCCCACAGAGACACATTAATATCACCTGGGCAACGGCCTCTACATGGGCAGCACCACTTTAACAAAGTGAGCATAATACATTTTATCTGCCCAACACAGATACAGAAACAGGCAAGATCATGTGAAGAGACATAGTGAGAAGCTAGGTATTTATAAGCCAAGGACAGGCCTGGAAGAGATCCTTCCCTTACAACTCTCAGAAGGAACCAGCCCAGCAGACACCTTGGTATTAGACTGTAGTCTCCCAAACTATGAGACAATCTATGTCTGATGTTTAGCCATCCATTTTGTAGTACTCTGTTACTTCAGCCTTAGCAGACTAAGCTATCAGAGTTCTATCTCCAGTCCTTCTTTTCTCTGTTGATCCAATATTTTAGGAAGAACTTATTTGGTCCCAAGCTTTATAACATCTGAATTTATTGCACTATGTCAAACTATGTTGATGACAGATATGTCTATTTTAACTTACAGGTTTTTAGACATGCTTATTAAACATCTCTACCTATATGTCTCATCAAAATGTATCTCATTAAAATACTCCCCATACTGATCATTTTCTTATATAATTTATCTTGATTAAAATCCTTCGATTTATTCATTGTTTCAGTTTTCCATTCAAATTTTCCTCTGTATCTTTTCATATATAATTTATCAAAAAAAAGCACAACAAGTCTCAGCAATTCTATCTTAATACCTCTGCCATCCTTAGTTCAGTCTCTCAACATACCATTTTGTATGTACTGTCTTAAAGTGTGAAGCAGCACATTATAGCATTTTTTAGATTTAAGTTTGAATCCAAGATATTAGGAAGATTAATTAAGTATTTAGAATCTCTGCTTCCTTATTTATAAATTATTTATTTAAAAATTCAAGTCTGATTATGTAAATTTTCTAATTAAAAATTAAGATTAAAAAATTAAAAATCTTTCTATGCCATTGAAATATATTTAAACTTAGATTAGGAAATACATTTTATTTTCAAAGGTATTTGTAAAACCAGTAGCTACGGCCACCATCACAGCCGCCTGGCCAATGCAGGTTCGCATTTGATTCGTACAGAAGATAACAAAACAACAGAGACATGAACTGTTGGATCATCACCTTTAATTCTAGCTTGCACCCTGTGGGCAAGTAAAAACACACACTGGGCTCCAAAAGCCACCCCTTCAGTGTTCACAGAGCTACTGATTTATCTGAGTTTCCTAGAATCAAAGGTTTCTAGCTCACTAGCTTTATTCACCTCTGTTCCCCATCTCCTTCTCTCTGCACAAGATCGGCACAAACTGGCTTCTCCTTCAGCACTCTGCCATCTTGGCTGCTTCTCCTCTCCTCCACGTGGCCTTCATCTGCTCTCCTCTCTGCTCTTCTCCTAGAACATAATCCCTCTTTGAACAACGTGATCTCTCTTCCTTTTAAAACCTTTTGGCGCAAAAGCCCTCCCCCAACACATTGTAACATAATCACGCCCATCACAAGCAAGAAGGGCAATTAATATTACCACCTGGGCGATGGGCTTCCACGTGGGCAGTGCCATCTTTAACAAATGAGCATATATATTTTATCTGCCCAACAGTATTACTTCTCCCTATTTCTCTAGAGTCCCCATTTTCTGATTATATCCTATGCACAAGTAACACTAAACTGTTTGCATTTTTCTAAAAAACACAATAATTTTTTATATCTCTGAGTGTTCTTGATGGTCACAATGTCTTTTTGTCGGTTTGGCTACCTAGCAAATTCATCTAATTTTTTTTAAGTCAAAGACAAAGATCTTCTCTTCTGGGAAGTACAATAGTTTCTGAATTCCCATACATACGCATTTCCTCTACCCTTTACAAACAGTAGTCAGTATCTCTTAGAACATTCATTGCATCATGCTTTTTTGTTTACATATATTTATTTTATTTGAAATTGTGGATTTCTTGAATGTAAGGTTTGTGTTTTTATTTTGATTCTAAAGCATAGGCATTGTTTGCTGTCATTCAGAGTCAATAATTCCTCATTTCATGAGTGAATGAGCATAGTGATTAAATGCAAACTAGATGATTCAAGTTAGGCCGCAGCAATGAAATCTTGTAGAGGACACACAAAGAACCGAAATGGTGGACAAAGTATAGCTTGCCATGATTTCTTCATAGCTGTGAAACATTTTTGTAAAACCAAATTTAAAATTTAAATCATGATCATTTAAGTGACAATGGTTAGGTACTAATTATGTCATAAATATGAACATAGTTTTATGTTAGCTATGATTAAAAACATTTCCACCTTGAGGATATTGAGAAAATAACCAGGGATTTCTCAATCCGATATTGTGTGTGTTTCCCAGAAAGAATATACAATCAAATCTAATGAAGATATTATTGGAGCTGACTGACACAGCACTCATTTATGTTTACCTGATGACTTTCTCCCTCTTTGCTTGGAGTCATAAGTCTTGATTTTAAAATTTCACTCTTATAATTTCCAACTGAATAGTGGAGAGACTCCTTCCAATAATCACAAATTAGAGCAACATTTGCAACCCCATCTCTGTTATCAAATAGTTGTTAACCTTGAATAATTTATACCACTCTGGTTGCCTCATTTATAAAATGAGAATAACAGTGTTTACATACCCTGCCTCTCAGTTACGTTGTAATGACAATAAATATTGTTGAAACACTGGAAAGGTGTGAAAACACTTTAAACAAACAGAGTGTACACTATTTACATTGGGCTCAATGCAGTCTGTTTCAAGAATTCTATAAGACTTCATTTTTCATCTTTAAAGGGAGAATGTGCCTCCCTTTGATTGGTTATTTATAAATAAAATTTTTGGATTTTTAAAAAATTATCCTTGCTAGAGCTATGTCTTGTTCTATAAACAGATATGATTGGAAAAAAAATTAAACTTCTGAAATCTATTGAAATCTGTCTTTTTTAATTTACTAGGCAGTCAGAAAACATTAAATTATTAGGTAAGTTTCAGTTTTATAACTCCATTTTTATTCTGGCATCTATTATAATGCAAACATAATTGTAATTGAAATACGATGAATGAAGATATGTTGGTGAAGGTCTAAAACTATTTTCTGATAATTTAGGTGAGTCTTCAGATAAAATATTTTGATGTTACATACTCATCTAACACTTTTTTGGCTTGTAAAAATATTTTTTTTTTTTTGCATGTTAAACCAAACCTTTTTTTCTTCATAAAGCGTGGAATTGTTGCTTTGGCTTAAAAAGATTCATTTCAGAATCCAAATACAGTACTTCCTATGACCCAATGAGATAGGTGTAGGGAAGTTCACTGAAGCTTGCTAAATTGTATCATTTACAATTGCCCACCCCCTTCTTGGTTATTCGATATCCTTAAGGAAACCGGATACTTCCTTTTTCTAAAAGCACTTGCACCAGCACCATGAGTCATAGATGGACAGTTCTGTCAATATATTCTTTTTCTTTTTCTTGGTTGGAATCCATTTGGTCAGTGTGAGCTGTCGGCTTAGATATAAATCGTTCTGCATTTCAGCACATGTAGAGCAGAAGTCAAGTCCTTGGGGGCATTTCAAAGCTTCCCAATTGGCCTTCATGCTTTAAGGGGGAGGGATTTTAATAGTGAAGATGGTCCTGGTTTCTGCATTGCTTATTATCCATAATATTCCAATTAGCTCTAAGAGAAATTATATATATATATATATATATATATATATATATATATATATATATATATATATACACCACAGGTTGGTAGAATCAAGCTTGCTTAATTCACAATTTTGTTAAATAGCTTTGAAACATGTCCTTGGTCACAATCTGGCCATTAATTTCTTTACTTAGAGCTGAATTTGGCTGAGATTGATCTTGTGTCTATATCGATTACTCAGAATAAAAACAAAGTAATACTTTGAAATGCACTATTTAGGACTTAAAAAATTAAGTACTAAGCAAATAATTCCTTTTTTGCATTTTTGAACTATGTTTTTGATTTGATGTTTCTTTGGTGGGAAGTCCAAAATATCACATATCACATAGAAATAAAGGGTTGCTAAGATATTGACCAACTCCAAACATTAATTATACTAAATAAGCCACAGATAATTGTATTGGTTATAATGATTGAATTCATTGATCACTTGTTTTTCATTGAATTGTTTACCCTGCCTATATATACATAGTCAAAAACATTTATATTTCCAATCTAGTCATTTTTAGAAATATGAAAATAGAAATTTTTTTTTTGTTTTGGAATTTATACAAATGGCATGCTAGTGCTATACTGTTATCTATGAGAGTAATCAAAGATCACTTTGAAAACATTTATTGAATATTTTAGTGGACTTTAGTTATGTAAATAATGGGATATCATTGGAACATTTGAAGGAAGATAAATTGGAAGAGGAGGGCTTTTTTCAGATATAATTGACAAACAACATTGTGTGAATTTAAGGTATAAAATAGATAGTGATTTGATACACATATGTATATATTATGAAATGGTTACCACAATAAGGTTAGTTAACACATCCATCACTTCATATAATTATCATTTGTATACATGTGTATCATTTGTATATGGAGAGAATATTTAAAATCTACTCTCTTAGCAAGTTCAAAGTATATAATACTAAAGTGTTAAATATAGTCACCAAGCTGTACATTAATTAGATCCCTAGAACTTATCTTTTCAGTGAAATCTTGTTACCCTATGACCAACATCTCCTTATTGCCCCTGGAAACCACTTCTACTCTCTGTTTCTGTGAGTTAGGTTTTTTAGATTCCACAGATAAGTGAGATCGGATGATGTTTATCTTTCTCTGACTTATTTCACTTAGCATCATGCCTAGGAGGGCTTTTTCTGTTTAAGTTGATAATGGATATGTCTGAGTTAAGTAAATTACTTGAACATGATCAAGTTCATAAATATACTTACAAAAATTAACTGGCTTATAATATACTTGTGGAGGGGTTCAAGGGGTTATGGAGAGCACACTGAGCTATTAGTGGACCCTTGGACACAGTCTGGGATTCCTGCAATTTTAAGGGTCCAAACTTGTTGAAGAAAGTGAAGGCTGATTGAGAATCAGCATGGATGTCAGGAAGCCTTGAGAGATGTGGGGAGCCCCTAAGAGGGGTTAATACAGTATGTATCACTGCCTTAATTAGGCATATGATCTGCACAAAGGAGTTTTTTAAGTCTTGAGTACATTTTTATTAAATCTCTGTTAAATTTTCAATCTTTATTCACTGACCAAATATTTATTGATTGCTTACTGCAGTCAATACAGCTTGAGGCATTCAGTAAAGAGTTGTAAACTAGATATAAAAATCCTCTTTTCCTATGGGACTTGTAGATAGTGAATGAGGAAAACAGTAACACAATCTGCATGGAGATCATGTTACTCTTTATAGCAATAGCTTTAGTTGAGTGGTAGGAGTAGAGGTAGAATGAGTTGAGGGAAGAAGGGAACATGAGGAAGTGGAGATGTGACAGTAGACAACTCCCTGGGAAATTTTGCTGCAGATAAGAATGAAGAATAAGGCCATACACGAAAGGAAGCATGTCATACAGGGATTTTTCTTTAGGCTATTTGAACATGAGTGGAAATTAAAGGTCTTAAATTTGTCAAGATATTAATGATGGTTTTGGTTTCATTAATTATCTTTGACTTTTTTTTTTTTCCAAAAGCTGAAAACGGGGAGGCAGTCAGACTCCTGCATGCGCCCTACTGGGATCCATCCAGCATGCCCACCAGGGGGCGATGCTCTGCCCATCTAGGGCATTGCTCTGTTGTGACCAGAACCACTCTAGTGCCTGAGGCAGAGGCCATGGAGCCATCCTCAGCGCCCGGGCCAACTTTGCTCCAATGGAGCCTTGGCTACGGGAGGGGAAGAGAGAGAGAGGAAGGAGAGGGGGAGGGGTAGAGAAGCAGATGGGCGCTTCTCCTGTGTGCCCTGGTCAGGAATCCAAGCCGGGACTCCTGCACACCAGGCCGACGCTCTACCACTGAGCCAACTGGCCAGGGCCTATCTTTGACTTTTTAAAAAACTAGCGTGATGTAAGTGTTCTAGGTTTATTAAAATCTTAAATTGAAACTATTTTGGAATTAAGTTAAATTAAGTGATGTATATGTTTGATAAATTTTGATGCCCAGAGAATTTTTTAAATCATGAAGGAAACAATAAGATTAGATAGCATGCTGAGAAGAAGAAAAAATACCATGAGAACTTTAAACCAGTTGTGTTATTTTTAAATTACAATATTATGAATTAGATATGACTTTTCCCCAATTGTGGAAAGAAGCTATTACCTGCAAGTCTCAAAAATGTATGTTTACAATAAATATACTGTAGTTTAAATATAAAAACATGACATTGTTTTCCAATAAAAGTACCCAGAAATTCGACTTCAGGGAGATACAGAGCTGTAAAATACTGTGACAAATGAAAGAAATCGTGCCCTTTTGTATTGTAGACGACCTCATTGCCAATGTGAAATGTATTAATAATTGGTACTTTTGGAACACACTCATTTTTATTATTTTTTCTTTACCATTATATGTGTAGCTATATCACTATAGATCATAAGTTATAACAAATGTTAAAATGGATCCTATCTAATGTTCAATCATGCCATAACAGAAATTCACATAGAAAAAAAAATGTCTTTAATAACAATTTCTCCAACAAACTTTAGTATAGCTAAATCTTAATTCTTACTTATACTTTGCTACTTTATATTAATTTACATGCCTATTACCAGCTTGTATACTCAAATGCTGCTACATTTTATGAATTCTATTCTTCCTCATGCTTTTAATATGTATTTGTATTTCATCACAGTGTCTCTTGTAAACAAAATTATTTCAGTGTGGCTCTCAGTTTATTAAGATTTTACATGAATAAATCAAACCATAAAAATTATTTTCTTTTTCAGTCTTTACCATGACATGAAAAAACTCCTTATAAGGTTAGGTTGCCATAAGATAGTCATCTTAATGAGTTTCTATTTTCAAGAAACAGGCATAATCGTTAGACATAGAGTCCCTGGAATCCCAAGGCAACAACATTCACCTGGAAAATAACACAATTCAATTATAAACAAAGTTTCTGTACATAAAGGCATTAATTTCTCATTTTCATACTTTCCACTGCCATTCTGAAGTCATCATCATTTATTGCAGCTCTAGATTTGCCAGCTTACCACATCCAAACTTGCTTTTACAATCAGTAGGAACATCTGTGGAAACCGGCATTAATAGTGCCCCAGGAGAGATCTTGTTGTATCATTATACTTTTAATACAGAATCCTGATGAGGCAATATTAGTACCATGTTAGAGGGTGATACATTTTTTTTGATTAAAAAAAGACATAAAATAAATATAAAAATATTGCCTCTAAACTAATATGTCAAAGCATTTGATAAGTTAGTCAACTTATTTTTAGTGGAGTAATATGGAAAACTGGACAATCTAAAATATAGTATAGGTTTATAAACACTCAGTAAGCTAACCCAGAGTTTAAGCAATGAAATATAGATCCAAAAGCATGTTTCTTTCATAACTCAAAATGGACATTTTATTGATTTTGTTTTATTTTAAAACATTTTCACTAAAAGTCTCAAGAGGAAAGCATATCATTTTGGTAAGAAGTCCCCATCAGTGCAATCACACAGCATTGCTAGTGTGCAGATTGCACTATATTCAAGAATATCAATAACACATTCAGTTTGAAACAAGTGACTCTGTGCTGGCAACAAAAGGTGTGGTATAGCCTGACCAGGCAGTGGCACAGTGGATAGAGCGTCAGACTAGAATGTGGAAGGACCCGGGTTCGAGACCTCGAGGTCGCCAGCTTGAGCACGGGCTCATCTTGCTTGAGCAAAAAAAAAGCTCACCAGCTTGGACCCAAGGTCACCAGCTTGAGCAAGGGGTTACTCTGTCTGCTGAAGGCCCGCGGTCAAGGCATATATGAGAAAGCAATCAATGAACAACTAAAGTGTCACAACGAAAAACTGATGATTGATGCTTCTCATCTCTCTCCATTCCTGTCTGTCACTCTCTCTGACTCTCTCTCTGTTCCTGTAAAAAAAAAAAAAAAAGGTGTGGTATAATAAAATTTGTAAGTCAGAACTAGGTATCTCCTATTTAACTATGTGTGGGAAATATTCGCCTTATATTCAGTGGTACAGTATTTCTCCGCTTCTAGTTCAATATATTTTTTTAAAAAACTATTATTTTCTTTTTTCCAATAAAATTGTCAGACATTAAAAAGTAACATAACTGGAGTATAGGAGAGAGGTCAAGTATGAGATCAAAATAACTATTAACATAACCCACAGCAGTTGGAGTTTTAGAAAAATCTATGGATGGGATGGATCTAACTTGTTCAGTTACTTCATATTTGCAAATAAAGCTGCTATATAGAAAAAAAATGGCTAAAAAGTAATTGTTAAAAGAAAGCAATGGATAATGTAAATCCTAACCCACACTAACCAAACAAACCTTAAAAAGGTTAAATTATTTTCCAAGCACTCAATATATTTCTTTAACCTTTGTGTAACTTCTTTTAAAGTAGATTACTAATCTTGAGAAGGTGCATAACTTCTCATTTTACCAAAGGTATGCAAAAGTTCTGAAAAAAACATTTCTATTTTTTTTAAAGCTTGCTTGAATCCATCATGTTAAGCCTAATCTGGAGGGACCTGAAACATTGAAGACACAAACAAAGTCCGTCGATTACACATCAAAGCTTTATTGTCTAGCTTGGCCAAGTGGTGACAATTCCGAGAGAGGTCTGAGGGAGAGAGCGCTGGCCCTTTGTTCTACTTAGTTTTTATAGTTTTGTAAGTGGGAAGTATAGAAGCAAAAATTGTAATTAGGAGCCCCTTACCACAATTGGTTATATTCATACTAGAAAGCCCGGAGGTTGTACAAAATGACCACTGTTCTGGATATAATAAATTGTAATTAAAATGATTTGTGCAAAGGTGTCTGCTAATTCAAACTGAATTACCCAGGGCAGGCTGTGAGGACGCCCCTTTGCTTAGTGCCCCATGGGGTTTCTCCCTTCTACTTGCTTAATTGCTTAAAGTAGAGTGCAATGAAGGAAACCACTGGCGGTACATTTCTTAAGAGCCACCGCTAGCTCAATAAATAAAAGTGATTTAAATAATAAAATGTTAATTCACATGTCAAAGATCTCTTTGCACAAAACATTTCTTGTGTAGATCTTTCCATCATTTTTAAGCTCGCCTTGCAGAGGACCATCAATTATTTTTAATTTTACGTCCATTCTTTCACAAACTCTTGAACAGGCAACATAAAGTTGACCGTGTCTAAATGCAGGCTCAGCTAAAAAAATGCCAACACGCTTAAGCGTTTGGCCCTGAGACTTATTGATGGTCATAGCAAAGGCAAGTTTTACAGGAAATTGTCTAAGTCTCAATTGAAATGGCAACCCTGTTTGAGATGGAGCCAAATCAATTCTTGGAATGACATGTATTTCACCTTTAGAGGAGCCAGTCAAAGACTTAGCTATTTTGACATTATTTTTCAATTGGAGAACCTCTAGTCTTGTACCATTGCAAAGACCCCTTCTGGTGTTAAGATTTCTTAACAGCATAATAATTGCTCCAATCTTTAACCTCAATTTGTGAGGTGGCATGCCAGAAGGCGGGACTATTTGAATGCCATGGCAACTTCACCCCATTGGCTAGTACAGTTATGCAAGCAACCAATAAGCTATCGGCGACAAACAGACACTTAAGCCGCATATAATAAAGATGTCCTTTAACATGATAGGGCCACGTTCAATTTGCAAGCCATACATTATTTTGGAGAAAACAAAATTTACAAGTCATTGCTATAAGAAAAGGTTTATTTTGGCTTTTCTCTCCCTGTACCTGGCTAGCCATTCACCCCTTTTCCCACAGGCATGGTGGAATGTCTGGGAATCCATGTTTTCCTCCCCTTTGCATTTACAATACAATGCCAAGGGCCATCCTGGTCATGCCAATCACACAGTACAGGGACTATTTCTCACAATTTCTCTGCACACCTTAACCTAAATTAATAAAATGTTCTTCAAGCCTCCCAAAATATTAATATTAATTCTGTAGCTTTTGCTACTTTACAACACCTGCGGGTGAGGTGCCACAGTGGCTCCTCACATCATGCAGAATTAAATTATATTTTCAAAATTAATATTCTAGTAGAAAAACAAATGAATAATTAGAAAATGGAGATCAGTTTTACTCTTGAGTTTATTAAATTGTTAACAAGACATCTTGATGTTTCATTCAGTTTTAAGTTCTGTGTATGATGTGTCTAAGAAAACTGCATGAGACAACTTAAACAGGCAAGGAAGACTTCATTCAAGACTATTGAAATAGAGAAGAGAGATTAAATTCAGCTCCCCCTGTTGGGAAGATAAAATATATTATGCTCACTTTGTTAAAGATGGAGCTGCCCACGTGGAGCCTATCGCCCAGGTGATTGCTTGGGATAGGCATTATTGTATTAATGTGTGTTGGGGGAGGGCTTTCGCACCAAAAGGTTTAAATGATAGAGAGATCACATTGTTCTGAGAGAAGAGGGAGGAGAAGCCATTGCTGTAGGAGAGCAGAGTAAGGCCATGTGGAGGAGAGGTGAAGCAGCCAAGATGGAGGAATGCTGAAGAAGCCAATTTGTGCAGAGTTTGTGCAGAGAGGAGGAGATGTGGAACTGAGGTGAATAAGGCTAGTGAGCTATAAACCTTTGATTCTAGAAAACTTGGATAAGTCAGTAGCTTTGTGAGCACTGAATGTGAGCGGGTTTTGGAGCTCAGTGTGTGTTTTTACTTGCTCGCCGGGTGCAAGCTAGGATTAAAGGTAATGGCCCACCAGTTCTTGGCTCCATTGTTTCATTACTGTCTGTCTGAATCAAATGTGAACCTGCATGGGCCAGGCGGCTGTGATGGTGGCCGTGGCTACTGGCTGTACACCCCCCAAAACAAAACACTGGAGTGTTTTTAAGCACTGAGAAGAACTAGTACAAAAGTACTGACGGATGTTGGGGGAGAGATAGGGCAGTGTGGTTAAGCCATCAGTGTTTGCTAACTGAAACTTGTAGAACATAGGCTCCTCCCTCTCCAAAGCACAGACAGATATGTGTGTTTCTAGGAGATAGGGCTGCTGTCTTCCTTGATATTACATTTCAAGGGATATCTCCCGGATTCAAGAGAATGCCATTCCTGGGTTGTAGAACTGGCAAGAGACTGAGAGAATATTCTTGTCTCAACAGGGCAGGGAAAGATTTTACAGTTAAAATTTTTTTAAAGTCAATGCTCTAAGAAAAGGAAAAGTAGGGACCAATAGTTAGAAATAAATTTATTTCAAGTTTTATAGTCAAGGTGAGGGGGACATTAAGACTGCCTTGGTCATAAGTTAAACATATAAATTGAAATATATTCTGTATTATTCAGTAATAGTTAAAGGGAATCTTGCATCATGTGTATTTCACTTTTATAAGAAAAATGTTACATTTCTGTAATAGAATATATATATATATATATATATATATATATATATATATATATATATATGCCAGTAACTCTACTGGTATGAAACTGACCATGTTACATAATAAAAGTCAGTTTGAGTTTGCATAACTGTAAGAAAAGAAATAGTAAGATTCCCACGTGGTTGGTTGTCGCTGAAATTAAATAAAAATAAATGCAGAGCTGTTATTACAGGCCAAGATCATAGACCATGCTCATATAAAGGATAGTTATTCAGTGTCATTAATGAGCATGTAGTCTCTAGATTCTGTCTGAACAGATTACATAATTCAGTTTTATAAATTATTGTGGAAAAATATTTTGATACTACTTTTCATTTGAAATGTCTATTAAAATAACTTATATTCACTATATGTTGCTATATGTAACTTTATTTTGATTTTAGAATATATATATATATATATATATATATATATATATATACTTTTTTACCTTATTGTAAACCTAAAGTGCCTGTCTCTTTCTAATATTTACAATATATTTCCCAAGGCCATGTAAGACAGAAGGAATCTTTGAAGCTACAGGGCCTTCATACATCTTCCTTTCTTCATGGCTTCCTGATGGGGTCTGTGCTTTCCTTTATAACTAATGCAAGGAGCTTCTGAGGGCCTCAGTTGCCACACTACCCCTTTGCTCTCAGGAGGCCATGAAGGTACCTGCTGCCTCTGCAGCTTCTGTTTTCTATTCACTCATTTGGAGAATTACACATCTGACATCTCTGTTCTTGTTTACCTCAGCTATTGTCTCTTCTCTCTTGCTTCTTCTAATCTCATCACCATTTTTCTCTGTCATTCACTGGTTATTGACAGTATCAATGATGATAAGTGGTTATGTTGTTGACCTCTCCCTTGCAACCTGTTTCTCTTTGGAGAACTTGTCGCTTTAGAATTTAGAATAGTTCTCCACGAAGGACATAATGTAAAGTGTTTGCATACCTATTTCATAGTTAAATGAGCAAAGACAGACTGAGGTTACCTAGAGTCAAAGACTGTAAAAATTCTCTACAATAAACACCTCAGCTTTTAAATAACTTGACCTCATGGGGACACATAATGTTGATGAGACTAAAACACAGAAACTTCAGCAGCCTTCTAATACCATCATTTATCTCTTCTGCCTCTGTACCTCTTTTTGCTTATTTCCTCTTCCTTTAGTGTCCCTAACTAACTAATATGTTAATTTTATATTCAGACCTTCTAAGAAATACAAGATGGTTTGATCACCAACCACCCATTTTGATGATTATATGGTGCTCTGGAATTTTTTTTTTGTCTTGACATTAATTTTTGTTCCACTTAGCTCTGTCAGAGCTGAGGATTAGGACTGATGGTCAAGGAACAAGTTCTTCTAAGTGGTAACGTGTTGGCATGGCAGGACCTTTTTATGGAAGTCTTCTCGTATGCTCATTACTAAAGAAAGAGAATGTGATGGGTTAGACAATTATAGCAGACACCATGAAAGGGTAAAATGTGGGTAAAGTAATATGTTTAAAATTTTTGACTTTCTAACAAAGAGCTATTTGTAGAGGTTACTGAATCCTTTCCATGAAGGGGCAAGTTTTCTCACCTTCAGGTCACCTCATTTAATGTTGTTTCTGCCTATAAATCTGCTTGGCTAGAGCAAGAATCATCAATGTTTTCAAGGAGCAACCTTTGCAATTTTCATAGTAGATTTTCCGTTATTTTCATCCTCTCCTGATTTTTCTGAGCAACCTAACCTGTATGTCTACCTGCCAACTAGTGTGAGGTACTAGATCAATCTCAGTATGTTTCTGAGTGCTTACTGAAAGTTTGAATCAATATCAGTTTTCCAAAGTCACTTTCCTATGAGTACCACATTCCAGCTGGGTCCAGGCTTTATACCTGCCAGACTGTAGTCCTGCATTTGTTTCCCCACTAAAAAGGATCCTTCTAGAACATCAACTGAGTGTTCAGAGTGACTTTCCTCAATGTCCACAAAGCAGTTTTCTAAAAGGTACAACTATTTTGTCTCAGGGTGAATTCCCTGATCATCCATAGCACTGAGCTTCCCCTAGCTTCCAGACTCCCTGTACTGAGAATTTTGCCCTAATTAGCTAAGAGCTTCTAATTTCCAAAGCTTTTGTCACCTTTGAAAAGGTTTCCTACAAGGTTCTCCTGGAAAAATAATTATTATTCATCTATTTTGGTAGGGTAGTGCTGTTAAAACAGTAATGGGACTCTGGAACAGACTCACCAACCTGTTGCATGGGTTGTTATGTAGATAGGAAGGGGATGGGGTGGAGTTGCAAGATTTACCTCCCATCTTCAGAATTCTGTTTTGAAGAGAAAACCTAAAATAATAGCGATTCAAAAATTACAAAGTCAAATTAGGACCACAGTTGACACTATGGGTCTTGAAAATTATATCAGAAAATCTGAGAGTCTCACTTTTAGCACTCAACTCTCTGGCCTTTGATTTTCTCATCTATAAAATAAAAATGCTGATAAAGCATTTTTTTTCTAATTTAATTAACAGCTTTGAAACTACAGTACATGGAATAAGGTTTGAAACTATAACTAGAAATATATCAGGAGACTGGTTATACATGCTATTTTGTCCTATTTTATAGAAATTATTTTAAAAAATAGTATTAGATGTAGAGAAGCCAACAGAAAAACAAGGATGTAGAGAAACAAGTATTATCAAGCAATGTTTATACAGCTTTGTATGCAGAATCTTAATACTTGGAGTAGCCGAAACAGGAAGTTGCAGACATATACAATATGACTCATATACCTAATGAAAGGGGTTGAATGGGCCTTCTACCTGTGCTTCTGTGTTTGTTTGCACTGAACACATCTGAGAGGATATTGAACAAGGTGCCTGTGTCTATTCAAGGAAAGTCTGATAGAACAATTGATGATAGGAGATGCATGAGTTTTCATGTTGGTTTAGAAAAACACTTACTTTAAAGTTTTCTGTTGTTTGTTTGAAGTTTTAAATATCTTGTAGAAATAAAAGAGAGCAAAGCTTCTAGGGGGAAAAGAATTGTAAGGCAAGTAAACTGAAAAAAAAACTCCCCACTCTTTTTAAAGAAATTTGAGAATTCCAGTTAACATGGTAAACTAAGCATTTTAATAAGAACATTTCCACCTTCACGTCAAACAATAGAAGAGCTGTGGATGCAACAAGTGTGAAAATTTTCTCTTTAGGAAATAACAAATAAAGCGGTCTTAGAGATATTAAAATAAGTGTGCTTGGGCCTGGCTGGGTAGCTCAGTCAGGTAGCACATGTCCCAGTATGCCAAGGATGTGTGATCCATCTGCAGTCAGAGAATATAGGAAAATCAACCAATGAGTTCAGATTCAGACTGATGATTTTCTCTCTCTCTCTCTTTTTCTCTTTCCCTCTATCTCTCTAAAATCAATAAATAAAAATTTGAAACCATTCATGAAAGCAATCTGGTAGTACTGAAGGATATTAATATTTTTATATCCTATAAACTATCACATTTGCTAGCATATTTTCCATAAAAAATATTTTTACATATCACAAGGAAACATTAATATGTTGTTAATTTTGGTCTTATTTGTCCTCACTGGGAACTGGTGGCATGTCTTGGTCCACAATTAGGGAAGTATATTAAAAACGTTATGCTATAGGCCCTGGCCGGTTGGCTCAGTGGTAGAGTGTCGGCCTGGCGTGCGGGAGTCCCGGGTTCGATTCCCGGCCAGGGCACACAGGAGAAGCGCCCATCTGCTTCTCCACCCCTCCCTGTAAAGCCAGTAGGCAGGGCCACCATCACAGCAGCCTGGCTCATGCAGGTTCACATTGGATTCGGACAGTCGGTAAAGAAACAACGGAGCCACAAACTGATGGGCCACCATCTTTAATCCTAGCTTGCACCCGGCGGGCAAATAAAAAAATACACACTGGGCTCCAAAACCCACTCATATTCAGTGCTCACAAGGCTACTGATTTATCCGAGTTTCCTAGAATCAAAGGTTTCTAGCTCACCAGACTTATTCACCTCTGTTCCCCATCTCCTTCCTTCTCCCTGCACAAACTCTGCATGAACTGGCTTCTCACTCAACACTGCCATCTTGGCTGCTTCTCCTGGCTACATGGCCTTTTTCTGCTCTCCTCTCTGCTCTCTCCTCTAGTGATAATCTCAGGAACCAAGAGCGCAAGTTCCTGTTTTGCCCCTATTTTATAGTGTAGAAATCCAAACCTTTAATCCAATATACAAAATAGGGAAGTCTCTAATACAAAGTCACTTATCTGGGGCATGATGGGATTGTACCACCCCACATCAAAAAGGGTGGGAAAGGCTTAATCCCAAAATCAAGCCCCAGGCTACAAGGATTCTGCCTGCCCACAGCCCACAGAGATACCCATTAATATCACCTGGGCAACAGCCTCCACGTGGGCAGCACCATCTTTAACAAAGTGAGCATAATATGTTTTATCTGCCCAACAATCCACCCCTATGCTCACTTTACTACCCACAATTTACATCACCAGCATCCCCGTGCAAGGAAATTAGGCACATTACACAAATTACAACAGCACAAATTATACAGTTTCAACAATCACAAAGGTACACTTCACCAGTCTCTGAGCACTTTGCCCAAAGCACAAATTGTCCTCGGCCTTCTTTCTAGCCATGGGAAAAGCTTCCCGGGGCAGGGGAGTGCTTCCAGCAAAGCCACTCCCCACCCCCATCAGAGTATTTCACATTGTCCAAAATTCATAATCCATAAATCCATCCAACAAAGGAGTCAGTGCCCACTCCGGTCGTAGTCCAGGAAATCAGTCCATGCATATGGGGCATCAGCCACCCCCCTCATTCCTGCCATCCTGGCAGGTCTTACACTGTCCCAAAGAGGAGCACATGGCAATGGCAGTCAGCATTTCCATCTCTGCTCCGGAGAACATGTCCAGCCCTGTGTCCCAAAATCGCAGACCTACCAGGGCCGTGGTAGGTGCTCCTTCTAGCTGCGCTTTCACCTTCTGGAGACTGCGGTTTGCAACTCCAGCCCAATTCTCCTCATCCTCCAAAGAGGGACTGAAAACATCAGCTCCCATTGCCGGTCTCGAGCCCTGGGCTGCCGCAGCCTTCTGCTCCGCAGACCTTGCAGCTCCAGACATGATCTCAGCTTCAGCCTCAGCCTCAGCCCCAGCCTCCCGCCACTGCTGGCTCTCCACAACATCCACGGCAATCTGCAACTCACGAACCCGTGATTCCTCCTCCAGCAGCTGCTCCATTTCCAGGCGAATCTTGCAAATCTGGTCGGCCCCCTCCTCCTCCAGTGCTTCTTCAGCTCCAGGGTCAGCATCCCTTTCTCCCACGTTTGCTCCAGCTCCTTCCACTGCTCGGTTGGCAAGTCCCAGGCAGCCTCTTCCACAGAGCTCTCAGTTTCCTCATGCATGGCTGTAAAAGTCAGCCAGCCTACAATCCCCAAAAATACAGCCATGGGGAACCTAACACTAGCCATTCCTCTACTCCAATACTCAAAGGCTCCTTGCCGATCTGTATCGAATCCTGCCACAGACTACGCCAAATGTAAAGCCAGCAGCCAGGGCCACCATCACAGCAGCCTGGTCCACCATCACAGCAGCCTGGCCCATGCAGGTTCGCATTGGATTCGGACAGTCGGTAAAGAAACAACGGAGCCACAAACTGATGAGCCACCATCTTTAATTCTAGCTTGCACCCGGCGGGCAAATAAAAAATACACACTGGGCTCCAAAACCCACTCACATTCAGTGCTCACAAAGCTACTGATTTATCCGAGTTTCCTAGAATCAAAGGTTTCTAGCTCACCAGACTTATTCACCTCTGTTCCCCATCTCCTTCCTTCACTCTGCACAAACTCTGCATGAACTGACTTCTCACTCAACACTCTGCCATCTTGGCTGCTTCTCCTGGCCACATGGCCTTTTTCTGCTCTCCTCTCTGCTCTCTCCTCTAATGATAATCTCAGGAACCAAGAGCGCAAGTTCCTGTTTTGCCCCTATTTTATAGTGTAGAAATCCAAACCTTTAATCCAATATACAAAATAGGGAAGTCTCTAATACAAAGTCACTTATCTGGGGCATGATGGGATTGTACCACCCTACATCAAAAAGGGTGGGAAAGGCTTAATCCCAAAATCAAGCCCCAGGCTACAAGGATTCTGCCTGCCCACAGCCCACAGAGATACCCATTAATATCACCTGGGCAATGGCCTCCACGTGGGCAGCGCCATCTTTAATAAAGTGAGCATAATATATTTTATCTGCCCAACACTCCCCCTCTCCTTCCTCTCTATCTCTCTCTTCCCCTCCAGCAGCCAAGGCTCCATTGGAGCAAAAGTTTTCCCGGGCGCTGGGGATGGCTCTGTGGCCTCTGCCTCAGGCGCTAGAATGGCTCTGATTGCAGCAGAGCGGTGCCCCGGATGGGCAGAGCATCACCCCCTGGTGGGCATGCCAGTAGATCCCGGTCGGGCACGTGCGGGAGTCTGTCTGACTGCCTCCCCGTTTCCAACTTCAGAAAAATACAAAAAAAAACAAAAACAAAAATCGTTATGCTATAAATATACTGTGCAGTAAGTGGGTATAATGAAATGCAATAGTACGAGTAGATTATAAAAACAAGTTTGAGTAGAAGGAAGTAAAAAATAGAATGAAATTTAGATCACGCCACTATTAACATCACACAGTAAATATTAGGGACCCCATTTGTAAACCTACTACCCTATTTTAAATTCTCACCTTCTCTGAATAAACCATTGTATTAGATTCCTAACTAATGTTTCTTTCTCTGGCCTCTCCTTTATGTAAGGCTCCAAAGGTAAATGTTTTTCTTTTTTTAATCCATTGTCATATTACACATGGTCTATAAGGCAACAAAATAAATTAATTTACTGCTTCTCAAATATTGTGTACGTTTCTATGTATACCTCAAGTGCCCTCTTCACCAGTAAATTCTGTTATTTCTGCCATTCATCCAATTACAAATACCACTTATGTAGAGGAGCTTTTTTCTCCTACACAAGACCTTTTTAAATGCACCCTAATTGTTTTTGCTAATAATTCTTTCTCCTAGGCATTCTTTTTTTTTTTTTTTTTTTTTTTTTTTTTTTTTTTTTTTTTATTTTTCTGAAGCTGGAAACAGGGAGGCAGTCAGACTCCTGCATGCGCCTGACTGGGATCCACCTGGCACGCCCACCAGGGGGCGATGCTCTGCCCATCCAGGGCGTCGCTCTGTCATGATCAGAGCCACTCTAGCGCCTGAGGCAGAGGCCAAGAAGCCATCCCCAGCGCCCGGGCCATCTTTTGCTCCAATGGAGCCTCGGCTGCGGGAGGGGAAGAGAGAGACAGAGAGGAAGGAGAGGGGGAGGGGTGGAGAAGCAGATGGGCGACTCTCCTGTGTGCCCTGGCCAGGAATCGAACCCGAGACTTCCGCACGCCAGGCCGACACTCTACCACCAAGCCAACCGGCCAGGGCCTCTCCTAGGCATTCTTTTATTGTTTTCAAGTATGTACACATTTCACTTCCCTGAAAGTTTCTAAGTGGATAAATTGACCTTTCTATCTGTGTATCTGTCCTTTACCTTTCTAAGTCGTTTGCATAAATTCAACACTCAGCAAATATATATTGAGTTGAAATTAAGGGTTTAATGTAAATTGCTTATCAAAAGTTGGCAACATGCTATCCATTAAGTATATCATGTTTCATATATGTATAGATAGTATGCTCTCATAATTTTGAATTTCTCTGTTTCTATTTTGTTACAAAAAATAGGCAATTAACATTTTTAGGACAATGTTATATAAATACTTTTCTGTGCAGAAATATCAAAAGGAACACCCCAATGATAGATTATACAACATAAGCTGAAAAATATAACAATTGCTCTTTTTAATTTATTCAAAAAAGAGCAATATTTATAGATCACTGACTATAATTTCCTGGAAATCTTTATAAATATTTGAATATCTTAAGGATAAAATATTGCTCCTTTATGAAAGGTCATTGAATAAGAAGTTATATTGTTGCCTGACCAGGCAGTGGTGCAGTGGATAGAGCGTCAGACTGGGATGCGGAGGACCCAGGGTCGAGACCCCGAGGTTGCCAGCTTGAGTGCGGGCTCATCTGGTTTGAGCAAAGGTCACCAGCTTGGACCCAAGGTCGCTGGCTCGAGCAAGGGGTTACTTGGTCTGCTGAAGGCCCATGGTCAAGGCACATATGAGAAAGCAATCAATGAGCAACTAAGGTGTCGCAAGGAAAAACTGATGATTGATGCTTCTCATCTCTCTCTGTTCCTGTCTGTCTGCCCCTATCTGTCCCTCTCTCTGACTCTCTGTCTCTGTAAAAAAAAAGAAAAAGGAAATTATATTGTAATTGAAATTTTACTTACTATTGGATCAAGGTTAGTGACTTTTCCCTGTCTCTTCCAAATGATAATAGATATTTATCTCAATGCTTTTAGTCAAATGGTTGTAAATGGTCTTTGAGAGAATATTTTATTTTAAATTCCTTGACTAAATTTTTGTTAGGCTCTGAGCTAAGAAGCCATTGATATCTCTTTAATATTCTTAGTAATTACTCCACATAGTGCTATTATTGTTCATTCTGCTCTATATTTGAAGTAAGAAACAGACACAGATTAATTGCCTTCAATTTTATTTGTCAAATTTCACCATTAAAATAAGACATGTCACTGTTGGGCAGATAAAATATATTATGCTCACTTTGTTAAAGATGGCACTGCCCACATGGAGGCTGTTGCCCAGGTGATATTAATGTGTGTTGGGGGCTGGCTGTGGGCAGGCAGAATCCTTGTAGCCTGGCGCTTGGTTTTGGGATTAAGCCTTTCCCACCCTTTTTGATGTGGGGTGGTACAATCCCATCATGACTCAGATATGTGACTTTGTATTAGAGACTTCCCTGTTTTGTATATTGGATTAAAGGTTTGGATTTCTACGCTGTAAAATAGGGGCAGAACGGGAGCTTGCTCTCTTGGTTCCTGAGATTAGAGGAGAGAGCAGAGCACAGAGCAGAAGGAGGCCACGTGGAGTAGGCCAGGAGAAGCAGCCAAGATGGCAGAGTGTTGAGTGGGAAGCCAGTTTGTGCAGTTTGTGCAGGGAGAAGGAAGGAGATGGGGAACAGAGGTGAATAAAGTCTGGTGAGCTAGAAATCTTTGATTCTAGGAAACTCAGATAAGTCAGTAGCTTTGTGAGCACTGAATGTGAGTGGATTTTGGAGCCCAGTGTGTGTTTTTACTTGCCCGCCGGGTGCAAGCTAGGATTAAAGATGGTGGCCCATCAGTTTTTGGCTCCTTTGTTTCTTTACCGACTGTCCAAATCCAATGCGAACCTGCATGGGCCAGGCGGCTGCTATGATGGCAGCTGTGGCTTCTGGCTTTACAGTCACTAATCTTGGAGGGTGGTCATTTTTAAAGGGCTTTCCATCTAGTGTCCTTATTTTGTATGGCTAGAGGTAACTCATCTGTGATCCTCTCTGCACTGACTGGGACCAGAAGACTCAGTCTCAGGTGACATTATGTCCTGACTATGCAATATTATCCTAAGATTTTTCACTACCCTTTGAACTTTCTTAAGAACTCTTATGGCCTTTATGCTAATCTTTTGATTCTAAATATACCCAGTGAAGCAGATAAGATGAGTATGACCATCCCCTTTTACAAATGAGAAAACTGAAACCCATAATGATTAAATGAATCATTTAAGTTTAGTGTCAGAAACCAGTTATCCTGACTACTAGCTCATTTATATGTATATGTAATATTCTGGTGCAGTCCTAGGCTGATTATCATCTTCCTGGGAGGAAATGGTATCTTTTTTTTATATAGATATTTTTGCATGCTGTGTCAAGGGGTTTTGGAAAACAAATGATACTCATTTGAGTAATTTTGAAGATCACACTAAAAAATTAAATATTATTTAAACTTGTGTAGTATCTATTCCATGAATTTTTTTCTTTAAAGTCTTGAATTATTGTACTAAGATATTAATTATGTTTAGTATTGTTTTGATAACCATATTTGAATAGGCCCATCACTGAAGCACCAGTTTCCTAAAAAGAACACCAAGAATGTTAACATTTTAGTGAAAAGGTTAGCTAATACCATGATCTTTATGGGCAAATATTTTTTCCTTATTCCCCCCATTAACCAACTTCTAACAAATGTTGAGTTTTTTTTTTTAATTTTTATTTATTTATTTTTTTACAGAGACAGAGAGTGAGTCAGAGAGAGGGATACACAGGGACAGACAGACAGGAATGGAGAGAGATGAGAAGCATCAATCATTAGTTTTTCATTGCGCGTTGCAACACCTTAGTTGTTCATTGATTGCTTTCTCATATGTGCCTTGACTGTGGGCCTACAGCAGACCGAGAAACCCCTTGCTGGAGCCAGCGACCTTGGGTTCAAGCTGGTAGGCTTTTCCTTAAACCAAATGAGCCCGCGCTCAAGCTGGCGACCTCGGGGTCTCGAACCTGGGTCCTCTGCATCCCAGTCCGACGCTCTATCCACTGCGCCACCACCTGGTCAGGCAAATGTTGAGTTTTTATTTTAACTTTAGGCAAGTTCTATTCCAAACTATGGAAAGAGCAAAAATTATATATAGTGTTCAAATGACTCAAGTTACAACATTTTATGTCATAATATTATTATTTTGGAATTCTGATCATTTTTAAATGATGGTAAAACTACCTCCATATATGGAAATATAACCCAAATATTGATGAATTCCAAGAAATTTATTATCTTGCTACCTATCTCAAAATTTAGTGGACCCTGGCCGAACAGCTCAGTTGGTTGAAGCGTTACCTGAGTCACAAACATTGCCAGTTCGAATACCAATACAGCTTGGTATTCCTCTTTCTCTCTCTTTCCCTTCCTCTCTTGCTGAAATCAATAAATTAAAAATTAAAAAGAAAGTTTAGTGGGAAAAAAAAGTTCTATTATAAACCATATATTGATGTATAGGGAACCTCACCTTTCTTTTATATCATGTAAACAGATTTCTACTCATGGGAATTTCTTTGCTAGAACATGCAACCAGAGTGAAATTAAATAAAGGAGATGTTCCCAAATATCAAAGAATAAATAGCTAGTAGACAGCTAGATACAATATTTAATTTTGTGGCCCTTTATTCTCTCTCACAGAGCTTAACATATTAGAATTAATTTTTAGATATAATGTTTTTTCAGATAAACCTCAACTCAGGTAATGATGTTTTATAAGCAATCCCTACTCAGGGAACAGATTGGAATTTAGTATTACTGCTATATTCTTAAAACTTTCTCATCACCTTTTTATTGTGTTGAAATGTTCTTGATCCATACTTTTCACTCTTTATGGGAATTTGATGATGTAGTCAATAGCAATATTATCACAAATGTTCCTACATGGGGAGAGACAGCTGTGCTCATCTACAAGTGGTATTTACCATGAAGGACTTAATTCAAACAGATGCAGTCTAATTATGACATTATAAGTTGTCTTCCTCACCATACATACACACCTCCTGGTTTAGTAGAAACAAAGTTCTAAATTGATTGTTGAGTTTTTACATGTTTACTTTTATTCACAAGATAATGTATTTATAAATTACAATAAAAAATGTTTCTTTATTACACGTTTTCTAGAAAGAAAATTCATGACTTGTTCTCCATGAGATTGTTTTCCACTTCTATAGATCTTTGTTTAAGTCAAACTTCTGTCCTCTAAATTCAGTCCTTCTGGGTATTTTCCTTCGGAAACAGCAAGATTATTGGGCATTGCTTGTCATGATGCATGATCCTCTCCATCACAAACCATCACATCATGTTCTGTTTGCGTAAGGGAGAACTGAATGATGACCAGTTGGCCTTGCAGGAAATTTACCTATTATCCCACTAAGACATACATGCAATGTTTGCATATAGAGAATTCTAGTCACTCGGCTATTTGTCCATTTGTCAGATTCTTTTTACTTTACTACAGCCCCTTTTTAATTATTTCTTCTTTGCTCGGTATTGCAGGGACTGGAAGGCTACAGACTACATTTCCCAATTCATTGCCAGCTGACCTCCTATGAGGTTTAACAGCATAAGAGATATCAGAAAGAAAAGAGTCTGTTTAGTTTCTGAGTGGCAGTCTCATTTCAGGATTCAAACACTTGCTGCCCAGCGCTGCTTCAGTAGTTTCAGCATTGACTATGAAGTAATTAATGTTGGTTAAACTATAGGTAAATATTTTGGTTCAAGTCTAGGGGTTAAAATGACCTCCTCCACTCTAAGTTTTATTTCTTTTGTTAAGTGCTCACCATCTCCTTTATTCTTTATGGCACATTTGTATTCAGTTCCCTTCACTGTATCTTTCTCTGTTTGGAATGTCTAGAAATGTGATTGATGCTGCACTTGCTATAGGAAATAATATCAGGAAATTGATCTTTAAAGATGGCAGTCTGGGGTGGATTTTTCTGATGTGCCTAGTCTGTAATATGATAACATCATTGCCAATAGAAAATGGAGTACTTTAAATATATACAGTAAAATAACAGTTATTTAATTCACCATTCATTTGGCTTGGGATGGAATTCCAATTGAAGACAAAGCTCTGAGACACCAGTTGGTTGTGGCGAGTGATTGTTTTGGTGAGAAATATGATTAAAAATACTTAATCTTGCTAGTAATTTCTGATTAAGTTTAGAGGAAAAAGAACAAGCAGAGGTGTTTAAAATTATAGCCAAGTTATAAAGTCATGACCACTAACATTCTATGATTATGCTACACATATACCTTATCTCATTCTAAGACTGTTGCAACCGAAATTCAAATCCCAAATTTTATTTTGCATGAGAAAGAATTAAAATATAAGTTGATTAACAAACTTGCGACTCATTAAAAATTAGAAAATTAAGAAAAAAATGAGATACTGAGAATTGTAATGAGGACATATGTGAAGACTCAGATAAATTTTTAAAACTTGACCATCCAAATCCTCTTGAGACTCCATAGCTAGGGAGTACATTTTCTTCCCTAAGGGACTGGCCTGCCTTTGTTTGAAGACCCTGTAATGACATTAGGTGTAGATTGACTCTTACTATCTCTCATTGTCCCAGGCTCAAAATTAGTGTAATATACATCATGCATTGGTCTGGGGAGATAAATGTAGAGTTTGAACCAGGAAGAAATCATTGCCACCCCCCTTTTTTTTTTTTTCAAAATGATACTGTATTTCATCAGAAAGCTGTTAAATATTTTGGGAAGTAAAATGTTAATGTTCTAGAGTAGGGGTCAGGAAACTGAATTATGTTGGCCCATCTGTTTTTGTAAATAATGTTTTATTGGGACATAGCGTGTATTTACTAATGTATATGTCAATGGCTGCTGTTGTGCTACAATGGCAGAATTGAGGTGTTGTAGCAGAAACTTATGGCCATCAAGTCCAAGTCTAAAATATTTTCATTGACTCCTTCAGGAAAAGAAAAAAAAAAAGTTTGCCAACTCCTGATCTAGACCAAGGAAGACAGAGTGTCACATTAGATCAGGCTAAACTTGTGATATAGGTGTTTTTACCCAGATCCAGAAGTAATGGGCCTCGTAGAGTAGCTTCATTGATTGGTAGAAGCCTGGGTCTAACATTGTCCTATATTAAATGAGGCTAAGATAACAGAAATTATTTAAAATTAAATAGATGATTTAAAGCTAAAAGAATGTTTAATTGAATTTACTATGTAACCTCCACCACCCTTAAAGATATATCATGAGAGTGCCTATACTCTCTTCAATCCAGCACTATGAAATGCATCAGTGAATGGAGTACCAGGAACATTGTGGTGATGCCCTCTGCATATCTGAGGAAATGTGGCCGAGTGAGCTCTCTAGTTTTAAATGGCATGGTGAGATCTTGGAGAAAAGTGTCAATAGTTGCTACTTAATCGTAGCAATGAAATCATTGAATAGCTGGTTAAAAATATTACATGGCCCATATGATCAATACGTTTCTGTATCTGGAGAGCAGACATCTGACTTAAGTCATTTCCCAGACAGCAGCTAGTTTACACATCCAGGACAAGCTATATCCCGTTGCAGAAGAGTCTTGTGAATTTCTATTTACTTTCTGTGAATTTTTACATTGCATTGGTCTAAGGCTTGTCAGGACGTCCCATAAAAGAGAAAAAAAAGTCAATAAATCTTTTACTACTGCATGTCCTACACACACAATGCTTGATACTAATAGTGGGATTCAAATAATTTAACAACTGGTTCTCTGCCTGAAAGACCATTTTAAAGTTGAAAAAAATGATATACTGAAAGGTAGTTTATTATTTCATGTATTTAATACTTAAAAATAAGAATAATAAAAGAGGTTCAAAAAACTAGATTATGTTATAAGAAAGTTTTAAAATATTAATAAAAAATAGTAAATAATATCTGACAAAAAACAATAAAAGTGTCCTTTAGGGTATTTCCATATTGCTTTTTGATTGGACCCTCACTTGCAATTTTTTTCACATATGGATGGAATGAACATTATTACGGGTGCTTAGAATATGCTATTGTGCAGATGAATGTTAAAAAAAGAGTAAGGAAAGTAAATTTGTGATTTCCACATTGGGAAACTGCCCAGGCGCCCACCTTAGAGAGAACCCTGATGACATGTGCCATTTTAATAACCAGTTTGCTGAAGTCAACAAAAAATTAGGTATCGGTTGTACTGAACTGGTACAAACTGACTGCATTCTACCACTGCTTGGTATCATATTCTTCCATTTCTTGTTTTTGATGCAATATTTACCCATCTGTGTGTTCTACTATAAGCCATGTCTTGGAATGCCAGTTTAAATGAGGCTTAAAGCAAACCAATGCTATGCAGACAGATCCAGGACAAGATCCTCTGTTCCTTAGGCCTCATAATATAGAATATCAAATGACACCAATGTGTTTGTGGCAGAGGGAACCTCAGTTCGGCCTGTCCCAGCAGTGGTGCAATGGATAGAGCATCGAACTGGGACTCAGAGGACCCAGGTTCGAAACCCTGAATTTGCCAGCTTTAGCGCAGGCTCATCTGGTTTGAGAACAGCTCACCAACTTGAACCCAAGGTCACTGGCTTGAGCAAGGGGTCACTCAGTATGCTGTAGCCCCCCGGTCAAATTACATATGAGAAAGCAATCAATGAACAACTAAAGTGCTGCAACAAAGAACTGATGCTTCTCATCTCTCTCCCTTATATTCACCAAGCCAGCCTCTAAGGCATATTAGGAAAGTCATGTCCCAGATGCTATTTATCTTTTAAGAACTTGCTCCTGGGTCCTCATGGAATGCTTTACCACAAAATATCAGTGACTGTATTCCAGTGTCACACTATGAACCTGATGTTATCTGATCTTCCAAGCCATGAAAATTGGATGTGCACTGTCACTAACCCTGACAAATTGACTTAGCACTTTTAAATTGTATATAAAAAAGTAATGAAGATACTATGAATTTTATGAACAGGAAACTGAGAGTTCTAAATCACCTTTCCTGCTATATTGATTTATTTATCTGAACCCACATCTATGGTTTCATACTGAGTTTCCTATAAATACAGAACTAATGAGAAAAGTACTTGGTCATGGTTTATCCGTAGTTATGCATGATATTCTGACACACAATTGGAAGAGACTATTTTCTCATTACCACAGCAATTTAAGATGACACTGAAAGATGATGAAAGGAAATCCTTCAGATGGGCAGATATTTCACCTATGTATATTGTTGTCCACTTTGTTTTGATGAGAAACTGGAGGTATAGGTCTATATTAAATTTTGGATAGCAATTCAGGTTTGGCTAATTGCTGAAAACATGTAAAATATATGATTAGAAGATGCCAAAGATGTTTGAAGAAGAAGCACATGGATGAATCTTTCACAATGGGCATAAAATACAGGATATCTTTGTCCCATGTGACTCACCTCTAGATGGTAGTTGTTACTGAGGATTTCCAAATGCAGTGGATAAGAAGACGTATACTATTTGCATCAGTTCATCTCTTTCTTTGACACCTGGGTTCTTGCCCACTGAGCTAATCAACAATATCTTCATGGCAGAAAGGATAAAGTTATGCTTGAGCTAAACAGCATGCGCTTCCCCTCACTGGTGCTAATTTATCTCTTGCCACTGCTTAGTGTCCACCCTACCAACTCTAGAAAACTACCATGAGCCTCCAATATGTCAACAGTCTCAAAAGAGACCAGACAAGTACTTGAACGTTTAGTTTATCAGATTTCTTGGATCATGAAGGGGTGTAGCAGTTTGTTCTTACTTGTATAGACACTAATTCTTGATATAGACTTGCCTTTTCTACTATAAACATTTCTGTCAGCACTTACATCCAGAGACTTATGGAACTTCTTAAAATAAATTTAATTAAAAATATCCTTTATATTTTCTTCTGGAAAAATAATACACTCATTTTAGAACAAAACAGTATTGAGGGGCTTACTGCCATGGGACATAGTAGTCTAACCAAATAATTGATTATCTCAAAGCAGTCATTTTTATCAATTGTTGAAAAGGTCTATCAAAGTCCTTTTATATTAAGTTCTCTATATTAAATTTCATTGTTTTTTGATATATTTAGGGTAATACCTTCTATCTTATCTGTACTATAACCACTATATCTTGTGTTCTTGTTATAGGGTTTGTCTAGAACCTGTGGAATTATTAAGTTTTGGTACTGCCAACTTTAATTGCCATTGGCAGACAACTATAATGAATATCTCTTACTTCCTCCATTTCTTCCAACACTGTTAGTAATATGACCAAGAAAACCAAACCAGTTGATGTGTTGACTAAAAATCCCACAATTTATATAGTTGTAAATTTATTGGGACATCAGTGATGTGCATACTCTTATTTCCATAATTTTAACTAATGAACTACTATGATTATCTTGCTACTATTAGAGGTAGAAAATTAGAAAAATGAATTTGAGTATAGGAAAGCTAGAGGAAGTCATTACTAAAATTTTGTTAAAACTCATCTTGATCATAAAATATATCAGAGAATATTATTTTAAAATAAGGTGGGAAATGGAACAAATCAGTCTGGCTAATGTGTGAAATGGTCTAAACTATAAAATAATGTCTCTCAGTTGGGTTGATTTTGGTCCCCAGAGAATCAAATATCTGGAGACATTTTTTCATCATCATAAAAAATTCTGGAGGAGACCTGAAGATGGCAGCAGAGTAGGTAGACGCACAGGCTCCCAGTTCACACCACAGAACTGGATTATAAACTAATTTATGAACAATCAACGTGAAAAACCAAATCTGGACTACAAGAACAGCTCTCAAAAACCAAGGAGCAAAGAAGAAGCCACAACAAACCTGGTAGGGAATGCCTGAATCTCCCCTGCTTACAGGAACAGAGGGGAGGGGGTGAGGCTGGGCTCTCACTCCAGGGAAAAGCAGTAAATACTGCTCATAGCCACTTGCCTGGTGACCAGGGAACGAGATGTGTTGAAAGTGCCCGCTTGTCTTCCAAAAACAAAGGAGAGAGAGAGAGACAGATGGTGAGGGGGAGAGGAATGCAGGTGACAATCTAAAAAGCTGACTCATTCAGTGCTGGAGGCAGCCATAACTGGGGGAAGGGCTCATCTATCCACAAAGCAAAATATAAAAGTACTTCCAGGTCACAGAGATACAGACATCTCTCCAGCTCCAATGAGTGCAACAAGACACAGCTGAAAACAAGAAGTGAGGAGGAGGGGCAGTAACTCAGGTCTCCATGGAGATCTGAGATACAACTCTTCCTACTGAAGCTGAGAAAGCAACCCACGGCCAGAGAGATTAACTGGCAGAAGAGGAATTCAGAGCCTCAGGTCATACCCACTGCATTCCTGGATAGAGTTTCAAATAAGTCCCCTGCTGAGATCAGCAAACAAGACAATCATCTGTTAAGAAAACAAACAAACCAAGACTTCAAAGCGGCCCAAATCCGAAAGTGGATTACAAATAATAGCTGATACCAACCCAAGAAGACCTGAAAATAACACAATTGAAAACTGGAGGCAGACAACACTAAGCCTAGATTCAACCAGCTCTACAAACAAAACACCCAAATAGATAAAATGAGAAGACAGAGAAGTGCAATCCAAATGAAACCACAAGAGAAACATCCAGGAAATGAACTTAGTGATATGAAAATAATCAAACTTCCGGATGTGGAGTTCAAAATAATGATTGTAAGAATGCTTAGGGATCTTAGAACAACAACAGATGGTCATTATGAACACCTAAATAAAGAAATAGCAAGTATAAAAAAGGATATTGAAATATTAAAAAAGAATCAGTCAGAGGTGACAAATACAATATCAGAAACAAAGAACACAATGAAAGGAATTAAAAACAGGATGGATAGAGCTGAGGATCAAATCAGCGAGTTGGAGGACAACTGGAATGAAGGCATGAAAGCAGAGAAGAAAAAAGAAAAGAGACTCAAAAAGTCTGAGGAAACTCTTAGAGAGCTCTGTGACAACATGAAGAGAAATAACATCCGCATTATAGGGGTTCCTGAAGAAGAAGAGAAAGAACAAGGGATAGAGACTTTGTTCAATCATATCATAGCTGAAAACTTCCCTAAATTAATGCAAGAGAAACTCTCACAAGCTCAAGAAGCATAAAGAACTCCATTAAAGAGAAACCCAAAGAAACCTACACCAAGACACATCATAATTAAAATACCAAAGCTAAATGATAAAAAGAAAATATTAAAAGCTGCTAGAGAAAAGAAGACTATCACCTACAAAGGAGCCCCCATAAGGATGACATCCGACTTCTCAACAGAAACACTTGAGGCCAGAGGGAATGGCAAGAAATATTCAAAGTAATGCAGAACAAGAACCTACAACCAAGACTACTTTATCCAGCAAGGCTATCATTTAAAATTGAAGGAGAAATAAAAAGTTTCCCAGGCAAAAAAAAAAAAAAAAAAAAAAAAAAAAAAAAAAAAAAAAAAACTCAAGGAATTCATTACAACCAAACCAATGCTGCAGAAAATATTAAGGGGCACGGTGTAAACAGATCAAAGTGGGAAAAGAATATAGCAAAAGAGGAATACAGCTTTAAATAATAAAATGGCAATAAACAACTACATATCAATAACCTTAAATGAAAATGGATTAAATGATCCAATCAAAAGACATAGGGTAGCTGCATGGTTAAGAAAACAAAGACCCGTACATATGCTGTCTACAAGAGACACACCTTAAAACAAAAGATGCACATAGGCTGAAGGTAAAAGGATGTAAAAAATATTTCATGCAAATGGAAATGAAAAAAAGCTGGGGTACCAATACTTATATCAGACAAAATGGACTTTAAAACAAAGAATATAGTAAGAGATAAAGAAGGCCACTACATAATGATAAAGGGAGCAATCCAACAGGAAGATATAACTATTATAAATATCTACGCACCTAATATAGGAGCACCTAAATATATAAAGCAGACTTTGATGGATATAAAGAGCGAGATCAACAGCAACACTATAATAGTAGGGGATTTTAATACCCCACTAACATCACTAGATAGATCCTCAAGAAAGAAAATTAATAAAGAAACAGAAGACTTAAAAAACACACTAGATCAACTTGATTTAATAGATATTTTCAGAACCTTTCACCCTAAAGCAGCAGAATATACATTCTTTTCAAGTGCTCATGGTACATTCTCTAGGATAGACCATATGTTAGGGCACAAAAGTGGTCTCAACAAACTTAAGAAGATTGAAATCATATCAAGCACTTTCTCTGATCACAATGACATGAAACTAGAAATCAACCACAACAGAAAAGCTCAAAAGTTCTCAAACACATGGAAACTAAATAGCAGGTTGTTAAATAATAAATGCATTAAGAATGAGATCATAGGTATCACCTGTGGTGGCGCAGTGGATAGAGTGTCGACCTGGAAATGCTGAGGTCGCCAGTTCAAAACCCTGGGCTAGCCCAGTCAAGGCACATATGGGAGTTGATGCTTCCTGCTCCTCCCCCCTTCTCTCTCTCTTTCTCTCTTCTCTAAAATGAATAAATAAAAATAATTTAAAAAAAGAATGAGATCAAAGAAGAAATAAAAATATTCCTAGAAACGAATGATAATGAGCATACAACAACTCAAAATTTATGGGACACAGCAAAAGCAGTACTGACAGGGAAGTTCATAGCACTACAGGCACACTTCAAGACACTAGAAAAAGCTCCAACAAACAACTTAACCCTGCATCTAAAGAACTAGAAAAAAAACAGCATATAAAGCCTAAATGTAGTAGAAGGAAGGAAATAATAAAGATCAGGGAAGAAATAAATGACATAGAAACTAAAGAAACAATACAGAGGATCAATGAAACTAGGAGCTGGTTCTTTGAAAAGGTAAACAAGATTGATGAACCTTTAACTAGACTCACCAAGAAAAAGAGAGAGAGGACTCAAAATAAATAAAATTAGAAATGAGAGTGGAGAAATACCAACTGACAGAACAGAAATACAAAATATTGTAAGAAAATACTATGAGGAACTATATGCCAAAAAGCTAGACAAACTAGATGAAATGGACAAATTCCTTGAAACATACAATCTTCCAAAAATCATTTTGGAAGAATCAGAAAACCTAAACACACCGATTACACCATATGAGATCGAAACAATTATCAAAAAACTGCCAACAAAGAAAAGTCCGGGGCCTGATGGCTTCACAAGTGAATTCTACCAAATATTCAAAGAAGAAATAACTCCTATCCTCCTCAAGCTATCTCAAAAAATTCAAGAGGAAGGAAGACTTCCAAGCTCCTTTTATGAGGCAAGTATAATTCTGATTCCAAAACCAGGCAAAGACAACACAAAGAAAGAAAATTATAGGCCAATATCACTGATGAATATAGATGTTAAAATCCTCAACAAAATATTAGCAAGCCAGATCCAGCAATATATTGAAAAAATCATGCACCATGATCAAGTGGAGAAAAACACATGATAATTTCAATAGATGCAGAAAAAGCATTTGATAAAATCCAGCACCCATTCATGATGAAAACTCTCAACTAAGTGGTAATACAGGGAACATACCTCAACATGATAAAAGCCATCTATGACAAACCCATAGCCAACATCATACTCAATGGGCAAAAATTAAAAGCAATCCCCTTAAGATCAGGAACCAGGCAAGGGTGCCCCCTTTCACCATTCTTATTCAACATAATCCTGGAAGACCTATCCACAGCAATCAGACAAGAAGAAGAAATAAAAGGCATTCAAGTTGGAAAAGAAGAAGTAAAGCTATCATTACTTGCAGATGATATGATATTGTATATAGAAAACCCTAAAGTCTCAGTCAAAAAACTACTGGACCTGATAAATGAATTCAGCAAAGTAGCAGGATATAAAATTAATACTCAGAAATCAGAGGCATTTTTATACACCAACAATGAACAGTCAGAAACAGAAATTAAGAAAACAATCCCCTTCACTACTACAACCAAGAAAATAAAGTACCTAGGAGTAAATTTAACCAAGGAGACTAAAGACTTGTACTTGCAAAATTATAAAACATTGATAAAAGAAATCAAGGAAGACACAAACAAGTGGAAACATATACCATGCTCATGGTTAGGAAGAATAAACATCATTAAAATGTTTATATTACCCAAAGTAATTTATAAATTCAATGCAATATCAATTAAAATACCAATGACATACTTTAAAGATATAGATCACATATTCCAAAAATTTATATGGAACGAAAAGAGAACACAAATAGCTCAGCAATCTTAAAAAAGCAGAATAAAGGGGGAGGTATCACACTTCCTGATATCAAGCTATACTACAAGGCCACTGTACTCAAAACAGCGTGGTACTGGCATAAGAACAGGCACAAAGATCAAAGGAACAGAACGGAAAACCCAGAAATAAACCCACAGCTCTATGGATAACTGATATTTGACAAAGGAGGTAAGGGCATACAATGGAGTAAAGAGAGCCTCTTCAACAAATGATGTTGGGAAAATTGGACAGCAACCTGCAAAAAAATGAAACTAGACCACCAACTTACACCATTCACAAAAATAAACTCAAAATGGATAAAAGATTTAAATGTAAGGCGTGAAACCATAAGCATCTTAAAAGCTCTCTGACATCTCTCGCAGCGATATATTTGCTGATTTATCTCCATGGGCAAGTGAAATAAAAAACAGGATAAACAAATGGGACTATATCAAACTAAAAAGGTTTTGCACAGCCAAAGGCAATAAGAACAGAATAAAAAGACAAACTACACAACGGGAGAATATATTTGACAGTACATTTGATAAGGGTTTAATAACCAAAATTTATAAAGAACTTGTAAATCTTAACACCAGGAAGACAAACAATCCAATCCAAAAATGGGCAAAACAGATGAATAGACACTTCTCCAAAGAGGACAGACAGATGGCCAACAGGCATATAAAAAAATTCTCAACATCACTAATCATTAGAGAAATGCAAATTAAAACTACAATGAGATATCATCTCACACCGGTCAGAATGGCGCTCATCAAAAAAACAACACAGAATAAGTGCTGGCGAGGATGTGGAGAAAAGGGAACCCTATTACACTGCTGGTGGAAATGCAGACTGGTGCAGCCTCTGTGGATAACAGTATGGAGATTCCTCAAAAAACTAAAAATCGAACTGCTTTTTGACCCAACCGTCCCACTTTTAGGAATATACCCCAAGGAAACCATAGAACGGTTCCAGAAGGAGAAATGCACCCCCATGTTTATAGCAGCATTGTTCACAATAGCAAAGATCTGGAAACAGCCCAAGTGTCTGTCAGAGGATGAGTGGATTAAAAAGCTTTGGTACATATATACTATGGAATACTACTCAGCCATAAGAAATGATGACATCAGATCATTTACAATAACATGGATGGACCTTGATAACATTATACAGAGTGAAATAAGTAAATCAGAAATAAGTAAGAACTATATGAACCCATACATAGATGGGACATAAAAATGAGACTCAGAGACATGGACAAGAATGTGATCGTTGCCTGACCAGGTGGTGGTGCAGTGGATAGAACGTTGGACTGGGATGTGGAAGGACCCAGGTTCGAGACCCCGAGGTCGCCAGCTTGAGCACGGGCTCATCTGGCTTGAGCAAAAAGCTCACCAGCTTGGACCCAGGGTCGCTGGCTCCAGCAAGGGGTTACTCAGTCTGCTGAAGGCCCATGGTCAAGGCACATATGAGAAAGCAATCAATGAACAACTAAGAAGTCGCAACGCGCATCGAAAAACTAATGATTGATGCTTCTCATCTCTCCATTCCTGCCTGTCTATTCCTCTCTCTGACTCTCTCTGTCTCTGTAAAAAAATAAATAAATAAATAAAATAAAAAAAGAATGTGATGGTAACAGAGGGTGGGGTGGAGGGGTGGGAGGGGGCGAGGAAGTAGAGTGAGCGGTTAGGGGGAGGCGAGGGGCACAAAGAAAACCAGATAGAAGGTGACAGAAGACAATTTGACTTTGGGTGAGGGGTATGCAGCATAATCAAATGTCAAAATAATCTCTAGATGTTTTCTCGGAACATATGTACCCTGATTTATCAATGTCACTGCACTACACTAAAGTTAATAAAAATAAGATAAAAAAAATTCTGGAGGATGTTGCTGGCATCTAGTGGGTAGAGAGCCCAGGGATGCTTCTCAGTATTCTATAACAGTAAGACAGTCCTCCTTCCCCCTAAATACAGCACAAAACTATACTACCAAAAATATCAGTAATGCTGAGAATGAAACATCTGCCATAAACGAACAATGGTATTATATAAAAACCATCCAGGACTGAGAAAAGGCAAACATATATTGAAAGTCCAATAAACTTATTCCCCTGTTTATTCAAGGAATGGGAAACATACACCTGGCATTACCAATATTAAATTAATAATCATTTATTTTGTTGTAGTTGTTTTTCAAATTTGTTGTTTTCAAATAGTTTATTTTTTGGTCAGGTTTCTTTATTGCTTTAAGTCTCAGTTTTCTTTTTCATTCCTTTTTTTTACAGAGACAGAGAGATAGTCAGAGAGAAGAATAGACAGGGACAGACAGACAGGAATAGAGAGAAATAAGAAGCATCAATCATCAGATTTTTGTTGCGAGACCTTAGTTGCTTATTGATTCCTTTCTCATATGTGCCTTGACCGTGGGCCTTCAGCAGACCAGACCAAGTGACCCCTTGCTCAAGCTAGCGACCTTGGTTCCAAGCTGGTGAGCTTTGCTCAAACCAGATGAGCCCGCGCTCAAGCTGGCGACCTTGGGGTCTTGAACCTGGGTCCTCTGCATCCCAGTCCAATGCTCTATCCACTGAGCCACCACCTAGTCAGGCAGTCTAAATTTTCTTAACTTTAAATTGAGGAGACTAGACTCATTTAGATGTCTTCAAATAACATTGTTAATATTAGGCTAGACTTAAAAAAATATTGTACGGCTATTCTATGTATAAAAGTGATAAAGAATAGAGGAGGGGTCAGCAAGATGGTGATGGAGTAGGCAGATGTACCAACTCCCACCTCCCAGAACCAAAGTGGATTGCAATTTAATTTTAAGAATAATCATCTTGAAAATCCAACTTTGGACTAAGAGGATTCTATAACCAAGGACCACCGAAAAAAACCACACTGAGACTGGTAGGAAAGGCAGAGATGCTGAAAGGGCTGTCCTGCTCCTAGGAGCGAGTGGCAGCTTGGAAGGACTCTCAGGGTGGGGTGGGTTACCTGGAGAGTTGTGGATCCTCATCCCTAGGACAGGAACCTGAGCCTAGAGCCCCAGAGCCTAGAAGAGGCCTATGGACAGTATTTAGCTGAGAAAAGAGCCGGGATACTGTTTGGGAGAAAGAGACAGATCTCTCAGATCCAGGCTTCATCTTAAAGGGACTGTGCAGAAAACCTCATTCACAGCCACTTACCCAGGACTCTGGGAGAGGGAGCACTGAGAAGACTGGAGTTGTCAGAAGAGAGTGTAATCTAGGAGGCACAAGGAGAGACACTGTGGGAGATAGCCACCCTAATCCCTGGGCTGAGTCACTCCCAGATCTAAAGTGACCATTTTTCCTGGGAGCAGCAACACCAGCAAAGGTAATAACTTACCCCACCCACCAGAGGCTCTCCTCCAATCAGAGCTAAGATGTGCTTAAAGCAGGGGGCACATCAGGGACACAGGTAGTGAGTACTGAGGTCTGAGCTCAGCCAGAGGGTAGTCGAGCTGGTGGCGGCAGGATGCAGCAGCAGGGGTTGGGGTGGCCCAAGCACACATACGCAAGCGTGCCTCCGGTGGCAGAAGCCACAGTGGACACATGAGCTGGCGGCAGCTGTGGCTGTGGGCCCACGAACAGACCACATATTGGGAACACAGAAGCCACACCCACTTGACTCCTGTGGCCACATTATTCATAAGGCTGCAAAAAGAAGAAAAAAAAATAAAATAAAATTTAAAAAGTATGGATAGAATGACACCTGAGGCTAAGGGGCAAGCCGCATCCAATACCGTATGTAATCTCTGAATTACAGTACCGGGCCCAACAAGTAGCCAGCAATAAGAGGCGGCAGAAAGTGGATCTCAAGGGAACTTGAAATTTTAACGGAACTCCCCCCAGGCCAAGAGTAGATAAAAAGCTAGCCAAGGAGTGCTGCTGATATTTACAATGGCACCTGGGCCCAGCAGAGGCAGCTATAAGATCTGGATCACCTATAGCTCCAAAAAGGATGATAAGGGCCAGTCATAGGTAGTGACCCACACAGATCTGCACCAGGCTCTAGCCAGGGAGGTTAAAGGCAGGCACATCCAGCAGCCAGATAAGGAGAGCATAAGTTCAGGACCTAACAACCTTTGTTAGAGTGGTATCTTAAGGAAGGGCTTCTCACAGTGACCCAGCTAAAACATAAAAAACACTGACACAAATAGCAAAAAGAACAGTGACAGCAGAAAAATAGCCCACAGTGAATTACAAACAACAGCTGATGCCAACCCAAGAAGATCCAGAAACAACACAATTGGTAATTGTAGGCAGACAATACCAACCCTAGACTCAGCTAGCTATACAAACAACACCTCCAAAGAAGGAGTTTATACACAGACAAAATGGAAAGACAGAGAAATGCAAACCAAATGAATCAACAAGAGAAATCCCCAGAAAAAGAACTGAATGAGATAGAAATAACCAAATTACCAGAAGCAGAGTTTAAAATAATGATTGTTAGGATGCTCAAAGATCTTAGAGTAAGAAATGGATGGATATAATGAGCACCTAAACAAAGAGATAGCAAGAATCAAAAAGAACATTGAAATTATAAAAAAGAACCACTCGGAAATGACAAATACAATATCAGAAATAAAGACTACACTAGAAGGAACTAAAAGTAGGCTGAATAAAGTAGAAGATCAAATCAGCTATTTAAATGGCAAGATAAAAAGAAAGCATGGAAGCAGAGCAGCAAAAAGAAAAGAGGCTCAAAAAAGTCTGAGGAAACACTAAGAGAACTCTGTGACAACATGAAGAGAACAAAATCATAGAGGTTTCTGAAAGAGAAGAGAAAGGACAAGGGATAGAGAATCTGACTGAAGAAATCATAGCTAAAATATCCCTAAATTGATGAAGGAAAAAGTTACACAAGTTCAAGAAGCACAGAGAATCCCATTAAAGAGGAACCCAAAGAAGCCTATACCAAGACACATCATAATTAAAATACCAAAATTAAGGGATAAAGAAAAAATACTATAAGATGCAAGAGAAAAGCAGTCAATTACCTACAGAGGAGTCCCCATAATTATGACATTCGACTTCTTAACAGAAACTCTAGAGGCCAGAAGGGAATGGCAAGAAATATTCAAAATAATGCAAAACAAGAGCTTACAACCAAGACTTCTTTATCCAACAAGGCTATTTAAAACTGAAGGAGAAATAAAATCATCCCAGACCAAAAAAAACCCCAAAAAACAAAAAAAAAACCCAAAAAACAAAAATGCAAGGAATTCATTACAACCAAACCAGTACTTCAAGAAATGTTAAGGGGCTTGCTATAAAAGAGCAAAGAAAAAAGAAATAGAGAAAAAGCTAATTTTAGATTTAAAGAATAAAATGGAAATAAACAACTACATATCAATAAACTTAAATGTAAATGGATTAAATGCTCCCATCAAAACACATAGAGTAGCTGCATGGATAAGAAAACAGGACCCATACATATGCTGTCTAGAAGAGACCTATCTTAAAACAAAAGATACAGACTGAAAGTGAAGGGATGGAAAAAATATTTCATGCAAATGGAAATGAAAAAAAGCAGGGTTAGCAATACTTATATCTGAGAAAATAGACTTTAAAACTAGAAATCAACTACATTAGAAAAACAAATAAATTCGAACACTTGGAGACCAAACAGCAGGTTATTAAATAATGAGTGGGTTAACAATGAGATCAGTGAAGAAATAAAAAATTTCCTTGAAACAAATGAAAATGAACATACAACAAATCAAAATTTATGGGACACAGCAAAACCAGTCTTAAGAAGGAAATAACCATAGCATTACAGGCATACCTTAAGAAGCAAGAGAAAGCCCAAACAACCTCACCCTATATCTAAAAAAACTAGAAAAAGAACAACAAATGAAGCCCAGAGGAAGTAGAAGAAAGGAAATAATAAAGATCAGAGTGGAAATAAGTGAAATAGAGGCTAAAAAAAACAATACAGAAGATCAATCAAACCAAGAGCTGGTTCTTTGAAAAGGTAAACAAGATCGCTGAACCTTTAACAAGACTCACCAAGAAAAAAAGAGAGGGGACTCAAATAAATAAAATGAGAAATGAGAGTGAAGAAGTAATAATTGACACAGCAGAATTACAAAAGATTGTAAGAAAATACTATGAAGAACTGTATGCCAAAAAATTAGACCTAAGTGAAATAGACAAATTCCTTGAAATATATAATCTTTCAAAAAGCAATCTGGAAGAATCAGAAACTTAGACAGATTACATGAAATGAGATTGAAACAGTTATCAAAAAACTCCCAACAAACAAAAGTCCTGGGCCAAATGGCTTCACAGGCAAATTTTACCAAATATTCAAAGAAGAACTAACTCCTGTCCTTCTCAAGCTATTTTAAAAAATTCAGGAGGAGGGAAGACTTCCAAGCTCCTTTTATGAGGTGAGCACAATCCTCATTCCAAAACCAGGCAAAGACACTACAAAGAAAGAAAACATCCAATATCCCTGATGAAATTAGATGCTAAAATTCTCAACAAAATATTAGCAAACTGGATCCATCAAGACATGAAAAAAATCATACATCATGATCAAGTGGGATTTATTCTGGGGAGGCAAGGCTGGTACAATATTTGCAAATTAATCAATGTGATTCATCACATAAACAAAAGGAAGGAGAAAATTCACATGATAATATCAATAAACACTAAAAATTCATTTGATAAAATCCAGCACCCATTTTTGATCAAAACTCGTAGCAAAGTGAAAATACAGGGAACATACCTCAACATGATAAAGGCCATCTATGACAAACCCACAGCCAACATCATACTCAATGGGCAAAAATTTAAAGCAATCCCCTTAAGATCAGGAACAAGGCAGGGGTGCCCCCTTTCACCACTCTTATTCAACATAGTTCTGGAAGTCCTAGCCACAGCAATCAGACAAGAAAAAATAAAAGGCATCCAAATTGGAAAAGAAGAAGTAAAACTATCATTATTTGCTGATAACATGATACTGTACATTGAAAATCCTAAAGTCTCAGTCAAAAAACTACTGGACCAGATAAATGAATTCAGCAAGGTGGCAGGATATAAAATTAATATTCAGAAATCAGTGGCATTTTTATACACCAACAATAAACTGTCTGAAAGAGAAGTTAAGAAAACAATCCCCTTCACTATTGCAACAACAACAAAAATAAAATACCTAGGAGTAAATTTATCCAAGGAGGTTAAAGACTTGTACTCAGAAAATTATAAAACATTGATAAAAGAAATCAAGGAAGATACAAACAAGTGGAAGCATATACCATGCTTATGGATAGGAAGAATAAACATTATTAAAATGTCTATATTACCCAAAGCAATTTCTAAATTCAATGCAATTTCTATGAAATACCAATGGCATACTTCAAAGATATAGAACAAATATTCCAGAAATTTATATGAAACCTAAAAGAACACAAATAGCCTCAGCAATCTTAAAAAAGAAGAATAAAGGGGTTGATAACACACTTCCAGATATCAAGTTATACTACAAGGTATTGTACTCAAAACAGCTTGGCACTGGCATAAGAACAGGCATACAGATCAATGGAACAGAACAGAGAACCGAGAAATAAACCCACACCTTTATGGACAATTGATATTTGACAAAAGAAGTAACAGCATACAATGGAATAAAGAGAGTCTCTTTAACAAATGGTATTGGGAAAATTGGACAGGTACTTGAAAAAAAATAAAACTAGACCACCAACTTACACCATATACAAAAAAACCTCATAAATTGATAAAAGATTTAAATGTAAGTCGTGAAACCATAATCATCTTGGAAGAAAACATAGGCAGTAAACTCTCTGACATCACTCGCAGCAATATATTTGCTGATTTATCTCCATGGACAAGTGAAATAAAAGACAGGATGAATAAATGGGTTTATATCAAGCTAAAGAGTTTTTGCACAGCTAAAGACAATATGAACAAAATAAAAAGACAACCCACACAATGGGAGAACATATTCGACAATATGTCTGATAAGGGGTTAATAACCAAACTTTATAAATAACTTGTAAAACTCAACACCAGGAAGACAAACAACCCAATTCAAAAATGGGAAAAAGAGATGAATAGACACTTCTCCAAAGAAGACATACAGATGGCCAATATGCATATGAAAAAATGTTCAACATCACTAACATTAGAGAAATGCAAATTAAAACCCACAATGAAATACCACATCACACCAGTCAGAATAGAGTTCATTAACAAAACATCACATAACAAGTGCTGGCGAGTGTGTGGAGAAAATGGAACCCTCCTGTACTGCTGGTGGAATTGCAGAGTGGTGTAGCCACTGTGGAAAACAGTATGAAGATTCTTCAAAAAATTAAAAATGAAAATGCCTTTTGACCCAGCTATCCCACTTTTAGAAATATATCCTAAGAATACCAAATCACTGATTTAAAAGAAGAAATGCACCCTCATGTTTATTGCAACATTGTTTACAGTAGTTAAGATCTGGAAACAGCCCAAGTGTCTATCAGTGAATGAGTGGATTAAAAAGCAGGGGTACATATACACAGTGGAATACTACATGGCCATGAAAAAGAAGGAAAGCTTACCTTTTGCAACAACATGAATGGACCTGGAGTTTATTATGCTAAGTGAATTAAGCCAGGCAGAGAAAGAAAACTATCATATGACCCATATGACCTCACTCATATGAGGAATTTAATAAACTATGTGAACTGTGGAATGGAATAGAGATAGAGGTGGGATCAAAGGGACCAGAGGAAAGGGGAGGAGAGGATGGGATCAGAGAGGGAAAGTGATTAGTGTAATTATATATACATAGCACAGCGTTATAGAGAGCAGGACAGCAAATCCTGAAGGGAAGAGGGGAGGATGTTGGGGGAGAGTTCTAAAGAGGTATCAAGGGGTAGGGTAAGAGGGAGATATATTTGGTAGGACACTTGAATCTATGTAAGCACGATAAATTAAAATCAATAAAAAATTAAAAAATAGAATAGAGGAACAAAGAGGCTATATCTTTGCAAGATTCTTGTAGAAAGAATCTGGTAAAGTCAGTTAGATTTGTCTTAAAACATAGTGCTAACCAAGAAAGATGCTGGGACTCACCTTTATTCCTGAGTGCATAACCAAGTCTTCAGAGTATATGTTTACAATATCACTGATATGTGTGGTCTAATGTTTCTTAACATCATTCTAAAGTCTCAGAAATATCTATAAATAGTAAAAAAAAAAGAGGTAAGAACATCTTTTTTTTTTTAACTTTCAAACTCTCATTATACTAATTTAAAACTGTTTAATTAAATTAAGAAAATATTTTTGCATAAATATGTAATACTATGTAAATTTTTAAAATAAATTATTATCATAACTAATACTTGAGTGCTAAATCCTATACAGATATTATTTCTTGTAGTCATCCTATAATCAGAAATTTTATAAGTTAGAAATTATCTTTATATTGAAAGTATAATGAAATAATTAATCTTACTAAGTACTTAGTATATGCCAAACTGTATAATAAACACTTTATACATATTAATTCATTTACTAATTATAGCAGACTCCACCTCATTTTAAAGATGAGAAGACTAAGGCAAAGAAGCTTAACTAAATTGCTTGAGGACCAGTTGGTACTAAGAGGTAGAGCTAGCAGTGTGACACATGTAGTTTTATAAAAAAATCCTAATTTCTTGAATTCAGTCCTGATGTCAATAAATAAGAAAGACAAAGAGGGGGAAAAAGAATTAGTAAAATGATTATAATATCTTGTACTTTCTATGTTTTAATCTAAAACACTCTTTTTATTGTAATTTTTTTTCATCTGCAAATAATATGATTCCTTAGAGAATCTGGTTCTTGTAAGTTATACAATTAAACAGCAAAATAAGACTAACAAGTGAATAATTACTGACCTTGTATGGACACTGTACTAATTTTTCAGAGTTTGGAATCTTACACACAATTTAAATTATAGTTGTGTTAACAGGAGTTCTCAATGTTTATGAAGCTATGTGAGCAGACTCTGTAATGGTCATCGTTGTACAAAATCTACTTTACAATATACAGTCTGGCTATAAAATGACTTATTCCAATGTGTTTTTATTCACACAGAAGATATAAGCACTTTATTTTAGCTTTACAAAAATACCAAAAGAAGATCCTGGCAAGTTGGCCCAGCGGTAGAGCATCAGCCTGGCATGTGGATGTCCTGGGTTTGACTCTCAGTCAGGGCACACAGGAGAAGCAACCATCTGCTTCTCTCCACCTCCCACTCCCCCTTCTCTCTCTCTCTCTCTTCCTCTCCTACAGACATGGCTCAATTGGTTCGAGCTCATCAGCCCCAGGAGCAAAGGATGGCTCCATGGAGCCTCCACCTCAGGTGCTAAAAATAACTTGGTTCTGAGCATGGCCACAGATGCACAGAGCACCCACCCCAGATGGAGGGTTGCCAGTGGATCCTGGTCAAGATGCATGCGGGAGTCTGTCTCTCCATCTCCCCTCCTATCAATTGGAAAAAGAAGAAGAAAAAAAGATATCTAAAGAATAGGAATGCTATAATCAGAAGTTAAAATATTTAATAATTTTTACTCCTCAAAATTAATGAAATATATTAATTAGTAAATATCCTATCTACACCAACCAGCTATATAAAATGACTGCTTTTCAGGAGATTCAGGATCTTGATGTTATAGTGAACATTTTGATTATTTCCAAGGCATTGCATGTTTGTCATTAAAATAGATTATATAGCCTGACCTGTGGTGGCTCAGTGGATGGAGCGTTTGACCTGGAATGCTGAGGTTGCCGGTTCGAGACCCTGGGCTTGCCTGGTCAAGGCACGTGTGGGTGTTGGTGCTTCCTGCTCCTCCCCCTTCTCTCTCCTCTCTCTCTCTCCTCTCTAAAATGAATAAATAAAATCTTAAAATAAACTTTTTTAAAAATAAAATAGATTATAATACCATCAGCTAGCTTTACCAAGGTAACAATATTGCAGGTATTGGGCCCGTACAATATATATTATAAATATTGGGTTCAAACATTTGGAGATAACTTCTTAATACTTCAAGTTATTGATTTAAAGGATCTTGGTGAAAAATCCAAAGCAAAACTTATTCTCTCCAAGAGTGGGCTTTGATGTCAGTAAACAGAAGGGTCCAAAGCATAATCTGCCACTTGATGAGCCAAAACTATTACTGATGTTCTAAATATTTTGTGCATATTGTGAGAATTTCCAAATTATGGGAAATTGACTTTTGTGATAATATCTTTTGATCTCCTGAAAAAATACACACACCGTACATATGTTGTACCAAAAATTCTCTGCATGATAAAACCTCTTTTAAACTGTGCCATCCTTTGTCTTAAATTACTGAAAGTCAGTATAGCTATCAGACTACAGTGGTGGTAAGTCTGCCATCTGTTCAGTTTCTAAGCTGTGCTGGAAACAAATGGTAATCTAATCATCATGTTATATTTTCTGCAAAGGATTTTCATGGAAAAGCTTAATTAATATGAGTTACTACAGTGGCCTCTTGTGAGGAAGAATAAAATCCAAAGCACTCGATCTCTGGCTTTTATATTTTATTATACAAAAAGCAAATAATTTTAAAGTTATTCATTAACACATGTGAGCTTAAGCAGTAACATGGTTAGTGATATAAGGTAAAGGAAAAATTTTCAACTGGCACCTTATTTTGCTTATGTAGTTTTTAAGCAATACTGACTTCTGCTATGGGATCAATCAGATTTATTATCCATGCATTATTTAAAAATAATTAAGGTGGGATTCCACCCTATCCCTACTTTTTATCTTCCAACTAAGTATTTAAAATTTACATAATTGGGACAAGTGAACAGATACTATGGAAGTAATTATACTTTTCCAACATCATTACAGTATTTTTTTTAAAAAATATTATATAGTTTATATTTTTATTGAATGTATTCAGGTGACATTGGTTAATACAATTATATAGGTTTCAGGTGTACAATTCTATAATACGTCATCTGTATATTTGTATATTGTGTGTTCCCCACCCCAAGTTAGGTCTCCTTCCATCACCCTATATTTCCCCATACCTGCTTTAACCTCCTCTAACCCCCTTTTCCTCTTGTAATTTATTGTTGTCTGTGTCTATGAGGTTGTTTGTTTGTTTTGTTTAATCCCTTCACCTTGTTTTACCAAGCCCAACAAACAACTTTCTGTCTGACAGGTGTCAGTCTGTTCTTTATAGTCTTTTCTATTTTGATTTTGTTTGTTTCATTCATTAGATTCTGCAGATGAGTAAAATCATATGGTACTTAATCTTTCTCTGACTGCCTTATTTCACTTAGCATGATGCTCTAGAGTTTCATCCATGCTATTGCAAACAGTAAGATTTTCTTTTCTTTTCTTTTCTTTTTTTTTTGTATTTTTCTGAAGTTGGAAATGGGGAGGCAGTCAGACAGACTCCCACATGCGACCAACCGGGATCCACCCAGCATGCCCACCAGGGGGCGATGCTCTGCCCCTCTGGGGCGTCGCTCTATTGCAACCAGAGCCATTCTAGCGCCTGAGGCAGAGGCCACAGAGCCATCCTCAGTGCCCGGGCCAACCCTGCTCCAATGGAGCCTTGGCTGTGGGAGGGGAAGAGAGATACAGAGAGGAAGGAGAGGGGGAGGGGTGGAGAAGCAGATGGGTGCTTCTCCTGTGTGCCCTGGCCGGGAATCGAACCTGGGACTCCTGCATGGCAGGCCGATGCTCTACCACTGAGCCAGCCGCCCAGGGCCAGATTTTCTTCTTTTTATGGCCAAGTAGTTTTTCACTGTGTGAATATACAACTCTTTGATCTACTCATCAATTGATGAACACTTGGGCTGCCTCCAAATCTTGGCTTTTGGAAATAATGCCATAATGAACAGGGGGGTGCATGTATTTTTTCAAATTAATGTTTAAGTATCTTCAGATATTTTCCCAGAAGTGGAAATGCTGGTTGTAAGCATTTCCTTTTTAATATTTTGAAGCAATTTCATACTGCTTTCCAGAGTTGCCTCACCAGTCTGCATTACTACCAATAGTATGCAAGGGTTCCTTTTTTCCATACCCTCACCAGTACTTTTTGTTTGTTAACAGTGTTCTTAATAAGATCACTTGTTTATGATCTTTCTCTCAATTGTTGCAATTAATTTGAATTTCATTAAATTTTACAACCCTACCTCACTGATAATTGGTGGGACCATTACAGATTGTTCTCATTAGCAGTGAAAAGTCAGATAGCTGTGTTTCTGGGTTTATGTCTCTTTGTCTTGTGATATTGGTTAAATTACATAAAATTATAGGTGCTATCATAGATGGGTATTATTTATTCACTGTTGGAAATGGAAGTAGTGTTCATGCTCCCTTTCACATAGGGATATGAGTCTAATAGAAATTCAAATATTCATATTATGCATAAATATTAACATATATATGTAATATTTTATATTTCAAAATAATTTCTGAAACTGATTTTTTCTAAACTTATCTACATGCAAACACATGCTCTGTTTTAGTTCTAATGTTTGTTAAGTACGTCCTGGTATTATAAGTCATTTAATTGTACAGTATTATTGTGGACTGAATTCTGTCCCCTGAGAATTCTTATGTTGAATCCCTAATCTGCAAGGTGATGTTATTTGGAGATAATGCCTTTGGGAGGATGATTAAGGTCATATGAAGCCATAAGTGTGGGTCAAAATGTGAGAGGCTCGGTGTCCTTGTAAAAGAGCAAGAGCCACCATACAATTATCTTTCCACTCGCACACAACAGAGAAGATACATGTGAATACGAAAAAGCAGGTGGCTGTCAGCAGGCCAGAAAGAGAACTCTTACCAGAAACCAACCCTGATGGCACCTTCATCTGGCACTTCTTGCCAGCAGAATTGTGAGAAAATAAATTTCTGTTATTTAAGCCACCCAATCTATATTAGCAGACTAATATCAATATAAGTGTGAAACTGCCATATGGGTGTAGAAATTGACAAAACAGAACAAATTCAACATTCACTTAAAATACATTGAAAATCTTTACTGAATGATAGAATGATAACATTCATTTCTATTATTTTATCATTACCTTAATACATTACATGATGGTTTGTATGAACAGAAAGGATTTCAGGAGCATCTTTGGGCAGATAACTGAGAAATGTCAATATGATCTCTTGTAAAACAAACTAAACAATCAAATCCATTTTGCTGGCAAATTTATCTGCATGGCTTTGGCATCAGAGATGGAGTTGTTAATTGCATTTCTACTTTCATATAAAACATCTTTCTGTTGTTTGAACTATATTTCATCAGGAAAAATGACATTATTACTTTTTTTTTTACCATATTTTGTTCTCTTTAAATCCCATATTGTTCCTATAAAAGTTAACAGTATCTCAGTTTGTCTTTAAGGATGGTCAAACATAATTATAAAATTGCCTGGATTGGATCCTGAGTTAGTTATATGAGACATTGACATATAATGAAGCCCTAAATTTTTATTTTATAGTGGATTATAGCCATTATCTAGATTTTGCATCTTTCATCTACCAATGCTTTTTAAAGACTGAAGTAATATATGGTAATATAGCATTGAGATTGAGTTTATTCCTATTTGAGTTTAAGCATCAAAATAAACGCTATACAAAATATACCATATTTCCCCATGTATAAGACACACCTATTTTTGAAAAATTTGGGGACTAAAAACTAGGTGCATCTTATACAGTGGATGTAGATTTTTTTTACTTCTATTTCCTGCTTTTTCAAGCTTGTTTTTGCAGTCATTGTTGAAAACAGTGATTTGTCATCAGACACAGATGAGGACAAGCTAATGGATGGGTGTTTTGACAGTGATGAGGAGTTGTATGAATTTCATGATGAATAAAACTTAAGTTCAATAACTTTATGTAATACATTTTTTTTTCCAAAGTTTGGGCCCCCAAATTAAGCTATGTCTTATATATGGGGAAATATGGTAATCATTGCAAAGCGATACAATTATTTCAGGTACTGCTGCATTTTTTGTAGTTTTCTTCACAGGTAATTTACTAGTCATGCACTTATCCCATTTGTTTTTCACCCTTTCTCCTGTTTCCTTTTTAAAATATCTCAATTCTACCTACCTTTCATTTTTGATTTCTATTAATACTGACTTGTAATGAGAAAAGATGGGAAATATTAGATTAGAGATAGACTAATTTTGGAGTCATCTTGAGGTTAGATATCTAAGGAAATCTTGATATGGAACACTTTATGAGGCAGATACACATGGTTTTCTATCCTAGCCCACCTTTAGAATAAAGATTGTTGCCATTAGTATATTAGATTAGGCAGTCATGTTTATTTCTTAAAGAAAGTACCCTGGCCTATTGGCTCAGTGAATAGGACATTGGCTTAGCATGTGGATGTTCCGGGTTCAACTCTTGGTCAGGGCACACCTGAGACACGACCATCTATATCTCTTCCCCTCCCTTTCTCCCTTCGATTGGTTTGAGAGGGGCCCTAGGTGCTGATAATAACTCAGTTGATCCAAGCCAGTCATCCTCAGGTCTGAGAATAGTTCCATTTATTTGAACATCTGCCCCTGATGGGAGTTGCCAGGTGGATCCCAGTTAGGAGGCATGTGGGAGTCTCACTATCTCCCCTCCTCTCACTTAAAAAAAAGTGATATTTCTCTATTACCAAATGGGAAAGCTGAAGCCTGATTTGGCAAAAAGGAAAATTTGGGAGAGTTGTAGTTCTAATGTCTCAAACATGTGTTGAGTCTTCATCCGCAGTGACTTCTGATATCAATTACAAACAGTTAAGGATGCAGTCAGTCCTCCACAAGACTGTCCTCACTTCATATGTCAGCCACAGGTTTGGAGGTCCCCAGGACAGCCTCACTTCTTAATACTAGCTATAAATTCTGAGAATTTTCTTACCTGTTCAGGTTTGATAATTCACTAAAATGATTCACAAAATTTAGGAAAGTACTGTACTTACAATTTTATTATAGCAAAAGGATAAAAATGTTGAGGTCTAGGAAGGTCCCCAAAATGAAGCTTTAAATTATTCTCATGGATGTTTTACCCTCCTGACACACAGATATATGGCAACATGCAAGTTATTTTCAACCAGGGAAGCCCATCGAAGTTTTCATGTCCAGAGATTTTACTGAGACTTTTATGTATAGGCATGATTGATTGAATCATTGGTCACACGGATCAGATTAATCTTCAGTTTCCTGTCTCTGTCTGGAGGTTAGGCAGTTATGATGGTGCTCAAAGTCACAACCCTGTACTCACATGATTGGTTGTTCTATGTGACCAGCCCTCATCATAACTAACCTTATTAGCAAAACCTTTCAGGTGTGATCCTCTGGTGCCCATCATAACTAACAGACATTTCTAGCCCTTGGAAAATTGCAGTACTTTACATGTTACTTCCCAGGTATCTGGGACAAAGCCCACCTACATTTTTTATTATAAACCATCTCACTGTCTTTTACCATGGTAGAACTAATGACATTTAAGGAGTTTTATTTATTTTTTTTAGAGAGAGAGAGAGGTAGAGAGAGACAGAGACAGAAAGAGAGGGAGAGAGATGAGAATCATCAACTTGTGGTTGCAGCACTGTATTGATTGCTTTCAAATATGTGCCTTGACTGAGGAGCTCCAGCTGAACCAGTGACCCCTTGCTCAAGTCAGTGATCATGGGGTCATGTCTATGATTCCATGCTCACAACAGCTACCTCAGTGTTTTGAAACTGGGTCCTCAGTATCTCAGGTTAATGCTCTATCCACTGTGCTACCACCTGGTCAGGTGACAATGAGTTTTAGTTTTCAAAATATTATGAAGAAAATCCTGTTATATTTGGCAAGCAAAGGAAAAACAATAGCAATTAAAGTAATAAGAACTAGTGGAAGTAGATCTTTTTAGTAAGTGTTATTCTGACAATATGTGCAGTTCTAATGCTTTAAATGTATTGACTGACTTAATGAGAATCTCGCCTGAGAATAATATGTAAAATAATACACTTAGTCCTAAAGCTTGAATATACTATTATTCTGGTTCTAAATCTGGAGATGTGTAAGAATATGCTATGAAGACATCTAGAATTAGGAAAACAATTAGAGACAGCAAGGCACCCTCGAGCAAAAGCCCTAAGTGTACATGAGTCCAGGGGCCTCTCTGACCTGTACTGGAAACAGTGTGTGCTGGAAACAGCAAAACAGCAGGATAAGATTCAGAAACAGAAAATGTTTAGGCTCTCAGAACAGAGATTAGAAGTCAACATGTTTCTTATCCTTTACTTCACCCCCTGAAAACTTCTGCTGTTTCATTGAGTTATTTGTGCTGGCTAATAAATATCTGAGTAAAGCTGAGAATGGGGCTTCAGTCCTTTGGTCTGCTGACCAGGGCAGTTGCCTCCTCTTGGCCCCTCAGAGGATTTCATCTGGTCTCTGAGTAGTTCATTGTTGCCTTGACAGAGATATTATTTTATTATTGTATCATCTATTCTTAGATGTCATGGATTTCAAAGTAGAAAGAAAATAAATAATTTTTCTTTTTGAAAAACAACAAAACAAAACTCCATTTTGGATTACATAAATTAAGTGCACATGTAAAGGTAAATGTGCTAGTTTGCCTCAATTCAGAACCCATAAACTTAGGTTTTCCATTGACCAATTATGGAGCTGATGCTCAAATCAACTGAGCTATATTTTTAGTACCAAGCAATCCTCAGTGCCCAGCAAGTGCTCGAACCAGTCATGCCACTGGCTGTGGGAGGGGGAGAGGTAGAGAAGGGGAAGAGGGAGGGGTAGCATATGGTTGCTTCTCCTGTGTGCCCTGACTGGAAATCAAACCCAGGATGTGCATATACTGGGCTGACTACCCACTGAGCAAACTGGCCAGGGCCAAGCAGTTTTTAAAGAACAAGTACTTCTCAATTTTTTTGTTTGACTGTGGTTATTTTTTGTGCCTCTAAATGGTTGTTATTGACAGTGTTGTTCAGATTTATATTTGTTTTCAGATCATCCTCATTCCTTTCTCTATTATTATATGGAATACTTTAATTTGAAAGTGCTTAATTACTTTCAATTCTAATAAAAAATGAATTGATTTAATAAAAGATAATGTCTCACCTTGGTGCCAGTATATCTTTAGTATCTCTCTAAAATATTCTAATTTATCACATATTTGAATAGACTGGAAGAAGACTTTAGTTTCAGAACATTCAGAAGATTACAGAAAACATTTTATTATAGTTTTATTACAGTCAATGCAGATGACACTGAATTATTATTTAGTTTTGGTGATATAAAATATTCCTTTAAAAATAAGTAACAATAGTGAAAAGTTAAAAGGAAAACATCAAACTATTAATACTACTAGTCTCTGGATAATATTAATACTAATAGTCCCTGGTTAACTATGATGGTTAATTTTATGTGGCAACTTATCTGGGCTGTTGTTCCTAGGTATTTGATTAGATATTATTCCGGTGTTTCTGTGAAGGTGTTTTTGAATGAAATTTACATTTAACTCTTTGGACTATGAGTAAAGCAGATTGCCTTCCATAATGTGAGTGTATTTTATCTAATCAGTTGAAGTCCTCAATAAAACAAAAAGATGACTTCCTTTGAGCAAGAGGGAATTCTGCCAACAGAGTGCTTTTAGACTTTATTTTCAAAATTGCCCCTTCCTTGTTCTACAGGAGACTGCCTTTAGACTCTATTTTCTGAGTTTCCAGCCTGATGACCACCCCATGAGATTTTGAACTCAACTAAGCCTGTATCTCTGAAAAACCCTGGCAATAAAGAAATCATAAATTGGTCTATTTTTGTTTTGTTTATTTGTTTTTATTTTTGTTATTTTATCAAATAGAGAAAATATTTTGAAGGTAGAAATCAAGTGAAGTTGAATGTAAACCCCTTAGCATGACACTTACAAAGATTAATTTTGCCTTAACCTAATATTCCTCTTATTTCCTTTGCCTAGTTCATCATATTTAATGTGTAATAGTAGGGAAGGAGATACAATGAGTGATAACAGAACACTAAGAAGGACCTGTGTTATCAAAAAGTAATCAGATACAGGGAACATATGCACTCCTATAGTCTCTGAATCTGACATCAGAATCAGCTATGTTTAAAAAAAGTGTTGAATTTGTTTTTTAGAAAATTTTGGAATTTTAGAGAATTTAAACAATAGAAATTAATTGAGCATCATACAGATACAAAACTTAAGATTAAACTGTTTTGTCTACATCTATTCTTTTCATAATGCTAACAGGTTAGGGAACACAAGTAGGTATTCAACTAAATCTTAATGAATTTAAATGATGAGTAATAATAGTAAAAATGGATTAGACATTGAAACTGCCTTGTGTATCTGAACACTGAATAAGATTAAAAACCAGCCTAATTCATTTTTTCTCTATCATATCTTTCAATTACAAATGACCAAAAAGACCATTAATATTGGTTTTTTGTCACGTGTGAGCTCATCGTGGCAATGATATGTCACACAGCAGCCAATGATTTTTTTTCAACATTTCTAATTGTTCATCAATGGAAAGAAATGCATTCAGTTAATGTTCCTTTCATAGAGTATACAAAACTTAGTTGTTTTTTTCTCTCAATAAACTTCCAACTGACTGTATAAAATTAGCTTATGTTCCAATAAAGGACTGCTAATAGTCATAGCAGTGTTAAAATCAAGTTAGCATGATGTCAATTTGCTTGAGATCTGAGATCATGTTGTGCTTTTTAACACACTTGCTCATTTGCTGCTACCCTCTGTAAATCCTGTCCATTCGCTTTTCCAGATTCTAGGCAAGGACATTATATTTTATCCTTAATAAGGAAAAGTCTTGTAAAGTAAAGAAATACAAGTTTATATTTGTCAATGTAATTTATTATTTTTACAAAACATTTATATGTTCTATGAAGTTATTAACATATGCAGGCAATTATATTTGCAAAATATTGTGCTTGCTTTTGTTACTTTAATAAGTAAATTCACTGAATTGGTATTTTTATATACTCACAAGGAAACTTTCAGGAGTAAGCCTTATTATAAGTGTATTGTTTCTTCTTAGGAATACTTAGTTCCTGGAAAGGAAATAAGTAGAAAAAAGGAATACCCTGGGAGAATGATCATGGCAGCAAGCTCCTACTCATATCCTGAGCCATACACTCAGTAGCCTTAGCACAGCTGCAGGCGCATGAATGTTGCAGGATAGCACACAAACATTTCTGAAGTAACAAATTGAAAATAAATGCCTTCCTAGAGCTCCAGGCATTTTTATTCTACTCTTTCCGAATGGATGGAATAGATTTCTTTACCTGAGTAAGATAAGATTATGACATCCCTGACACTAGTAATTAACTTGGAGATAGCAAGGATACAAAGGAAGGAAACGTCATTCTATGCAGATACTCTAATACAATTCTAAAATAAAATTTTTTATTTTAAAAAATAAATTGCACTATCATTTCACTTAAAGCCTATTTTAAAATTTTTTGTTGTACTAACAAAATGTGGTGTTTGTGTATATCTTTCATCCATACAATTGTAAGAATTCATTAAAAGGGAATATTGCTTTACTAAGTAAAATTATCCAATTAACAGCCAAATGGATTATAAAAATTGATAAAAAGCCATGATACTTGTTTGCATGGGTGAGGTGTATGGACAAGCTGTCTTTCATGCTTTGAACACAATGAAGTCCTTTATAATAAAAAAACACTGAGTTCTCTGAATAGTTTACATTCATAGGATTATTTTTCTCTTGATAAAATGAAGGAAATGTGCAGAACATTAAAATAATTATTTCAAAGCAATACAACAACAGTACATTTCTGTACTAAATGTCATTAAAAGAAAATTTATTCAATGGTAAAAATTATCAACAATGTGAATAAGTAAAAAGGGATAGTAATTCACATCTTGAATTAATCAGTTAATTATTTTATTTCAGAAAAAAAAATGCAAATTCTAGAAGCCAAAAACATGTATCTGTAATAAAAATGTTAATACAATTGAGATAATCACTATAAAGAAATATAAATTCAAAAACTTCACCATCATTATCAATAGGTGTTTAAAACTGATACTAGGCATACTACACATTAGCATGTGATTTGTATAATCTTTTTTTTCTACATTACTTCTTTACATACTTATGTAGGTCACTTCTGTTCCCATCTCCTCATAGAACCTTGAACATTGTATGTTAGTAATTCAGTTTTAAGTTAATATTTTGTGTATTTTTTGTACTTTTTTCAAGTGTTCATGGCATATAAATCTCCACTTATATTGATTTTTAAATGCATTTTTATGTGGTTAATGTGACTTTTAATTTTTTTTATAAATAAATTTTTATTTTAATGGGGTGACATCAATAAATTAAGGTACATATATTCAAAGAAAACATGTCCAGGTTATGTTGTCATTCAATTCTGTTGCATACCCATCACCCAAAGTCAGATTGTCCTCCATCACCTTCTATCTAGTTTTCTGTATAGTTTTCTTTGTGCCCCTCCACTACCCCCTACCCCTCTCCCTCCTTCCTTCCCCCCGCCCCCCCAACCACCACACTCTTGTCCATGTCTCTCAGTCTCATTTTTCTGGACTTTTAATTGTTTAATGCAATTAATGTGATTACATATGGATTCTGAGACACTTGTTGGCTTCTTTTACATCTTCAGTTTAAATAATCAAATAATCTGTTTAAATTTTAATATTATTAGAAGTATATATTAATATTTCAAAATGTGTTTGACTATATTTTATTGGTATATACTAATGTTTCTAGGACTTTATTCATCAATCTATAAAAAGAGAGAAAAACTGGGAAGTAAGGGAATACTGACCAGGGAAAACATCAGGGATCAAAAAAATCACTGAAATAACTCTCTAGTAATGAACCAATAAGATGGCTTTTATTTTTATTTAAACATTTTTTTTAAAAAATTCTTTGTTTTTCTCTATCCCTTTATTTTTTGTCTTCTTCTCCCTTTACTTACACACACACACACACACACACACACACACACCCATGCACACAACGCTCTGAATATAAATCTTTCCATAATAATTTAAATCCATATAGATTTAAATTAATGAAATGTTGGAGTGATTTATGGCCGCTGGTTTTATGTGTGCTCATGACTTTTAAGCTGCTGCTTTGAGACATTAAAAAAACAGATCAAATAGTGTGAGAAAGACAGGTTTTTGAAACATCAGGATAGGGCATTAGTCATGAAGCACTAGAAGTCTGATAAAAACATGCCCTGGGGCCCCAACCCAATTAAACACATTTAAGGAAATGGAGTATTTCAGATTAGTTTCACGGAGATGCTGACAGTTTCCTTCAAGTAGTTAATCAAATTCAGCTGAATCACATCACCATAGACAAATGCCATGTCTCCTTTTCCTACCCTGATAGACTAGAGGGACTGTGTTGATGCATTAAAATCTTCTTGAATAAACTCTCTTATTTATTTTCACTTTAAAATTCCTGACCTTGTCAAAGGCAAAGTAATTTTGTTAGGATGAAGAATGAATCATGCTTTATAACAGATGTCTTCAACCACAGGTGTGCTTATTCCTGAGGGATGCAAAGATTTACCAGAGACTATATGGCACAGATAGCTTTAAAAAATGATGAACATATGTCTGTCTTCTTTGAAAAAGTATCTATTCAGGTTCTTTGCCTATTATTTAATTGGATTATGTGTCTTTCTTTGGTGTTGAGTTTTTAAGTTTTTGTAAATTTTGGACATTAACCTCTTATCAGATGTATCAGTGAATATGTTCTTCCATTCAGTGGGTCATCTTTTTATTTTATTGGTTGTTTGCTCTGCTGTTGATAGCCAGTATCTGGGGCTGCCATCAAGGCCACATGGCCAACACAGGTTCAGGTTTGATTCGGACAGACAGTATGGAATCAACAGAGCCGAAAACTGGTGTTCCATCTTCCTTTAATCCTATCTCGCACCCGGTGGGCGAGAATATACACAGAGTGGGAAATATTTCCCTTTCCATTCAGGGCTCCTAAAGCCACTGACTCATCCAAGTTTTCCTAGAATCAAAGGTTTCTACCTCACCAGTCTATTCACCTCTGTTACCCATTTTCTTCTCCTCCACGAACTAGCTTCTCCTTCTCCTATTCCACCATTTTGACTGCTTCCTCCAAGTAGCTTTCATGCCCTGCTCCAGCACAGGTTGCTTCTCCCTACAAGAATGTGGCCATTCTCCCCAAATGGCCTCCTCACTCTATGTTTTAAAACCTTTTGGTGAGAAACCCTCCCCCAACACACGTTAGTATAATCATGCCCATTTCAAGCAAGAAGGGCAACTGATATTATCACCTGGGTGATGGGCATCCACATGGGCAGCGCCATCTTTAACAAAGTGAGCATAATATACCTTACCTTCCCACCAATCCATCCTTATGCTCACTTTTTATTCCACAATCTACACCACTGGCATCCCTGTACAAGGAAATTAGGCACATTACACAAATTAAAACAATAGGATAAATCATACAATTTGTACCATCCTTAAACAAAAGGATGCCATAAAAAGTGCAAATCTAGTGAAAGGAACTACAATTCTGTCCCAATTAAGGTCAAATATCCATGAAGAAATAAAGAAGCTTCTGCTGGTGTGGGTGAAAGAGAAAGAGCTGGCAGGAGATTCAGTGATGGAGACTATAATATGCGAAAAGGCATGTATTATTTATGGCGACTTAAAGAAGAAAGAACCATCAACCTCAAAAGAAGCAGCAGAAGATATGTTTAAGGCAAGTCATAGCTGGTTTGAAAATTTTAAGAAGAGATCTGGCATCCACTTGGTGGTGAGGCATGGTGAAACTGCGAGTGCTGAGTTTAACGCAGCTGAGGAGTACATCACAGGTTTTGCTGCACTTATTGCAAAGGAAGGCTACATCCCCCAACAAGTGTTCAACTGTGATGAAACAGGATTTTTTTGGAAAAAAATGCCCCGAAGGACTTTCATCACTGCAGAGGAGAAGAAGCTGCCAGGCCATAAACCCATGAAGGACTGTTTGACCCTTGCATTGTGTGCAAATGCTAGCGATGACTGTAAAGTAAAGCCACTGCTAGTGTATCATTCCTAAAATCCTCAAGCCTTTAAGACTCACAAGATTCTTAAAAAAAAAAAAACACTGCAAGTTTTGTGGTGCACCAATGCTAGGGCATGGGTTATGTGGCAGTTTTTATTGAATGGGTAAATCTCATCTTTGGTCCTGCAGTGAAGAAATATCTTCAACAAAATAAACGCCCGATGAAAGCATTACTAATCCTTGAAAATACTCCAGCCCACCCACCTGGTCTTGAAGATGACATTCTTGATGAGTTCAAATTCTTGAAAGTCCTCTACCTCCCACCCAACCCGACTTCAATCTTGAAACCTATGGACCAGCAGGTCATTTCCAACTTTAAAATGCTTTACACAAAGCACTTGTTCTGCCGCTGCTTTGAGGTGACTGAGAATACAAATCTAACCCTTTGAGGGTTTTGGAAAGATCACTATAACATCGTGATATGTTTACACATTATTGACTTGGCATGGCAAGAGGTTACAAGAAGAACCTTGAACTCAGCATGGAAAAGTCATGGCCTGATGTTGTTGCAGACAGGGACTTCTAAGAATTCGAACCAGAGACTGATACCGAGGTAGAAGCGTTGGAGGAGATTCTGTCCCTCACAGTCGATGGGTCTGGAAGTAGATGAGGGTGACGTAAATGAGCACATTGTGAAACATGAGGAGGAACTCTCAACTGAGGAGTTGAAGGAGCTATATACGGAGCTTCTGCAAGAAATTAGTAGTGAGGAGGAGGTAGAGTTGAGGGAAGTGATTTCTACAAGTGAAATTAAAGATATGCTGGCAATGTGGGAAAAGCTTTCAAGTTTCATTGAAAAGAAACGCCCAGAAAAAATTTCAACTGGTTGTGCTTTAGCATTTTTTTTTTTTTACAGGGACAGAGAGAGAGTCAGAGAGAGGGATAGAGAGGGACAGACAGACAGTAACAGAGAGAAATAAGAAGCATCAATCATCAGTTTTTCATGGGAGACTTTAGTTCAGGGATCCCCAAACTGCGGCCCCCTGAGGCCATTTCTCTGGCCCCGCCGCACTTCCGGAAGGGGCACCTCTTTCATTGGTGGTCAGTGAGAGGAGCACATTGACCATCTCATTAGCCAAAAGCAGGTCCATAGTTCCCATTGAAATACTGGTCAGTTTGTTGATTTAAATTTACTTGTTCTTTTTTTTTTTTTTTTTTTTGTATTTTTCCAAAGCCAGAAATGGGGAGACAGTCAGACAGACTCCCGCATGCGCCCAACCGGGATCCACCCGGCACGCCCACCAGGGGGTGATGCTCTGCCCATCCCAGGCGTCACTCTGTTGCTACCAGAGCCACTCTAGCACCTGAAGCAGAGGCCACAGAGCCATCCTCAGCATCCGGGCCATCTTTGCTCCAATGGAGCCTCTGCTGCAGGAGGGGAAGAGAGAGACAGAGAGGAAGGAGAGGGGAAGGGGTGGAGAAGCAGATGGGCACCTCTCCTGTGTGCCCTGGCCGGGAATCAAACCTGGGACTCCTGCAGGCCAGGCCGATGCTCTACCACTGAGCCAACCGGCCAGGGCCAATTTACTTGTTCTTTATTTTAAATATTGTATTTGTTCCCGTTTTGTTTTTTTACTTTAGAATAAGATATGTGCATTGTGCATAGGGATTTGTTAATAGTTTTTTTTATGGTCCGGCCCTCCAATGGTCTGAGGGACAGTGAATGGCCCCCTGTGTAAAAAGTTTGGGGACCTCTGCCTTAGTTGTTCATTGATTGCTTTCTCATATGTGCCTTGACCACGCGCCTTCAGCAGACTGAATAACCCCTTGCTGGAGCCAGCAACCTTGGGTCCAAGCTGGTGAGCTTTTGCGCAAACCAGATGAGCCCATTCTCAAACTAGCGACCTCGGGGTCTCAAACTTGGGTCCTCTGCATCCCAGTCTGACGCTCTATCCACTGCACCACCGCCTGAAATCCTTTTATGGTGTCCAGGATCAAATATTTTTTTCTATTTTTTTTTTTTTTGCATTTTTTTTTTTTTCTGAAGCTGGAAACAGGGAGAGACAGTTAGACAGACTCCCGCATGCGCCCGACCGGGATCCACCCGGCACGCCCACCATGGGGCGACGCTCTGCCCACCAGGGGGCGATGCTCTGCCCATCCTGGGCGTCGCCATGTTGCGACCAGAGCCACTCTAGCGCCTGGGGCAGAGGCCACAGAGCCATCCCCAGCGTCCGGGCCATCTTTGCTCCAATGGAGCCTTGGCTGCGGGAGGGGAAGAGAGAGACAGAGAGGAAGGTGTGGCGGAGGGGTGGAGAAGCAAATGGGTGCTTCTCCTGTGTGCCCTGGCCGGGAATCGAACCCGGGTCCTCCGCACGCTAGGCTGACGCTCTACCGCTGAGCCAACTGGCCAGGGCCAGGATCAAATATTTAAGTGAAACACTACTTTTTCTCAGTAGGATCTTGAATAGACTTGCTTTCTAACAGTTTTTAAAAATTAATTAAATTTAGATGAGTACACCATTACTTAAGGTGAATAGAAATTACAGAATTTTCAGCTGGAGTGTATACCCTAGAGCAGGGGTCCTCAAACTTTTTACACAGGGGGCCAGTTCACTGTCCTTCAAACTGTGGACTGCCACATACAGTGCCCCTCTCACTGACAACCAATGAAAGAAGTACCCCTTCCGGAAGTGCGGTGGGGCCAGATAAATGGCCTCAGGGGGCCGCATGCGGCTCAAGGGCTGTAGTTTGGGGACGCCTGGCCTAGAGGATGTATGGATTTGTAAAATGCATTTGAAATGGAAATACATGAAACTCTGTTTTGGACTAATGGAATATTAGGTCAGAAAATACCTTACACATCTAGTCTAAGCCTCTTCTTTAGTTGTCAAGGAAACTGAAATCCAAGGGAAGTCTATTGTCCAAGCCATTGGTAGGGTTGGTGGCAGAGCTGGTACCTGAATTTAGGATTCCTGACTCGAATTCTCTTTTTTTGAAGATACCAAGCTTTCCCTCTCTAACACAGAAAGTTTTTTAGCCACTTAAAATTTGTAGGATGATATTTAATAAATGAACATGTAAGAATAGTGGAGAGATGTACCAAATAAATGTGCCCATAGTTATTTTGTCAGTGTAAGTGAAGAACATTTCTTAGTACTGTGGAAGCAATTTATTACTAATTAACAAAAGCAGTTGTCATTACATGCCTGATTGATCGGCTTTGTTGCATCAGCCTTCTAATATATTAAGCGACTGTGTTTTAAAGAGGGTACCTCGCAACAAGATGTGCCTTAATAAAATCTTAATGCATTTTTGTTTAGGTTAAGATCTCATTGAAAATAGAATCTACAGATTTATTTCTAAATCTGTTCTGTTTTGTTTCCTTGTTTACATTTGTTGGCTTCTTACTGAGAATTTTTTTCTTATTGGGATAAGATCAGAAACATTCTATGTTGAGTACAACAACCAAGAAGTCTAAGTTCCTTTAGCCCTGTCAGCTCATTGCTTTGTTGATTTATTTACCTTTAGCTTAAAGCCTCAGCATTCCCCCCACTCTGAATAGACTAAATTTACAAGACAAGGTTAAATGTCTTCTTAACTAGGATATATCATAAACAAGTCTATATTTTTTTGTTGTTGTCTGTCACCATTAAAATTCTTTTTGACTTTCTAAAATAACCCCTGAAAATGCTTACATCAAATTCAAACACATATTTAAATTTAAGCTGTGTCTATACAATTAGCAGTCTGATTTAATATTTAAGAGTAAATATTTTAAAGTCAGACTTTTGGGGTTGAATTCTGGCTCAACTATTGATTAGCTTTCTCACATTAGACAAGTGAAGTACTTCACCAAGTCACACTTTATTCACTTATAAAAACAGAGAAACTATTGTAACTAGCCTATATACATGTTTGTTTTGAGGATGAGATGAGAAAATCTTTGTAAAGTTTTATTATATTAAATGCTGTAGTTCAACATTCTGTAAATGATCTTTATCATTATTATTGATTTAGTCTTCAATCTAGCAAACACTAAATTTCTTCCATTTCTTGAAAATCAGTGCAAGACCTACATTTCTCTCATCCTCTTTCAATATTTAGTACCCATTTTCTTCTTTTCTGAGCTGCAGTGATATTATTTACCCTATTAATATAGATAGTACGGTTCTGTATTTTTAAAGCTCTATTGAAGTCACTTTACATGATAAGTTTTTTGAGGCCATGGCCCAGAATACAAAAAAGCTAGTAGCCAATTAACACAAATGCATTGAATTACTGATTTAACATTAAAATCTGTATGAAAGCTGATTTCATAAATGACAATAACATAATTTTTAAAATATAATTTCATCACCACTGTGCAAAAAGAAAATATTTAAAGACAAATATAATGAAAAAAAAAGATGCCACCAAAAGAATTTGAAAATTATATATCTTGAAAAATAACAGATGGAGCAGTCACAGGAAATAGGAAAAATGCCTGTAGTGGGAGAAGTGCATAAACCAAGACCACATGCATCATGGACCCCCCAGGAGGCTCTGACACTAGAAGCATGAAATATATATGAAGAAAAAACACTTGTCTGAGAACATAAAAACAAGAGAAATGTTTGAAAGTTTGTAAAAGTTAGATTTCATGACCCCATGAAGAAGACTAGAGATTTATACTCTAGAAGATTAAATAAAATGATACTTAAAAAACCTACTCATACTTGGAAATTTTTATAATAAAAACTGTGGCAACAAAGATTTCTTCCCACCATTTAGTTTTTAAAATGTTACAGAAAAAACAACAACAACAAAAAAACAATCTAAAAAAAAAATCATAATGACTCTGCCATCTCCCATTGCAGGAAAGTATACTAATGAACAAGGTAACCAATACCAATGATGCATGCAGAATATATTTTTTTCCATTTTCTGAAGCCTCTTTATTTGAGTATATTTTCTAACATGAATGACAGCAAATAAAACATAGATATAAATAATATACTGAGAAGAAACAGTTAAGAAAACAGAAGACAACCTAAATAAAATAAACAAAAAATATTATAATAAACACCATTAAAGAGCATATATACATACATAAGTAAAGATATTTCTATAAAAACAAATTAGGTTTTAAAATTGCTCTTTGAAATTAAAAGTAATATAGTAGAAAACAAAATAAAAAAGGAAAACATTGAAAGAAAGATGAGGAGAGTCCCCATAATAAGAACATATACACAAAGACACACAATTTGAAAATAAGAGCAATTGTAGAAAACCTAAAATATAGGCCAAGGAGATCCACTACCTGAATAAATAAGAATAAAAACCAAACAAATAACTGGCCTGAACGGGTGGTAGCACAGTGGATAGATGTCGACCTGGGACATTGAGGACCCAGGTTCAAAACCCCAAGGTCTCTGGCTTGAATTTCAGCTCACCAGCTTGTGCATGGGGTCACCTGCTTGAGTAGGGGATTATAGCGCAAATGTCACTGGCTTTGAGCACAAAGGTCGCTGCCTTAAGTCCAAGGTCACTGGCTTTATCAAGGGTCACTGACTTAGCTGGTACTCCCCAGTGAAGACACATCTGAGAAGCAATCAATGAACAGCTAAAAGTACCATAAATAAAAATTGATGCTTCTCACCTCTCTCCCTTCTTGTCTTTCTGTCACTCTCTTTCACTCTAAAAATAAAAACAAAAAACTGCAATAATCAAAATCAAACTGGAATGGCTATATTTATGTCAAATGAAATGGATTTTGAGACAGTTTTATGTATTGTTAAAGTGGTAAAAAATGAATATGTAAGTTTCTTTTTATTATTTTTATTCAATCAGAGGAAGGAGGCAGAGACAGAGTTCTGCATGTGCCCTGACCAGGATCCAACCAGCAAGCCCACTAGGGGGCGATGCTCTGCCCTTCTGGGGCATTGCTCTCTCTTTTTTTTTTTTTTTGTATTTTTTTGTATTTTTCCGAAGCTGGAAACGGGGAGAGACAGTCAGACAGACTCCCGCATGCGCCCGACCGGGATCCACCTGGCACGTCCACCAGGGGGCGATGCTCTGCCCCTCCGGGGGGCTGCTCTGCCGTGACCAGAGCCACTCTAGCTCCTGGGGCAGAGGCCAAGGAGCCATCCCCAGTGCCCAGGCCATCTTTGCTCCAGTGGAGCCTTGGCTGCGGGAGGGGAAGAGAGAGACAGAGAGGAAGGAGGGGGTAGGGGTGGAGAAGCAAATGGGCGCTTCTCCTATGTGCCCTGTCCGGGAATCGAACCCCGGTCCCCCACACGCCAGGCCGACGCTCTACCGCTGAGCCAACCGGCCAGGGCCGGCATTGCTCTCTTGCTCAGCAACCAAGTTCTTCTTAGAGCCTGAGGCAGAGGTCATGGCGCCATCCTCAGTGCCTGGGGCCAACTTGCTCCAATCCATTAGGGCCATGGCTGCAGGAAGGAGGAGGGATAGAGAGAGAAAGATAAATGGGGGTGGGGTAGAGAAGTGGATGAGTGCTTCTCCAGTGTTCCTTGACTGGGAATTAGACCCAAAACATCCACATGCCGGACTGACACTTTACTACTGAGCCAACCAGCCAGGTACAAAGTTGTAAGTTTCTTGATAGAAATGTCCCACAAGCATTCACAGTAGAGAATATCAAAATCAGGCACATGCATATAACACCATCAAAAAGCAGAATGTTGGGCACAAAGAGAAAATTCTAAAATCTTACAGAGGAAAAAATCAAATTACATGCAAAGGTTTAGAAATTTTAACAGTATCAAATTTCTTAGCAATACATAATACTGAAGACTGGACAAAATGAAATAATGTCTTTATATTTTCCAACTAGAAGTTTACTCCCATTAGAATTACCTTTCAAATATAAAGTTAGGAGAAAAATATTAAGGTTTAGACCTCCTAAAAAAACCCTTTTATATATTGTCTTTTAAGAATTCTTGGAGGATATGCTATATTAGAAAGAAAAGGAGAGAGAGGAAGAAAACAGGTAAGTGACTTGACACCAGTAAGTGATAAACTAATCCCCAGGAGAAGCATGTTAGGAGATTTCAGTAATATAGTTGTACCTCAAGCCTAGAGAGCAGTTGGTCTCATATAGATCAGGACCAAGTCATGAGAGGCCTATCTCTAAGCAAACAATAAATCTGATTGGTAGTTTTCGATATATGGGGAGGAGATTTATACTTTCCCTAAGAGGCATGTAGAAAAGTAATATAAAAAAAGGTAACTAACTTCACAAAATAGTGTACAAGAAATGAAATGTCATCAAAATACTCTGTGTCATTCAACTGTAGTTAAAAGTTATATGTCAGTATATTATTAATACTGATTAAAGTTATAAAGGGAATTATGTATAATATAGTAGATGTATAAATTTAAAAAAAGAAAAGCATTTGTGTCTCATATATTCAAAGATGACATCTAAATCTTAATTTTTTTAACCAACAGATATATGAAAAGATGTTTATCTTGACTAGCTATTTGAGAAATGCAAATCAAAACTAAATCCTAATTTTTTTTTTTTTTTTTTCTGAAGCTGGAAACGGGGAGAGACAGTCAGATAGACTCCCGCATGTGCCCGACCGGGATCCACCCGGCACGCCCACCAGGGGCACGCTCTGCCCACCAGGGGGTGATGCTCTGCCCCTCCGGGGCGTCGCTCTGCCGTGACCAGAACCACTCTAGCGCCTGGGGCAGAGGCCAAGGAGCCATCCCCAGCGCCCGGGCCATCTTTGCTCCAATGGAGCCTTGGCTGCGGGAGGGGAAGAGAGAGACAGAGAGGAAGGAGGGGGGGCGTGGAGAAGCAAATGGGCGCTTCTCCTATGTGCCCTATCCAGGAATCGAACCCGGGTCCCCCGCACGCCAGGCCGATGCTCTACCGCTGAGCCAACCGGCCAGGGCCTAAATCTTAAATTTAATAAATATTGACATAGTGATATCATTTTAAAATAGTAAAATACATTTGAGAACACCCAGCTGAAAATATAAGTAGTTGCCTTGATGGACCAAAATGTAAGAAGGTAGGAAGAAGTTGGGCAGGCACTGCTGTTTTTCATTTTTAAAATGTGACAAGACTATTGATGCCTGACCAGGCGGTGGTGCAGTGGATAGAGCATTGGACTGGGATGTGGAGGACCCAGGTTCAAGACCCCGAGGTCACCAGCTTGAGCGTAGGCTCATCTGGTTTGATCAAGGCTCACCAGCTTGAGCCCAAGGTCACTGGCTTGAACAAGGGGTCACTTGGTCTGCTGTAGCCTCCCCCCCCCCCCCCCAGTCAAGACACATATGAGAAATCAATCAATGAACAGCTAAGGAGCTGCAACAAAGAATTGATGTTTCTCATCTCTCTTCCTTCCTTTTTGTCTGTCCCTATCTGTCCCTCTCTCTGACCCTTTCTGTCTCTGCCACAAAAAATAAGACTATTGACTTCTTAAGTTTTATACTAATACAACCTTAAAAACATTAAACAATATATAAAATGATGAAAACTCTAATAGACATAGGTGAAAATTATTATGGTAATACAGTGAAGAAAATGATGAACTCTGTCAGGAGGAGGTGAAAATATTTTTAGAAAAAAATAAACCAGCTTATGTATGAATGAGATTTGGTCAGAATATGTAACAGCAGACAACTCAGTATTTGGGCCGCGCCCTATACTGTGACTGGTCTATGGATACTGTCATGTGAACTCATTAAAATCTATACATCCTAGGATATAATAAAATTAATCCAGATATGTACATTGAGACAGTTCGATGAATGGCACAGAAATTTGCTGCGAACTAAAGTTATGATCCTGTGTCATCTGACACATTGTTTCTTAGAATTTTCTGCCTATAAAAGTTTTCTTTCTACCAAATATATTTCCTTTTTCACTTCTGAGGAATGGTATTCCCTTTGCCCCACCACCACCAATATTCCACACTACAGAGAAGCAATAGGCTTTAACTGCAGCACATATGTTTGAAGACGAAACATTGAATCCTAAGTGTTTTATGTAGACCCCCAGCATGCTGTTTGCTAGAAATTGAGAGTCTGGTAAGTGAGTCTTTCAACATTTCACAGCAACTTCCTTTTGCCTGAAACAAAATGGCTTTTCAATTCTCACTACGACAAACTATTCACTGCAAAATAAAATTTCTGTCTACCTATTTGAGACTGCCTCCAGCAGAGGAACTAACAGAGCTATTGCACTTTTACAGTAATATGGAATTCTGACAGTGATTTTGGCAGCCTTTTCCATAAGGTTGTTTTCTTGAGTATGTTTGTACTTCTGTCTGGGAAAAGAAAAAAATAGGAAAGCCAGCAAAGGTATATGGGAAAGAATGAAAAGGCACATAAGGAAAGGAATAAATGATGGTAAACTGAGGCTTAAAAATTGGTACAAGTGAGAGAAAATTGTAATTTTGAGTCAGTGCTTGTGGTATCACTGAATCTGGGAAAGGAATTGGACAAAAGCTGTGTAAAATGAAGCACTTGAAAGGAAAACTGACATTGGTTAATCAGAATATTTTTTATTCTTTTTTTTTTTTTTTGCATTTTTCCGAAGCTGGAAACGGGGAGGCAGTCAGACAGACTCCCGCATGCGCCTGACCGGGATCCACCAGGCATGCCCACCAGGGGCGATGCTCTGCCCATCCGGGGCGTTGCTCTGTTGCAACCAGAGCCATTCTAGTGCCTGAGGCAGAGGCCACAGAGCCATACCCAGCGCCAGGGCCATCTTTGCTCCAATGGAGCCCTGGCTGAGGGAGGGGAAGAGAGAGACAGAGAGGAAGGAGAGGGGGAGGGGTGGAGAAGCAGATGGGTGCTTCTCCTGTGTGCCCTGGACAGGAATCGAACCCGGGACTCCTGCACGCCAGGCCGACGCTCTACCACTGAGCCAACCGGCCAGGGCCATATATTTTTTATTCTTAATTAAAGCTTGGGAACTAAAAGAATGTTTACTATCATGATCACACTCAGTTTTTTAGCATCATATCTATAATCATTAACATAGTTATATGAGTAACAGGTGCCCTCTAATAAAGCAGATAACATATTTATTTCTTCATCTGCCCATTTTTTTTAAATATAACCTATCTTGCCAAAGTTGGGAGGAAAATGTAGATAAAAAGGTAAGAAGGTATTACCTATGCAAGAAGGTATTATATTCATTTTGTAGCTAGCAGTAGAGAAACTAAAGATTCAGGGCAGGCACAAAAGCAAGTTCCATATCCTTAAGTGAAAGAATCTATTGTTAAAATTATATTACTTAGGGAGAATAAAATCAGTTTTTATTTATTTATTTTTTAGCTCAAACTGAATAGATGAAAGAAAGTATGACTACCCTGCTGGCTCAGGGTAGCTTTTTCCATTGATTGAGAGAGAGAAAGGTAGAAAGAGAGAGAGAAGAATCAACTCATTGTTCCACTCATTTGATCCATTTAGTTGTGTACTCATTGGTTGCTTCTTGTATGTGCCTTGATTGAAGTTTGAACCCATGACTTTGGTGAGCTGGGATGATGCTTTATTCACTGAGCCACCTGGCCAGGGTTCAGGGAAGCTTTGATGGCCCAATCTTTACACTTTTTCAGGTCCTCAGAGACATACAGTGGTCCCTTGTCTATCACAGGGGTTAAGTTTCAGAACCCCCCCGCAATAAGGGAAAATCCACAAAGTAGAAATTCTATCCTCAGAAAGCAAGGGTGGCAAATGACCAGAGGCCTGGAGGATGTAAAGTGGTCAGCTTCTTCCTGGCAGAGGGTCCACTGGTAAATCCCAGTCACTGTTGGGCTCTGACATGGAACAGAGATAGCCAGTATCAGCTCCTCCAACCTGACCCGTAGCGACCTTGTATTTATTTTATTATGTATATACTATGATATATATTCTAAGGCTTTATAAACCCTCCCGACACTCTTATAAACCTTTCTCACATTGTTATTAATCTTTCCCACACTCTTATACACACTTCCTATGCTTTTAAACACTTTCCACACTCTTAAACCTATGTAATTTTAATAATATATATAAAATTCTATATGGGTACTCACGAGTGAATATACTATAACTTGAATGGTGAAGATGATGACAAATTAGCTGTGCAGTACTGATGACAATGAAGGTGATGATGATGAGATAAATGTACTGCACAGCCAAGAAGAGCATTACAGCTAATCTGAAGGCACCACTTCATCAGGGACTTAATCAGGTGGTTCAATATTCATACATGTGAATCTTTGTCTACTCATCTGCTGTACACTATGTATTTTATTTTGATTTATTATTCTTTTAATATGTTTTAATTAATATTTTTATTTTTTATATTGTTTTCAAATTTTTAGGCTAAAAAGTGCTTATTTTACTGCAAAAATAATTAAAATAATAAATATATAAAAATACCTATATACTGCAAAACTCCGTGATAAAGTGAAAAATCCACAATACAGTGAAAAATCTGCAATGTAAAATTAGATATATACAATTTAAAAATCCGCGATATGCCCTGGCCGGTTGGCTCAGTGGTAGAGCGTCGGCCTGGTGTGCGGGGGACCCGGTTCGATTCCCGGACAGGGCACATAGGAGAAGCGCCCATTTGCTTCTCCACCCCCCCCCCTCCTTCCTCTCTGTCTCTCTCTTCCCCTCCCGCAGCCAAGGCTCCATTGGAGCAAAGATGGCCCGGGCGCTGGGGATGGCTCCTTGGCCTCTGCCCCAGGCGCTAGAGTGGCTCTGGTCGCGGCAGAGCGACGCCCCCGAGGGGCAGAGCATCGCCCCCTTGTGGGCAGAGCGTCGCCCCTGGTGGGCGTGCCGGGTGGATCCCGGTGGGGCGCATGCGGGAGTCTGTCTGACTGTCTCTCCCTGTTTCCAGTTTCAGAAAAATACAAAAAAAAAAAAAAATCCTCGATACAGTGAGATGGCAAAAAGTGAACCGTAATATGGCGAGGGACAACTGTACACTAAGCAATAAAAGAAATGAAACTGACAAAGCATCAAAAAAGCCACTGCCAGGGTTATCCTCAGGCAAAATAATTACCTTGTTAAAGCTTTTTATTTGACTTACTGATAACTTTGTTATCGTCTCTCTGGAAACTTGGAAAAAAATGAAGAATTTAACTACATGAATCTGGGAAGAACAGTAAAGCAATGTATATACTAGAGGTCCTCAATTTGTGTATCTACCCCTCCAAGAGGAATTCCTAAATTCTCACTTAGAGTTTGTAAATTGTCTTTGAATGATAATTCTAAGTTGTTTTTAAAAAATTATTGAACTTATCGGGGAGAAATATTCTAATTTTGATGTCATTTTTTACACAGAAAATTGGAAATAAGTTGGAATAAATGCTCATTCAATTAATTAAAACATGTCCTCATTTTTTAGAATACTAGAAAACCTTGGGGTAGTAGAAACAATATAATTTTAAGTTATGCTAGAAGTAAGTTTTTATAAGTTCAACTTTATTTTTTAATTTGAGAAATAATACTAGAAATATTAACAATAGTGACATTTAACTTCTTAAGAAGAATCCATATCTTTATTTCAAAAACATTTAAATGATAGATGAATAAAAAGAAAAGACAACCAAACAATAAACACAACATTGGAACACAATTCCTTGCAAGGGAAACCATCAGATGCAATAAGCAAGGAAAAAGTGGGTGTGGCCCAGAGGAAAAAGGATGCATGCCTTACAGGTTGGTGTTCTAACAGGAGCCACGGCTTTAGGTTTTATGTTCAAAGGGCACCTGTTACTGTTTTCTTTGTCTAAAATTTAGAACTGTGCAAGAGCACACACACAGCGCTTGATGATTTAGTACAGAACAAATCACGTTGCCCTGATATATGAGTGGAACACACTCAGCCATTGGAATCAAAATCTATGACTAAAGCTGTGAATGGCTGCTGGAACAAACATCTGTAATAACAAAGTAATGAAGCAGGATGAGTTTGAAATCAATAAAAATGATCTGAAAGCAGTCAATTCCATTGGAACCTGGATAAGAAATAATAAGCTTATCCTATACCGAAACCTCAACAACTCAGGAAATATGGAGAACACATAGAAAATATTACAAAAAGAAACTCTAATTCTAGAACTTACTAACACTTTGTATGTATTAACTCATTCAATTTAGCAAATATATTTTAAATGCACAGAAATCAAAGTTTAAATTTTACTAAACAAAGCTGAAAAAAACTGCTAAACGTTTTAATTAGTAAGAAGGAAATAAGACCAGCATGTATGACTAATATAGAGGCAGTAATGGTAAGGAATATTTTAAAACATATGGAAAAATGCAGATAAGTACTGTATTAGGCATTAAGTAATAAACAGAATAATTAATATATAATATGTTGTAAAGAAATTTTGATAACATGATTGTAAATCATGGAGTATGTGATGGAGCTTTTAGGGAAAACTCCAAGATTCTTTTAATGTTAAGAAAAAGGACAGAGATAATAGAGGATAAATTGAAATGACAAGAACAAAGAAATCTAATATGATTAAGAAAGGAAATGTAACAAAGTTAAAGAGAATTTTTTACATAGAAGACACAAAATAAGAAATAATTAACTCTGTGCATGTCAGAGAAGCCAATAATTTTAAATGCATTAATTCTGTCATTAACAGATAGAAAATCTTATTTAAAATATTGATCTTTTTGCTTCTTGAATTCACAAAATATAATAATATAAAGGTTGAAAGAGGTATAAAAATCAACTAAAATTTTATTAATATAACTATTAATATTAGAACATTAGAATGTAAAACTAAAAAAAAAACAAAGGTTGACATATCTGTCAAGACAATGTGTCATAAATATATAATCATGAACTTACACATAATACAATAGCACCAAGATTTGTGAAATAAAATCTGAGAGAACTGTAAGCAAAATGGCAAATCCAAAGACACGAATGAGATTCTATCCTTGATCTAAGCCAAAAGCCTAAGAAGCTACATGAATGAGATTCTAAAATCTACTGCTTCCCAAAACTAGGGGATATTTCAAAATGAATATGAAACGATAAAATATCCCCTGATTTTTGGGAGCAGTATATATTCTTCAGAATGATGTAGATGAGAACGAAAATAATTGAGTAAGGATACAGAAAATAATATGAAGATACAAATCAACAACAATATAAAAAGGAGTTATTCAAGACAAAAACAATGAAGAGGTAGTAAAGAGAAAAAAGCAACTACAGACTTGTTCTTTAAAGTAATTTAAAAAATAAAATAGTTAATGTGAGATAGTAAGCAAATTGTAAGTTTAGTAATTTTAAAAACCTACAAGTTGTAAACAATACCAACAAAAGTGTATACATTTAATGCAAAGGGACAGAAAAATCTGAAAACATTCATTAAGAAAAATAATCAAAAATGTCTTTCAGAAAGCCTCAGACATTATACAGTTGATTACAACAAGAAATCATGGCAAAACTACTCTGTTTTGCATACAAAAAATAATGAATCCCAAATTATTTTGGAAGTTCAAACTGTTCATTCAAAGAAAAATCTGAGCAAATTATGACTGAAACTCTTCTGGTTTGTTTCCAGAATAAGCCATGATAGTTTTTACCATAAATACTGGAAATGAATACCACCACAAAAATACCTTTATTAAATGATTACTACAAGATTTTTATTTACTTGTTTGTTTTTCTATTTTTTTAGAAGAACATATTTTAAACTCCTCATGATTTGGGTCTAGACATAGTAAAGGGAAAGAGGAAATAATCAGGGATATCTCAGAGTGTTGCATAAAATGAACCAGTAAAGAAAGTAAAAATAGCTAAAAGTTTGACAGCATTATTTAGAATATCAGACACAAAAATTTAAGCTTTAGCTTTAATTGAAACATAATATTTATCTTCGTTTTTTTAAACTGAAGTTATTGGAGTGACGGTGATTAATAATAAAGTGACATAATACATCATCTGCACACTGTACCACCCTAAGGCAAGTCTCCTTCCATCACCATTTATTCCCCTCTACCTTCCTACCTTCCTCACCTTTTTTCTCTCCTATTTCTTTGTCTACAAAATCTGGTCCTTGAGAACATGTTCACCCCAGTAATATCATATCTTTTTTATTTTTTTTACTGGTTAATGTATTTGTAGTTGTTTACAAATTGTTTTCTGCTAGCTTTTTATAACTCCAACTGTTTTCATACAGATAATTTTTCTTAGTATCTTTTATCAACAATTCTTTATTTCTCAAAGTTTATAGAGAATGACCTTATTCACTTCTGAATAAATGAAATAATCTAAAAATCTTGTAGCAGGTGTCATATACTTGCTGCAGCTTGGTTTATTTATTTATTTAATTTTATTTATTTATTTTACAGAGCTAGAGAGAGAGTCAGAGAGAGGGATAGATAGGGACAAACAGTCAGGAACAGAGAGAGATGAGAAGCATCAATCATCAGTTTTTCATTGCGACATCTTAGTTGTTCATTGATTGCTTTCTTATATGTGCCTTGACAGCGTGGGCCCTCAGCAGACCGAGTAACCCCTTGCTGGAGCCAGCGACCTTGGGTCCAAGCTGGTGAGTCTTGCTCAAACCAGATGAGCCCGCGCTCAATCTAGTGACCTTGGGGTCTCGAACCTGGGTCCTCAGCATCCCAGTCCGACGCTCTATCCACTGCACCACTGCCTGGTCAGGCTGCAGGTTAGTTTAATCATGTTTTTATTTGGAACCTTTGTAAGAATTTTTAACTGGTGAAACTATAAAGTAAACACAGACTCTACACAGTCTTGTCCTAACAGTACACTTCATGAAACCATTGCATTTCAAAGACCTATATGCATCCTTTTGTGATGTTTCCTGAGATCAGAGAATATAAATATTCCCCATAAATATGCATCAAGTATAGGTGTTTGGTTGATACATTATGTAGAAACATTAAGAAAATAGTTGTGTGTAACCTTGCTACAAAAAGTACACCTACAAAAAAAAAGCACACCAAATCATTGTTTCAAAAAGATGTGCAGCATTTTAGTCTTTTATAAAAAATGAAGAGTAGTGCAATTTTTAAAATATGGCATTTATATCTGTTTAGATATTAAGAAGTTACTTTGACCTATTTCCTAAATCTTCAATTCTTTTTCCTCATTTTCTCTACAATACAATTTATTTTTAAAACAGAGGGAATTTCTCAATTTGATAACATGTAAAATCTAAGCTGTGTCACCAGGGTTGTAGTTTTAGCAATCTCTCTAAAGTGTAGGTGAAATAACTCTTCTCAACAAGTAGACGATCCTTCCTAAAGGCAAATCTTCTGTGGAATAGTGAACCATAACTTTTGGGCTTCTCACTTACAAAGGATTGTTCAACACCAAAGGAGGGTACCTAACAATAGGTTATAATATATTTTGTAATGATTGTGGTATTAGTTTTTAAAATTTACAATTCTTTTGATATTTTTATTCAAAATAAATATCGCCATTTGTTTAAAATTTTGAATTCATTATTGTTATTTTTGCTTAATGAGCACCCCACAAATTGTATCAATTTCTCACCATAAAAAACATAGATCACCCTCTTGGTATCTGCCTAGAACATTGTCTTAACATCTGTGGTGGGGAATGTAGGCCCTGGCTAAGGATTTGTAGGAACTCGGGTTCCTTATGTCAGAATCATCATTTTTATATAACTGCCTGTGAATATCAAGCTCACTGGCTGGACAAGTAATTTCATTTAATCCATGGGGCAGAGAGAAAAAATTAATAAGACTCTCTTCTAAATGCTGTCACATCAGCACTACTAATATATTCCATTTGCTTATATTCGAATTAGTGTGTCAGTTTTTGATTGAGAACCCCCAGGAATTTAGAAGTTTTTGAAAGAAATTTGCAATGCATAATATAAAGAGATTCAGAATGAGATTATATTGACATCTTTATTTTTCTTCTTTTATTTTTGTTATACTTGAATCCAGAAACTGAGGTTACAGCCTAATACTATATCGAAAAGGTGGTTCATGAAGGAACCTATAATAAGGGAATAGTTTTATTTTCCTAGAGTACATTGATATTTTCACTATTACTTCTGAATGTAAATTTTTTTCTTTCTTAGCTACTTGTAGAAATATCTCTACTTTAAAAAAAAGAAAAGTTAATTATGTAGCAATTAGAGGGACATTTTAGGTTTTCTCCTCTTTTTTTATGCAGAGTTCCTAATCGATGTTTTCCCAAAAGTCCTTATAGTTGAGTCTGGTGCTAAAAGGCATAGTAGGCTTAATATGGATGAATGGAAAATGCCCTACTTATTTTTGTTAGGGTTACATTGACTCCTTTAAAACTCAAATTTCCCTCACCCAACTCCTATTAGGGCATCTTCTTTTTTTTTTAATTTATTTTTTTTATTGTATTTTTCTGAAGCTGGAAATGGGGAGAGACAGTCAGACAGACTCCCGCATGCGCCCGACCAGGATCCACCCGGCACGCCCACCAGGGGCGATGCTCTGCCCCTCCGGGGCGTTGCTCTGCCGAGACCAGAGCCACTCCAGTGCCTGGGGCAGAGGCCAAGGAGCCATCCCCAGCGCCTGGGCCATCTTTGCTCCAATGGAGCCTTGGCTGCGGGAGGGGAAGAGAGAGACAGAGAGGAAGGAGGGGGGGTGGAGAAGCAAATGGGCACGTCTCCTATGTGCCCTGGCTGGGAATCGAACCCGGGTCCCCCGCATACCAGGCCGATGCTCTACCGCTGAGCCAACCGGCCAGGGCCTAGGGCATCTTCAGTAAACATTTGCCTTGCCCAACCTCCATGTTCCCTTAAGCAACTCCACCCCCCCCGCCCCCCCCCACCCCCGCCCACCCTGGGAAGGTTCTGAAAAATGTCCTCAAGACAAGGCCATTATGAGAAGCCTGAGGGTTGGGAAGAAGAGACAGTTGGTAACCAAGTCAACAAACTCCGATATGCTAATCCAAGTACCGCTAGTGCTCAATTTACGACCACGATTGGTTCCGATAGGTCGTAACACGATTTGGTCATAAGATGAGTAGGCTATATGTACAATATTGTGAAATGATGTTATAAAAATCTTTAAGTCAAAGACATAGACAATTTCCTCTTGGTAGACATCTTGGGAGGGGTTTGATGAAAAATATCCAAGCACACAAAACACAAATTGCTGTACCGAGTCTAGGATAACAGTTGAAATGCTGCATGCGGAGATGATAGTGCTGCCGGAAGCTGGTCCGCACTGTTGTTTGCCCAGCTGGGCAATGCTTGCGCTGCCAGACATGGAGCAGTCGTGGCTAGAGATTGTGGTCATAAAGTCAAATGGTGGTAAATTGAATAGGTCGTAAGTCGATCAATACCTGTACAGACAACCCCATGCCAGCAATTGCCTGAACCCCTATATCTACCCGTTCTCTCCCATAGCTTGGGGCTGATACCCTTTTGATGGTCTCAGCCTGCTTGCACTCAAAAGCTTTTAAAATAAACTTTCCTTTTGGGACACACTAGACTGGTGTTTTTGGTTCATCTAGCCTCTAGCAGTTTCTGCCTTTCAATTTTCTATGTACTTAATTGACTGAGTTGGTTTTGACAGTGTCTTGCCTATTTACCAGAAACTTGACTCATTAGACCAACTCACAGAGTATAAGGAGTTTCAACTACAGTTCATGTTCTGTGCTAGTAAGAATAGTGCTTTTTAAAACTAAATACAATAATTTGAGTTAATGTACAGCAGATATAATTTTAAGTATAATACATGGGATTTTGATTTTAGGTGCTGTTTATAGTTGTATCTGCGCATTATGGCCATGGAAAAGCACTTTGGAAGAAAAAAACATTAAGTAATTAAGTTTGATATCTGGATCTGGACTATATAGTGACAAATCTTGGCTCTGTTGTTACTATTGTATAACACTGGAGGATTTACTCAAGGGAAATGTGCCTCAGTGTCCTCTCTCTAACATGGGGTAATTATAGAATTTGATCCTTAGTTGTGTATTAGTACCTGTCAGATAGAGAATGTTTAATAAATAGGGGTTTTTTTTGTTATTGTTATGTTGCTTTATCATGTTATAAAATCTCTCTCATTTATCCTAACATACTATCAAAGTGAAATATGGATGATTTCTTCTTGGAATCCTGTTCAAGTTAACTCAGAATTATTTATATATCATTTAACAAAATTATTTTAAATTTTTCTTTATATGATTCTAAGTTGATTATATTTTGAAAATGTATCTTTCATTCTAGTTAAGATAAAATCAATGAAATATAAAAATGAGTAGGTCTAATTTACACTTTTTATTTGGAAAGAGATATTGTACTTTCTATCACAAATGATGAAGCTTTACATTTGCTTCTTTTAATTTTTTATTTATAATTACATTTTATTGTTTTTATTATTAGCGTTGTTTTTTTTTTTTAATCAGCAAGAGGAGGGAAGGCAGAGTAGCAGATTTCTGCATATGCCCTGACCGAGATCCACCAGGTTAGCCCACTAGGGGGCGATGCTTTGCCCCTCTGGGGCGCTGCTCACAGCAACTGAGCTCTCTTTTTAGTGCCTGAGGCAGAGGCCATGGAGTTCTCATGGCCTGGGGCCAAGTCACTCCAATCAGCCATGGCTGGAGGGAAAGAGAGGGAGAGAGAGAGAGAAGCGAGAAGGGGAAGAGTAGAGAAGCAGATGGTAACTTCCCCTGTGTTCCCTGACTGGAAATCAAACCCAGGACATCTACATGAGAGGTGGACACTCTACCGTTGAACCACCTGGCCAGGGCAGCATTTGCTTTTTAAAGTAGAAAGAAGTCAACTAATGAAACAGGTTAAAAGCTATATGAAGGAGGGATACATAATTTTCATTTCATTTGCTACTTATAATTTAAAATATTTTATAATGAATGAAATATATTCCTCACAAAAATTAGGGGATATTTTATAGCTTTATATTCATTTTGCAATATACCCTAATTTTTGTGAGCAGTACCATTTATTGAATTTGAGTTTACGTGTGTATTTTCTGTTGAATCCTAGTTAGATGCTCAGTAAAAACAAAGTGTAATATATGAAAAAAATATGATTCAGGATTCATATGTAAAATAAGAAACATTCTTCAATGGCTACTTGCTGGCTTTCAGATTCCAATGTCAGGATGTTGCTACCATTTGATATTTCAATTTTCTAAAAACCACAAAGTTGATTAGACTTCTGAAACTACATTTTGAAACATTTAGAACTGAAAATCACTCCATTCCTTAGAGGATACTTTAGAAGTCCATGGATACTTATGTCCTTATGCTCTGTGCTATACTATTCTTAAGGTCCACGGGCAGGAGTTAATACCTTTAGGTTCATAATTAAGATCTATAACTTTGATATGCCTGAGGTCTAGGGATCAAATTTGTCCTCAAGACATATTTGAAATCTATATTGTAGTATAGCTAATTCAGTATCAATCATTCTTTCTGCTTTTTTTTTTTTTTACAGAGACAGAGAGAGTCACAGAGAGGGATAGAGAGGTACAGACAGACAGGAATGGAGAGAGATGAGAAGCATCAATCATCAGTTTTTCGTGGCGAGACCTTAGTTGTTCATTGATTGCTTTCTCTTATGTGCCTTGACTGCGGCCCTTCAGCAGACCGAGTAATCCCTTGCTCGAGCCAGCAACCTTGGGTCCAAGCTGGTGAGCTTTTTTTTTTTTTTTCTCAAGCCAGATGAGCCTGTACTCAAGCTGGCAACCTCAAGGTCTCAAACCTGAGTGCTCGACATCCCAGTCCGATGATCTATCCACTGCACCACCGCCTGGTCAGGCCTTTCTGCTATTCTTATTTTTACTTCAGAACCCAATGGAAGTTATGACTTTTTTTTCTTTTCCTCTGATTAAACTCCATTCTTATTCTCCACATTCATGAACTTTGCCTTTAATTTGTTCCCCCATTAATTACTAGCCAAGGAACACAGCACATTTCCTTTAAGACAAATGCCGTACTTTTCTTGTCTCCAGTTCCTGCAATAACCAGAATATGACAAATGAGCTCAGGGCCATAGCCTTTACTTCCAGACCTCTGCAAACTCCACCCTTTCCCCTCCTGAGTATCTGCTTGTTGTCTGATCACAGTCTTCACATGATTACACTTTATGTGTACACAATTTATACACTCTTCCCTTGGACCAGCTCAGCCCAGGGGTTGTTCACCATATTCACTTCAGACCATATTCTCCCACTTGTTAATGTATGTATCTAATAAGATAATTTAATATTTACTGAGTACTCATTATACACTTGCCACTGTTTTAGTGTGTTGTGCATATTGACTCAATCTTTACATCAACCTTAGTGGATTATAATTAATTTCTCCTCATGCAAATGGAGTCATAGAAAAAAAAAGGTATTTGGGCTAAGGTCAAAAAGGTCACATATAGTAAAGCTGGGATTGGAATCCACGTACTCTTTTTTTTCTTTTTTCTTTTTTTTTTTGCAGTGAAAGGAGGGGAGGCAGAGACAAACTCTTCCAAGCGCTCTGACTGGGAGAGCCACCACATACAGTGCTCCTCTCACTGACCACCAATGAAAGAGGTGCCTCTTCCGGAAGTGCGGAGGGGGGCCGGATAAATGGCCTCAGGGGGTCGCATGCGGCCCGCAGGCCCTAGTTTGAGGACGCCTGCTAGGGGGTGATGCTCTGCCCATCTGGGGTGTTGTTAAATTGCTCAGCAACCAAGCTCTTCTTAGTGCCTGAGGTGGAGGCCATGGAGCCATCCTCAGCTCATAGGGCCAACTCATTCCAGTCAAGCCATGGTTGCAGGGGTGGAAGAGAAAGAGAGAGAGAAGCAAGAGGGGATGAGGTGGAGAAGCAGGTGAGCACTTCTCCTGTGTGCCCTGACCAGGAATTGAACTTAGTGGTAAAGCGGGTGAATGCTTACCACTAAGCCAACCAGCCATGGGAAAGGAATTCATGTGCTCATGATAGGTTCCATATGACTAACCACTGTGCTTCCATGATCTGCTTTTCTGCTCCTCTTTTACTGTTCATCTGAACTCTGTCACTATCTCTAGCTTTAAGTTCCCTTTTCTTGATGTATGTTTTTCAAAATGCTAAAGTTAGGTCTGAAAGATGTTGCAAAGAGCCGTCTATCTTTTCCTTAATCCGGTATTGCTGTTGTCTTATTGGGAGTGAGAAGCTTTTCGTCAGTTTTCACACAGATTTAGTTTTTAAATAAAGATGAGTTTTCCAGTGCTATGACTAATTTATGTTAATGTCACATTACTAACGAGTACTGAGCACTTATTAAACAATATATGTAACTTTTTCTTTACTCTTTCTTAAAATAGATTAATCCTACGGTATTTTTAAGGAATACTTTTTATTTTATTTTTGTTTGCCAGGTATTTTATATATTTTCAATCAAATTTATTGGGGTGACTTGGTTAATAAAATTATATAAGTTTAAGGTATAAAATAATATATCATTTGCATATTGTATTGTGCGTTCACCATCCCAAGTCAAGTTCCTGTTCATTATTATTTATCCCCCCTTTACCTTTTTTTTACCTCCCTCTAGCCCCCTTCCCCTCTAGTAACTCTATGAATTTTTATTTTCTTAATCCCTTCACCTTTTCCACCCAGCCCTTTAACCACCTCTCTCTGACAGCTCTCATCCTGTTCTCTGTGTGTATGAGTCTGATTCTACTTTTTTTAGTTACTTTATTTTGTTTATTAGATTTCACATGTAAGTGAAATCATTTGGTATTTGTTTTATTCTGAATGGCTTATTTCACTTAGCATAATACTCACCAGGACCATCTATGCTGTTACAAAGAGTACGATTTCCTTTATTTTATGGCCGAGTAGTATTCCATTAGTAAATGTTTAACAGCCTTTTTAATCCAATCATTTACTGATGGGCACTTGGATTGCATGACATATCAATAAAGGATGAGCCCAATGTTTGTGTATGAAGCCAAGTCTGCCATTTATGTTTTATAAATACTGTGTGCTGAGAAATTCCTGGGCAAAAAATAATGTTCTAAGGATTTATCTTGATTTTGAAAAAGATATTATTCTTTTCTGAGACTCTCAAGTTAGAGAGTATTTGCCTAATGTCTCTGTTATATTTTGCCACAGACTAGATGGCAGAAGAAACAAATATCCAATTACTCAAGTAATCTTAGCAAAGGATTTCTATTAGGACAACTAAGTTGATATTTTTAAAAATACTTTTCTTTCAAAGGCTATTGGGAATGGAAAGTAATAAAATAGAAGTTGATTAGGGTGATGAGAAAGGGGTGATTAGAAAGTGTAGAATATAAAATCCCTGAGTTCTAATACCTACACTTCCATTATAACAGAGGGATTCTCTCTAATATTGTGAAAGTTGTTTACTATGAATGGGATGGTGGAATTAAATCAAGTCAAAAGCTTTTTCCAACACAAAATTTGTATAATCATGATAGCATAAATACTATATTATGACATTTAGTCAAACATGATCTGCCCTTTGGCAGGATAAATGTTGACTAATAATATGATTTCTCAACTTTACATATGCTTTAGGAATATCTCCAATTAAAATTTTTTCTATGTTGGTGTTTAAACATCTTTACTGAATATATTATTTAAAATAAGAAATGTGTGTTTTTATTCTTCAGATAATTATACATTTTTAATTAATCTCTTCTTACTATAGAATTTCAGATCAAATGCTCTCTAGCTTTTGAAGTCATTCGTCAAATACACAGGACAGGTGGGATTAGAGGGTGTACTGAGTTGTGGTTTCATACTGTTGATTTCTTCTTTTAGCTTCCCAAGAAAGACTTTGCAGACCACGGGATTTTAAATACTATAGAGCAGGAGTCACTTCATGCATCATTGACATTAGTGATGAATGGTATATTTGACAAAGATTATGAAGCTTTTAAAACCATTTGACAACAATGATCACTGAAGATAGAAGTGGTTTCTCATTCACTTTTCTGAAAAGAGAGTAAAAACATTTTTGCTCAAGAGTTTCCATCTGACTTAGAAGACCTTTACCCCATTTGTGTCTGTCAATATTTTACTCATTTTCTGTGGTTCTATATAAATAATACTCTCTTTCCCAAAACTTTTATCTAGTTGTTTTAAAAATATGTTTTGTAGATAACAGAAGAACAAAAACCCTAAGACTAAGAGCTATTTAATTGTAATTTTACCAGAGTACATTAAAAAAGAGCTGAAAGCTATAATCTTATACTGTTAAATCTATATACTCAACTTGTCTATAGTGGATCAATTAACATGGTGGGTAGGCACTTACTAGCTATTGGTTGAGTTGCATTGAAATGATTAAGGGGACAGAAACACTGAGTTAGGAGACATTTAGTTCAACATTTGTGACCCTTCCCTAACCCAGATTTGTAACCTTCATTGATTAAAGTTCAGATTTTCTGGCAGAAGATTTTGCTACTATGCTCCCCATCCTCCCCCAAAAGTTATTTTTCTATTTTAATCTTCTACCTGTAGAACTGAGAATAAGAGAAACCACCTGATGTGCTAAGAGAAAATACCTGATTTGCTGAGAGAAAACAGCTGATATGCTATTCAGTAAATAATTGACTGTAAAAAGAAAAAACAGAGAGAATGTACTGATTATACCAACAAGAAATAACTGTTCTGGAAAAGAGAAATTATTCCCAAGAATTTACAATTAAATGGTTGCGATGTGTTGGAGACAAAAGCTTAATATTGATGAAAATTTAAATTGTTTCTGTGATTATCATGTTGGCAACATGTGGCAGCTATGGATATCATTACCCAAATTTGTTTTATAGTTCACACCATAATTTAAAAAATACATAAGACATAATAGAAAAAAAATTTTCCAATGCAAGGAAAATAGAAATAGGCTTTGGGATTTCAAAAAATAAAATGAAATGACTGTGGGTTCATGTGTAAGAGAATAAGAAGGTGTTAAACTTGGCCTTAAAAAAATGAGTAGGAGAGTATAGGTTGATATACCAATTCAGGCAAAAACAAACTGCAACTGGAAAGTGTTAAATAATCTGTGGGCAAAGTCATTTGAACAAACACAAATGTGAAACCATCACTTAACAATTTACTTGTACCAGAAAAACGTAAGTCAGGCACTGAAGGGAGTGTGGAAAAAGAGAGTGATGAAAGCTGGTTGCATGAGAATGAGAAGATCCCAGGTAAGAACAGTACATAGCTCAGATCAAGACACACTGGTAGCACTGAAGTCTAAGTAGGTGCAGTAGCCTGTGACTGCATGGACACCCAGCCCAATCATTTCCGTGAAGACACAGACATGTTGCAGTGATTAATTGAGCAGAATGTCATATGTCTATAATTTAGGTCCTCCAAAATTACACTCTCAAGTTCAGGGATTTATGCAGCATTTAATTCTAAATGGTCCATTCAGAAGCTGAAAAAAAAACAAATGAGTATAAATTTAACAGAGGAATTTAACCATAGTTAACTATGAAAAATCAGCAAGAAGTAGCAGCTTTTAAATTTTGTATTTCTAGTATTTGACATAGGGAGAGGAATATAAAAGAGATGTATCAATGAAATGAAAGTGAATACAGGGTTAGGTGAAATATGTAGATACAGGCATTTGGAGTAACATAAAAAATTGTCAAACTTCTCAATTGAGGATTAAAGTTTTGTAGAAATTAAATTTCAAAATTTATGTCAAAAAAGTGTTCTGCTGTATAAGAGACTGCATAGTTGCTTTTAAGGACAGGTGGTATTTGATTTGTGAGCCTTTATCTAGGAATGAGGCTCACAAATCAAAAGGCAGAAACAACTCCAAATCCAATTTTTGATACCCTATTCTTTTCATTCTTAAACTAGATGAGGAAAAGTGCCAATGAACTGTATTTTGGGATTATTTCAAATATTCAAATTTAAATAGAAAAATATGACTCCAAAACATTTGATATTATTATTTTACATCCCCTAATAGAAATAACATCCACATCTATTTCAAATAACAGAAATACATTGCTGTGTTTATTTGTTCAACATGACATGATCGTGTTTCAAAGCAGAGATTATTTTTGGATCTCTTATGACATGTTTGTTTTCCACCTTATTGCAGAACTTCCTTCTTACATATACATTATTTAAAATATGCTTATGTACCAAGAAAAAAACCTAAAATAATAATATTATCGTGAGGCTGTTTTCCCTTTTCAGCATGGAATTACCAGAGTTAAAGCTCTATCTAACCTTTTATTATAACTCATGGCTAAGAAAACAAATTGTATATCTGCCATTAGTGTTTTGTGTTTGTGTGTGTGTGTGTGTGTGTGTGTGTGTGTGTGTGTGTGTGTGTATTTTTCTGAAGCTGCAAATGGGGAGAGACAGTCAGACAGACTCCCGCATGCGCCCAACCGGGATCCACCCGGCACGCCCACCAGGGGGCAATGTTCTGCCCCTCCCGGGCATCGCTCTGTCGTGACCAGAGCCACTCCAGTGCCTGGGGCAGAGGCCAAGGAGCCATCCCCAGCGCCTGGGCCATCTTTGCTCCAATGGAGCCTCGCTGCAGGAGGGGGAGAGAGAGACAGAGAGGAAGGAGAGGGGGAGGGGCGGAGAAGCAGATGGACGCTTCTCCTGTGTGCCCTGGCCGGGAATCTAACCTGGGACTTCTGCACGCCAGGCCGACACTCTACCACTGAGCCAACCGGCCAGGGCCTGCCATTAGTTTTTGTATAAACACTAGCATTTTATTTCAGAAAACTGTCTAGATTTTTAACCTTTAAATGGACTTAAAATCTCCATTTTTACCAAATGGTCCTGAGTAGTTAGTTTTTAACAATTCCTAGCATGTGGTAGGTACAAAATACATGTTAGTTTCTCCGTCTTGCTTATATATGTATATTTTATGCATGCCCCAGTGTGTAACATTTTAAGCAAGAACATCCTGTCTCCAAGAATGCTATTTTTTAAGAGTACAGCTTTTTAAATTTCAGAAGGCATATAATACTTTGAGAAACTCTGGTAATTTTGATGTTCTTTTTAAACATTATTTTATATCCACTATGTTTAGTATGAAACAATAGCTCTATCTTGGAGGATCATTGGGAGGAATGGAAATGAGGACGGAATTAAGAAGCAGTGTGTGAAATTAGGTTGAGGGTAAGATAGCAGAATTCTGGAGTTGGGAAATAATTGTATTTATAGGAAGATCTACATCTGAGTAAAGGGTATGAGAGCATTTGATTCAGTTGAAAGTTTTCTTGAATTAGAAAGGAACCAAACGCCTTCCATGTTTTGTCAGCAAGTATGTGTGGTTACTACTAAAAAATAATGTGCGTCGTGTCTTTATCTCTTTTTTTAAAATCAATATTCTCTTTAATCTTGTTTGAACATGATTTCAGGGATCCATCTTCAGAGGTATATATGAATAAATTGTTTTACTATTATTAACAATAAGTTTGTTCTGATTTAAACTTTCATTCTTTGCCATTTCTCCTCTTAGATTATGATGGTTACAATCATGAGGAGAGTGATTATAATGATAAGGTTTATCACTAAGTCATTATTGATCATCTACTACCTACCACACATTATGCTAGGTGCTAATAACATATGATGATACCTTCTACCCAGTCAACTAAGATGTAAAAGCAAATACATATATAAAATATGTGAAATGAATGCTATGATAAGGGTTTATCTTTGTTCACTGCATTTTAGGATCTATAAATCTATCTTGTGGGCATCAGGAAAGATTTCTCCAGGAGAAGAAATATCTGAGCAAGCTTCTAAGGGAAAATAGAAAATATTCAGGAGGAACGATGAGGACAAAGTGTCATAGGCAAAGAGAGTGTCTTGGGAACTAAGGGGAAAAAAAGATGCCATGTGTTTGTTAAGTTTTAAGAGATTCAATTTACCTAAAACTCAGAGTTCCAACAGGGGAATAGAAAAAAGATAATTTTGAAGAATAAAAAACTCTTTCTTTCTTCCTTCATTCTTTCCTACCCCACCACCTCCCTATTTATCCCCCTCCCTTCCACACAAATTTTTTCTTCTTTTCTATTTTTGTTTCTTCCTCCCTTCTTCTCTCTTATTTTTAAAATATTTTCTGGAGATTAGCAAGCATTTCTGCCAAATGCTAATTTGAAGTCAAAGAGTCTGCTCTGTCTGATCTTTATTGTTATGGAGTAGCGGAATCTCCTAAGATCCTGATTAATGCGATTGCTTCTCATTTTCTTTTATTTTTCTACTCTCTTGCTCTTTCACCTAAATGTGATTTATATATAGAAAAGTAATTGAAAACTGGCCAGTCATTGTCAATTTAAAAAGAGTTTATTCTGTATTTTATGAGATATTTGCAGCTGACCAAGTTTCTTCCATTAACAAGTTCCCAAGCCACTTTCCTGTGGATGGGATTTAGCTCTGTTCTGTAACAATGCACACTGAATTTCTCATTTGCCCTTAAGCTCCTTGGCCCAGTGACATTCCACTTTAAGTTTAATCAGACAGAAAAATCACAAAAGCTCTGGTCTCAAGTGACCACTTTGACCTCTTTTTTTTTCCTGAAAGCACGAAGAAAAAAAAATTTTCATATTTTGTGCACTCAATATATGATTTTCTGCCCCCCTGTGTAATGTGTTTGTTTCAAATCCAGGGTGACCTAGGTTAATGTTACCTCTGTGAGGGGGAAACCACCACTAAGCTTTGCAGTCACCATAGCAATCATTTTTAGTGGTTGTCTCCCTTAGGGTTTAATTTCATCAGGGATTTTCTGAAGAGAATCTAAAAAGGTATGAGAAAGACTCAAAAAACTGCTTACAAGGGCTTGACTAAAAAAGAAATTGGATTTGCCTCATTTATTAAAGCCATGGTTCTTCAGCAACAAGTGTTCTTAAGAAAATAAGGTAGACTTCTTGTCTGATTGGGCCTAGGAACCTCTTATGTCTTTCATCTCACATCATTCCATGTATGTGTAGGTGGGCTTTTCAATTAATAATGTAATACCCGTAGAAATGTGTTGATTTTTTTCCCCAATGGTTATATGAAATCCAGTGTACTTTAAAGGCATTTATTTTTACTTTTTTAATTTCAGGTTTATTGAGGTATAGTTGGCATATAAAATTCTAAGATACTAAAAATGTATATCAAGGAGATTTAATATATGTGTACATTGTAAAAGGATTCCCCACCTAGTTAATTAACACATCCATTACCACACATAATTATCTTTCTGTGTGTATGAACATTTAAATTCTATCTCAGCAAATTTCAATTATACCATACAATGTTAGCAATTACAGTCACCATGTTTTACATTATATGCTCAGATCTTACTCATCTTATTGCTAAAAATTTGTACCTTTTACTGAAAAATTTTTTTTCCACCCAAACCCCAGCTTCTGACAATCACATTTTTACCCTCTGAGTCTTTGAGTTTGACTTATTTTTTTTAGAATCCAGGTATGGCGATAACAATATACTTTCATGTTGGGTTTTTCTTGTTGGGCTTATTTCACTTAGCATAATACCCTCAATGTCCATAATATTGTCAAAATGGCAAGATTGCTGAATACATATTTTACATCTTTTTTTTTAATTCATCTGTTGATGAACACTTAGGTCATTTCTATACCTTGGCTATTGTGAATAATGCTGCAGGGAACATGGGAGTGCTGATATCTCTTCAATATTCTACTTTAATTTCCTTTGTATATATACCCTGAAGTGAGATTGCTAAATAATATGGTAATTCTCTTTTTTTGTGTGTGTGTGTGGGGACTTCCAGTTTTACATAGTGGTTGTACTAATTTATGTCCCCAATAACAATGCAAAGTGGTTTCTTTTTCTTCATTTTTTCATCAACTCTTGTTATAGCTTGTATTTTTGATAATACCCATTATAACAGTTGTGAGGTGATATTTCATTGTGGTTTTAATTTGCATTTTCCTGATCACTAGTTATGTTGAGCATCATTTTATATATGTGTGGGCCATTTGTATGTCCTCTTTAGAAAAATAGCTATTTGGTTCCTTTGCCCATTTTTAATCAGATTGCTTATTGGTTGCATGGATTCTTTATATATTTGGTTATTAACTCCTTACCACATATATGTTATGCAAATACTGTCTTTCATTTTATAGGTTGCCCTTTCATTTTGTTGATAGTTTTCTTTGCTGTGCAAAAGTTTATTAGTTTGAGATCATCTCACTTGTTTTTGCTTTTGTTTCCTTTGTTTTGGTGTCAATTAAAAAATGTTGAACTCTACGTTTTCTTCTAGGACTTTAATGGTTTCTGGTCATACAATCAAGATTTAATCCATTTTGAGTTGATATTTGCATGTAGTGTAATGTTTTATTATTTTCAGGTTAAAAATTGACTATAAATGTTTTGGTCAAAATAATCATTTAAACCTTTAAGAGATATAGAACATTAACAAATGCCAGTTGTGGAGAAACAAACAAATAAACATACATTTTAGACTGAGACGTAAAGATTTTTACTGTTGGGCTAAACTATCATAAGAGATCTTAGAGATTCCCAGCAGAAAAGTAGCTAAAAACAAAGCCACAAGAAGAAAAGTAGACAGGACCAAACTAATTTTTGTGCAAAGACAATCCTTCATTGCATGGCAGTGATTATGTGTTCAATGAATACTAGGGTGAGTACCAAGGAGATGTGATTAGATCATAATTGTGATTTAAGAAACAAGTTTAATCAATATAACTGTAATCAGATGAAAGAGTATTTTTAAACAGTACAAGGATGAACTACAAGAAATTTTTAGTACCTTCCTTATGAAAAGAGCACCTTAATCAGCTCACCTGAATAAATGTCCTATTTAAGAGATTTATACATAGCATAAAGATGGCTGCTTTGTGATATCATATTTTGAAGACACTAGTAATTAATATTATTTCTCTGGTTTATAATCTGGAGCATATCAAGAAAAATTCAAATTGCATTAGGCCTCCCATGAATTTCTAAGGGTGGGGAAAAGTAGGTTGACAATTTATCATATGGAAAAATAATATAATAATAAATAGCACAAGACTAAACTATTTTGCATACTCAAAACTGTAAATCTACATTTGCCAAACCCTCTATATGTGTGGACAATGATGACCAGCTCTCCATTGATTCAACCATTAATTCTCATGATCAGTTAATATTTTGCATTCCTATATTATTCATTTATACAAGTGGTTAGAGTTAAGTCTGTAATGGTGGAAACATTGATAAAAATTAAACTTATGTACCTGAAAAGCTAAAGACAGGCCCCAAAATCTGTACAACACAAAGTAATGTCAACATATTCATTCTCTTTAAACAATTTCCTCTATTTATACCTCCTAGTTACTCAGCTTGGTCCTTCAACTGCTAAAACAATAATCAAGAAAGGTGAGAAAGAGAAAAATCAGAAAAGGATTAGGAAATTTAGAAGAGAAAAAATGACTTACTGAACCCAGTGTTATGTAGGGTCTTCATTTAAATTTATAAGCAGTGTCTCTATATTGTTTTCACAATCAAAGCCAGAAGAACTTAGATTTATTTTGTGAACTAGAAGTCAAGAAGTCTGCCAGTCTGGTTATTTGGCCAGCCTTGAACTCCTCGTGGTTTTTGATCTTGAGCCGTGTGTGTACATGTGCAGAATAATGTGTGTGTCTGCCTGTGTGTCTGTGTGTGCATGTGTGTGTATTTGTATTGTTGTGAATGTGTGACTATGTTTTTTTGTTTGTTTGTTTGTTTTTTTCTGAAGCTGGAAACGGGGAGAGACAGTCAGACAGACTCCCGCATGCGCCCGACCGGGATCCACCCGGCACGCCCACCAGGGGCAACGCTCTGCCCACCAGGGGGCGATGCTCTGCCCCTGGGGGGGGGGGTCGCTCTGCCGCGACCAGAGCCACTCTAGCGCCTGGGGCAGAGGCCAAGGAGCCATCCCCAGCGCCCGGGCCATCTTTGCTCCAATGGAGCCTCGGCTGCGGGAGGGGAAGAGAAAGACAGAGAGGAAGGGGGGTGGGGATGGGGGGTGGAGAAGCAAACGGGCGCTTCTCCTATGTGCCCTGGCCGGGAATCGAACCCGGGTCCCCCGCACGCCAGGCCGATGCTCTACCGCTGAGCCAACCGGCCAGGGCTCGACTATGTTTTTATGATCAAACTCTTTTCATTAGAATATAAAACAGGAAACTTAGAAGATTATCCTTATTCGGTATCCAAAAATATATGCACATTCTCTTGTTTGAGAATTAAGCTTCTTACTGTATACTTTTTCTTTACTACACATTAAAAAAAAAGAAAAAAAAAAGAAAAAAGACATCAATGATTGCAGATAAAGAGCATCTATGGGAGGAATACAGAATTATCCAAGGACTCATTTCTACACAAAATGTGTCCCAAAATACTTTCTAACACCCAAAAATTCATTTTCTGAATAGTAAACCATCATTTTAAATTGATTATTTTGTTCCTCTGGGTAATCTAGTAGCTCTCCTTTGCACAACCATCTAACAGACATGATCAGAGGTAACATTATTTCTGAGATGGAAGTGGCGATTTATTTGAGTAGAGAGAATGGAAGGCATTGGTTCTTCAGGTAGACTAGCCATTTGGGACTGGGATCAGAGTTCAAGTTAATATTAGTTTGGTTTAATGATCACTGAAGAATGATAAGAGTGCTTCAGATGGGCATATTTTCCAGAACACAGGTTATTCTTTCTTTGGTTCCATAAACAGATTCTGTGTTTATGACTTTATGTGTGTACAAATCTCATCTCATGGATTCTGAAGAGCCCAGATGTCAGTAGTAATTTATTTCCAAACTATCATCTTAATGGGCAGACTATTTATGTGAATGGAAAAGACTCTCAAAGAAATAATGACTCATGAAAGATCAGTGCACTTACACAACTTAATGTGTATTTTTAGTTTGCTGAATAAGGGAGTAGAATAGTAAGTTAAATAAAAGGATGATTAGAAGTTGAGGCCATAATATTTCAACTTAAAAATATATGAATTTCAGTCATATTATTTTACCTCTTTAGGCTTCAACTTTTTTATATCTAAAATGACACTACAGAACTAATTAACCCTTAAAGTCAGTTTCAGATTCATAATTATTTTATTATATGATTGTTGAATAATCATCCTGTTAAAATTCATGGGTATGTGATCTCAATTACTAAGAATCTTAATTAGACAAATAAATAAATATTATTCCCATATAAAACAACTTTATATTACTAATTTATAAGACATATTATAAAATTTAATATATGCTAGACAACTGAGCTTCTTGGAATCACCTATAAAATAATCCTGCTTTTTTAAGTACTAGGTACAGGGACTTATTAAATGATTGGTTCACAAGTATACATTTTTTATACCGTTTTCTATTTTTCACCTCCATTGTTACCATTAAACTAGCTACCCACTTGATATCATTGTGCATGAACTAAACTCCACTTAAAAAGTGAGTTCTAGAACCTACTAGTTTTTCATGAATTTAGTTCTAAAGTATATGTCTGGTCTCTTCTATACACTGAATTCTGTTTTGTTTCAATCCTCATTGTAGATTGCTCTCCTTACAGTGAAACTGGCTTCTCAACAAACACAATATAAATGTTGTATGTGGGCACTGTGTCTCTGTTTGCTTTATACTACAGTGCTGTACCATTCAATAAGTAGCATGCCCATGAACTATTGTTAGCATAACGACTATGATAAGAACAGGTGTTGTGATATGTCCATTTATTGTGCTTGTAACTTTTTGGAGTTGTAATGCTATATTACTAAATAAAAAATAAAAACTTGATTCAAAAATCTGTCCTTTCCTTACTTCCTTTCTTTTTTAATTATTTATTTTATTTTAGTGAGAGGAGAGGAGGCAAAGAGACAGACTCCCACATGTCTACCTGATCAGGATCAGGATCCACCTGACATTCCCACCAGAGGGTAATGCTCTGACCATCTGGGGCTATTGTTCTGTTGCAAATGGAGCCATTTTTCAGCATTTGCGGCAGAAGCCATGGAGCCCTCCTCAGCGCCCAAGGCCAACTTGCTGGAGCCAGTAGAACCATGGCTGTGGAAAGAGAAGAGAGGGGTGGGGATGGAGAAGCAGATGATCATCTGTCCTGTGTGCCTTAAGGGGCAATTGAACCTGGGACATCCACATCCTGGGCCGATGCTCTACCACTGAGCCAACTGACCAGGGCTCTTACTTCCTTTCTATATAGTCCCTACCCTCTGTGAGGAGTTTCTGATTACAGGATCTAACTGGGAAACATTTGCTAGCATGCATGCTCATAGAGCATTAACAGATTGTGCAAACAACTATGATACTTTCTCTAGAATTCTCTTCCAAAAGTGAGGATAGCATTTATCCTTCTCAAGATCTGGCCCTGTTGTTACCTCTTTGCTCACACAAGAAATTAAGGACCAGGGTTCTCTTCTGACTTCAGTCTTAAAACCATATGGTCATTAGGAGTTGTGTTTTGAGTTTGATGTTATGAATGGTTAGAGACACCACTTACTCATTTAGTGCCACTTGTTTAACAAGAGATAAATGCCATTATTTTCAAGGCACTAGCTCAGATAACAGTGAATAGTATGTTATTTTGCATGTGTCAATGTTTATCTATTTTTCTTTGTACACGGTGTCCCCTCCAGTTTGAAATGCCATAAATGCAGAGGTCAAAGTAGAAAAATAAATTATGAACATTTAAAAGTACGCAGCATATATGAGAAAAGGAGAATCTCAGAAACCATACAGAGATTGAAGAGACTATCACTACAAATTATAAGAAATTATAAAAAGTCTATGAGACTGCAAATGTATTTTCTCCAGTAAAAGAATTAATAAATATATGTGAATTGTCTGGAAAGTATGTGGAAATAGAGTGCTGCGATTCAGTTTTTGATAAAATATTTCTTTTAATTGATTTTATATTTACATATAATGAACCAGCTATAGTATTTTAACTGGCATCCTGGCAAAGTTGAAGCCATTTTTTTGTTTGTATTTTTATTCCTTTCTTTTTTGACTTCAAAAGCATACCTTACATTCATCCTTACCTCATGGCCTGCCCACAGTTCTCTGTTATACAACGGATGTCCTATAGACTAGTGACACCAGCATCACCTGAAAATTTATTAGAAATGTAGAAGAATCCAGGCCCCACCTCAGAGCTACTGAATCAGTGTCTGAATTTTAACATCATCCCAGGTAAGAATTGCTGTAATAGTAACAGCATAACACTTCTATTTGTTATTTTGCTATTGTTATTTGCTGGCAATGGAAATAGTGGATCTTGCTGCAAAGGAAGGCCAATTAAGAAAAGGTAGAGAGATAAAGGTAGGAGAACTTTTTGTTTGCTTTCTCTCTTACCAATTTTCCCATGTGTTTAGTTCTTTCTGATAAATTACAGGCTAAAGAGCTAAACCTATTTTTTTAACCAGGAATATGACTATTATCCTTGGGGGAAGAGTTTCTCTGGAAGCAATAGCTTGCTAGTAGAGTGACTATGTTCTAGGAGACTGATGGACCGTGTATATTAGTGGGTTATCGAGTCAACAAGATGTTTTCTGCCTTCAAAATGCTGCCTGATGGGTTGTGTGGGAATTGTAACAACATTTCACATAAATTGAACTACAGTGGTTGCATGCAAAAAATCCTTAAAATATCACTGTAAGGAACTAGCTTTTATTTGTCAATCAAGGGACCTTGATATTGGCCACTGAAGGTGGGGAATGTAGAAATAGTGGGCAGGGGAGGCATACAGGAATGTTTCCTAATCTATATCACTGATTGAAAGTAAAATGATTTTGGATTAAGCATCTCTGAAAAAGACATTAATTGAAATTTATTATAATATAGCAAGCATGAGGTAATAAACTCAAGTTGGATTAGACATATACAAAAAGGAAGAGTAAAATATAGAAATTTTTTTTGTGTGTGTGTGATAGAGACAGAGGGAGAGACAGAGAGAGGGACAGATAGGGACAGACAGGCAGGAAGGGAGAGAGATGAAAAGCATCAATTTTTTGTTACATCACTTTAGATGTTCATTGATTGCTTTCTCATATGTGCCTTGACTAGGGGCTACAGCAGACCGAATGACTTCTTGCCCAAGCCAGTGACATTGGACTCAAGCCACATCACTTTAGATGTTCATTGATTGCTTTCTCATATGTGCCTTGACTAGGGGCTACAGCAGACCGAATGACTTCTTGCCCAAGCCAGTGACATTGGACTCAAGCCAGTGACCTTGGGTTTTAAGCCAGTGACCTTTGGGCTCAAGCCAACGACCATGGGGTCGTGTCTGTGATCCCATGCTCAATCCAGTGACCCTGTGCTCAAGCAGGTGATCCCATGCTCAAGCTGATGACCTCAGGATTTTGAACCTGGGTCTTCTGCATCCCAATTTGATGCTCTATTCACTGCAACATTGCCTGGTCAAGCTACAGAGATCTTAACTGAAATTTGCATGTGGGTATTAGTAGGGAAAAATGACTCTATTTTGGAGCATTTTATCATTGATGGGGCAATGATGTTGTTAAGAACTGGAGGAGGCCAATGAAGTTTTATGAGAAGCAAGGGCAACTGGAGCAAAATATTTAAGTATGTGAAAAGAGGTTGGAGACAGAGACTGAGGATTTAAAAACTATTATAAGAATTTCAAGTTAATGATCTTTGTATGATGGGAAGCCAGGGAAATATTTTGAATGGAGTGGCATAATCTGACCTTCATTTTTGAAGAATTACTCTGGCTTTTGTGTTTACAGTAATCTTTGGGCTAAGATATCAGTGAGGACACAAATTATGTGACATAAATATATAATAATGCAATATTAGGTATGTTTTTCATCAGCTTTAAGATCTAGTTGTGTGTTTCCTAACTGGAAGTCTAATGATAATGTCTGTGTTTTCAATTTAAGCAGTTTTTAACTAAAAAGTACAACTTTGATAATGTGCTTATAACAACTATTTTTTTCAAAAAATACTTATTGGAGACTTAAAATGTGCCAGATGTTGTTGTGGGCACTAGAGATAAAACTACAAATCACATATACACATTCTCTAAGATTATATTTTAAAATATGCTGCTTTAGAGTTTATCTTTGTTTTTTTTTTATAGTTGTTCTTTTCCTACTAATCTAGATTCCATACTCCCTTGAAAATGGATTATGTATTCAAATATGTACATGTAAATTTATTTATTTTTTTAGTCATTCATATAGTGAAAGCCTTGTGTCATGTTCTGAGCAATTTATATCTCTCAGATAAATTGAACATTGCTGTAACTAAGTGAATGTTCAATAAAGTTTTGCAGGTTGAATTAATTTGGAGCAATAAACAGCAAAGGAGATGCCTAACAGGTTAAAAAACTATTATAAGATGCAACTGGGAGCATGCAAATTTTGCTCCCTGTGTTGGAGTTGCTGAACTTTATGTCTTTTGCTGATCATTTGCAAGCCTTCCTTACTTATTCTCAGTGTACTTTAGTGACCTCCACTGTCAAGGCAGACCAGTAATACTTGCTGACCCTTCAGGGATGGAAGAAAGAGCAAAGGAAACATGCAAATGATTGCATATAAATGACCAGGCTGAGATGGCCCAATATAAATGCTAACTAGAAAAGGACGCAATTCACTTCACACTGTAATTTCAATGCACAGGGAAACATCAGACCATAGATTACCTCCTCATATGTGAAAAATAGATGAAAAGAAATTTAGCATTCACAACTGTAACAAAATGTTGGTTCAAAGATCTTGTTACAGCAGGTCTTTTTTAAAAACCAAATATTTATTTATAAAGTTATGGTCCTGAAGCAAATAGCAAACATGTATTACTGTCTTATAGTTTTCTAGGAATAGACTAGAAAGGTGGATTTTTTATCATTTAAAATAAACAATTTCTTCTCTCTTAAATGAAAGGAAAAGATACCTCTGTGAAAATATGAAAGTCTTTAAATTTTTGTTTGTCAGATTCAACTGGAAAAGTAATTATAAAAAGTAAATTATAAAAACTGACACAGTTAGCCTGACTAGGCTGTGGCCCAGTGGATAGAGAGTCAGACTTGTATGCAGAGGACCCAGGCTCAAAACCCCGAAGTTGTAGGCTTGAGAACAGGCTCATTCGGCTTGAGCAGGGGCTCACTAGCTTGAGCACGGGGTTGCTGGCTTGAGTGTAGAATCATAGACATGACCCCATGGTCATTGGCTTAAACCCAAATGTTGCTGGCTTGAGCCCAAGATGGCTGGCTTGAGCCCAAGGTCACTGGCTTGGGCAAGGGGTCACTCATTCTGCTGTAGCCCCCTAATCAAGGCACATATGAGAAAGCAATCAATGAACAACTAAGGTGCCGCAATGAAGAATTGATGCTTCTCACCTCTCCTTTCCTGTCTGTCTGTCCCTATCTGTTCCACTCTCTGAATCTCTGCCTCTGTCAATTTTTTTTTTTTTTTACTTAGTTAAATGATGAGCCTTAACTAAAAGTTTTTAGCTGCAAATTTTATTCTATACTTCAAATTTTATCTTTAATATTAGTAAGGTAATGGTTGATCCTGTAAATTTATGTAAAAATGTTTCAATTTTGCTGCATGTTTTCTTTCTATATTGCTGTGGATTTAATATTTAATTTAGATTTCTTGATCTTACATTATTTTTAAGTAAAGTAGACCCAACAATAGAGATCCTGAGTTTATGGATAATGCACAGGGTGTAGATAAGGAAAATGGTTGTGTTGCGTTACTGTTCATTAGTGCTTATTTGGTTTGATACCATATATGTAGATCATGAGGAAAATTTTACATTATAACTGTACTGCTTTCCTTCTCTTTGTCTCTCTCTCACACATACAGAGGGGAATGCATATGCATGCGTACATATGCATGCACACAAATACATCTTAGTTTTGGAACCATTTGAACATAAATTGCAAAATATGTAATACTTTATTCTTAAATTTTTATTGATGTCCTCTAAGAACAAAGACTATTCTCCTGTATAACTATAGCATTAGCATGATATCCAAGAAATTTAACACATATGATCATTTTGTATAATATACAGTCTGAATTAAATATCTTCAATTTTGCCAATAGTGGCTTTATAACATTTTTGAGGGAGAACAGGAGTATCAAAGATTTATTCTAAGCTCATGCACTTGTATTTTGTTATCATATCTCCTTAGTTTTCTTTAATCTGTAAAAGTTTACTTGATTTTTTTTGTTTGTTTTTACTTTCAGGGTCATCATATATTTGAATATTCAAATCTAGCTTCTTTGTGCAATGTCAAAATCAATTGATTAATCTGATTGTTTTCTCATTATTAGGTTTATATGAAATAATTTTCACTCCAAGTAGGTGACAATTTTAAATGCATATAATCAAGCACATAATGTCAGTTTTTTTCATTGTTGATTTTTTTGTTGAGATAACATCTGCCAGAATGCTCCTCTATAAAGTTACATTTTGTGTTTTATAATTAATAAGAAATCAGTGAAAGATAATTTAATATCATTTGAATATCCTGTTCCTCAACAAAATTTACTATCTTGTTTAAACATTCAGTGGTGATCTTTGTATATGTAATCACATAGTACATGTCATGAACTGGTGTATATCTTAGTATTTAGGTCTATTTTAATGTCTCACTGTAATGTTTTATATTTTTCCATGTCCATCTTTTTACAGGTTTATTTTTAGATCATATTTAAGGATGCTACTGTGTATATTTTTAAAATTTTAATTTTGAAATTTTTGTTTAGTGTATATAAAAAGTTGAATTTTTATATTAATGTTATGATCTACCACCTAACTATATCCACTTATTAGTTCTAATAGTTTTTTAATATATGTTATAAAATTTTCTATATAGACCTCATGGCAATTGTGAATGAAGATAGTTTTATTTCCAGTCTTACAGTTCTTTACCTCTTTTTCTTGCCTCATTACACTAGCTAGAACTATAACTTTGAATGGAAGTGATAAGAGCAGATGTCCTCTGTCCCTGACCTTAGGGAAGAAGTTATTTAATCATTCAACATTATATATGATGTAAGTTACAGGTTTTTCCATTCATGATTTTAGGAAATACTCTTCTATTTCTAATTTGCTTAGAGTGTTAACAGAAATAGATTTATTGTCACATTTTGTGCATCTATTAATAGTACACATGCTTTTCTTTTTTATTTTATTAATATTACAAATTACACTGATTTTTTAACATTATCCTAATCTTTATTTTTGAGATATGTTCCACATCTTGAAGTATAATCTTGTAGTTATAGTTATAACATTGCTACATTATATAAACTATATATATATACTGTTATGTTAAATTAGATTTAATATTTATAAAGGACATTTTCTGTCTTTTATCTTTTCTTGTAATTTCTTTGCTTGAGTTTTGATAATAGCATAATGCTGGCCTTATACATCCTGTTTTCTCTTGATTATAACTTACTTTTTATCCATTTTATGAGATTTTAATTCCACATATTATATTTATTAGTTTTTGAATGTCCATTTGTCCTATCAGGCTACATTTATTTGTTAATGTATTATCATTCTAACTTTTTAGTCTAACACTTTTTCTGTTTTCTTGAATATATTCTTTTACAACACTTGTCAACTACCTCTAAAATCTAAGCTGTCTATAGACTAGTTTCTCTCATTTATTAATTATCACTTTTTCATTTCTCTCATTTATTAATTATCACTAATTTTGTGAGTATATACACTACTCACAAAAATTAGGGATAAGGGAATGTGCAGATACTTCAGTACTACCAGCCTTTTGTATAGTGAATTTTTACCAATGAAATAAAAGTTTGTTTTGCATCTCATTTGCATATTGAACAACTTTTTTTGACTTGTTATTTGCTTTTCTGATGTTATTGTTTAATAAAATCAAATCAAATGCTTTTTATTTTTATTGCTTCAAATTTATTTTGAAATATCCCCCAATTTTTGTTAGTAGTATATTTATTTCTGGAAGACATTTCAATTTTTTTACTGAATAGTGGATACTGTGCATATAAATTTTAAGAATGTATAATGTGGTCATAGTTCTTCTAAATTTCTTTATTTCCCATATTTGGCAGATTTAACAGTATCTGATCATGTTACTTTAATCAAGGATGGTATGAGTGTATAGTTGATTGCCATCTTTAATCATTACTTTTTCATTGAGCATTGCAACACCTTAGTTGTTCATTGATTGCTCTCTCATATGTGCCTTGACCACGGGCCTTCAGCAGACTGAGTAACCCCTTGCTGGAGCCAGCGACCTTGGGCTCAAGCTGGTGGAATTTTGCTCAAGCCAGATGAGCCCGCGCTCAAGCTGGCGACCTCGGGGTCTCGAACCTGGGTCCTCTGCATCCCAGTCCGATGCTCTATCCACTGTGCCACCGCCTGGCCAAGATTGCCATCTTGATAGGACTATCTCTATTTCACCCTTCCTTTCCCAGAATTGTCAGCTAAGAGCCTATCTACTATCTTCTATGGTATCTTCTTGGCATATCCCACCTGTAATATTTAAGATATTGTTCAAAACACTGCATATCTAAGAGGTTTCTCCCTTACAGTTTCATCTCATATCCTGAACTCACTCAGAATTTGACTATTGTCCTGAAAGAAATTCCAGCTAAATTCTTGACACTCTCCAAGTTGATTGCAAATATTCTTTTGGTTTCTCTGTTATCTAGCTGTATATCTCACTGGAGTTAAGTAAGAATTATCAAATGATTGCTTCTGTCCAGAATCAGTAAATATCCCTAAGGTGAAAGCGACTGAAGAAATCTCTTTGGAGTCTTAGTTTCTTTAGATCCTGTTGCTTCAATTCTCTAAAAGTTTTAAACTAATATTTCTTTTTACAGATTATATATTTTATATTTTTCTGGAGCTCTGATAAATCTTAGGCTTTTTAATACTACCTAAAAGCAGAATTCTCCTGTGTCCTCATGAAAAGTTCTCATCATATTTTAACACAGCAGGAAGTTTCAAGGGTTCAAATAGTTTTCTTTTCTGATCCAAACCTGAATTTATTCATTTCACCAAGATACATTAGTTTCAATAATAATTAAAGAATAAGTGAGATCGTGTTAGTGTAAGAAAGTAAACAATTTAAGTTTATAGAAATTGATTTTAATGTGCTTTAAGTGAGAAAACAGGATGCGTGATCTAGAAAGTCAGAAAAGACTAAGTACTGGAAAAATATTTAGAAGTATTAGAAACCATGAAAATAGGATAGTCCTGGAAATGTTCAGAATGAGCACAGAAAAAGTGAAGACTGAAAATCTGTAGACATTAATATTTGTGACATCTAAAAGAAATTCTATATGATTCTTCTGATCTACTTTAAAATAGTAATTGTTTAATGCTTAATAAACCATTACCACCTCAATTAATTATTTCTGAATCCAAATGCTACTGTTTTATTATATTCTATTATGTATTGCTTGTACATATTTCAGGAAGTTATTTTATATTAGAAGTAAAAGTAAGCTGCAGCCTCAGAACACTAAATATAACTGTTGGTTCTCTCTCTCTCTCTCTCTCTCTCTCTCTCTCATACACACACACACACACACACACACACACACACACAGATATATACAGAAACAATGTGTCTAAAGATTTCTCATTGATAACAACTGAGTTGAGAATATAAGTATGGCCAATGGAGGTCTTCCAGTGACAAATGAGATTCATGAAATTGAAGTGCTTTATGTAAAAAAGTCTGTTTAAACACGTCTTATTACCATTTGCAGCAATTGGCCATTGCCAATTGACTATTTCTGAGATTCCTTTTATAAAACTGTCATATATACTTTAGTCTCATTTTAATAAAAATTAATAGTATAAAGAGTAGATCGATTTTCATCATTATAGTTCTCCAATGCTTGGATTATATTGATACTGTGTCACTTAAAATATTAATTTAGAAAAGTTATACAATAAATCATAAAAATAATTTGATATTAAAAGATTTTGATTTAACTTTAGATTACTAGTGTTGCTTTAATACCTTTTTGTTATCTGTCACATAAGATTTTCTTCCATTTTCCTTCAAGATTTAAAATGATAAGGTTTCTATAGTATTACTTAAATCTGTCTGCTATCCTTTACCTAATTGATCAAATCTCTAGGATGTTACATTGATTAATAAGCCATTAATAAACATTGCATTACTAATGTCACTGATAAATGACATTGATGTCAAAATCTCTTCATTTTATGTGTATAATGCTATGTGTATTCTGTTTATACTTATATCTTTTATAATAATTTATAAATATAAGAATCTGTTTATAAACATTGGGCATAGAGAAATCATTTCTGGCCTAGAAGAGAGTTACAACTTATTCAACAAGTATGGTTTTGAAATTATTGCAAAATGAAAATTAATAATTATATTAATTTTAATTAAAAAAAATTTAAGGCCCTGGATGATTGGCTAAGTGGTAGAGCATTGGTCTGTCATGTGGAAGTTCCATTTTATTGCTCAGGGTTTGATTCCTGGTCAGGGCACACGGGAGAAGTGCCTATTTGCTTTTCCACCTTTCCCCTTCTTCTTCTCTATCTCTCTCTTCCCCTCCCATAGCCAAGGCTCAATTCGAGCAAAGTTAGCCCAAACACTGAGGATGGCTCCATGGTCTCCACCTCAGGCACTAGAATGGCTCCAGTTGCAACGGGGCAACACCACAGATGGGCCGAGTATTGCCCGTTGGTGGACATGCCGGTGTATCCTGGCCGGGCACATGTGGGAGTCTTTCTGACAGCCTCCCCACTTCTAACTAAGAAAAAATACAAAAAAAAAAGACATTTCATACATAAAGTTATAACACCAGCTACTGAGCCTATCAAATCCATAGTGAAGTCACTATCATATAACAATGATATGATAATATAAATAATCTAATTCACTTTTTTGTTAATTTATATATCAAATATTGTTTATACTGTACAAAACAAGTAAAGCAGTCAGATTAAAAGAACAAAACTTGAAATTATTTTTCCTTTTACTATTGTTGAAAATGACAAGATCTTATTCCAAATCACCTGTCTAGGACAAAACAGAACTTTGACTGACTGATTAATTGCTTTTCTCACTGACAGTAAAAAGAAATCCTTCATATCCTCTTCCTAAGGAGGCTAGAATATCAGCAGAAACTATGAAACCAGAAAATAAAAAAGAAGGAATTTCCCAGAAAGATCCTTCTTTGAACCAACTTTTCAAATATGAAAGCCAAATGATCTCCATGGAGGTAATGTGGTTAACTCCGTGGAGGTAATGCAATGCTCTGCATTGCATAATTACTCTTTTATAATCTACTTCAAATTCGGTACACTTTGGAAGAAAGTCACTATGTGCAGTCTATACCCAAGGAGTGTGAAGTTATGTCCCCATCCATGAAGGGAGGGCATATATATAAATTACTTGGAATTTTGTGTGAGAAACTTATCTTTTCTTTACCACTTAATACTTTATGCAGTCATTTATTTATATTAGTATGGACTTGTGGGTATTTATTTTATGTTTTGAATTATGATCCAATACTATTCTATTCATTTTATTGCTCAAATATTTCCATTGGGAGCTTTCTAATTGACTTCTTGCTCAATTGACCATACCTCAACAATGTTAATTTTTTTCTTTTATTTTCTGATACAACAAGGTACTCCATGTTTATCTTGGATATTTCCTGCCCTAGCCCTGGAACCAGACATTTTTCCAAGGAGCCTTAGTTCCTTGTATTGTAGAATAATATAAGAAACCAAGATATTGGTAATATGTAAGCTCAGAGCTACTAGAATGTTGTTTCTTCAGGCTCTCTCAATTGCAAAGTACAGAAATATGTATATGTTTATATATATACATAATAACCTTTATATATGCATATATGTGTGTTAATCCATTATACACACATACATATACATATATACATTTTATATGTAACCATTTGTGTTTATATTTGGGTAAGCATTAATATATAATATCTTCAAAGTTTTTTGTGGTTTTCATTACCACAAAATCATTCTAGCTTTCTGCCTTGCTTTCTGTCGCCTCCAGCTCCCAAAGTGAAAAACTTGACTTCCAACACCCACCATACATGTTCTTAATTGTTGAATTATTGTACTCATCAGTAGTGGTATCAAAATTATTAACCTGTACCCAGGTATGGGAAATAACTTTATTAACTGAAGTACAGTGCTTATGTGGAGATTCTTTGGTCTTTACTTTGAAGATATTCACTCATTTACAAAGTTGGTTAGGTTAACACCCTTTGCACCTACTCTTGATGATTCTTTTTTCAGGATCTGTATTTTTTTTCCTCAAATTCTCCTACTTCTTAAGTGATTTTTAAAATTTTTTATATTTTGCCTGACCAGATGCTGGTGCAGTGGATAGAGCATCGGACTGGGACGTGGATGACCCAGATTCAAAACCCCAAGGTTCCTGGCTTGAGTTTGGGATCATAGATATGACCCCAAGGTCGCTGGCTTCAGCAAGGGGTCATTCACTCTACTATAGCCTCTCCCCATCCCCGGTCAAGGCACATATGAGAAAGCTATCAGTGAACAATTAAGGAAACTAAGGAGCTGCAACAAAGAATTGATGCTTCTCATCTCTCTCCCTTCCTGTCTGTCCCTATCTATCCCTCTCTCTGTCTCTGTCACACACACACAAAAAAATAAATTTATATTTTAAAGCTTCACTAACAACTTTTTAAAGGAAGAACTCTTTTGAAAAGGAAATTAAATACCATTAGATCAGTATAAAATACAGTATATAGTAATCACAATTTTATACTCTTACTTTGGTTAAGATAGAGTCCGCATCCATCATAGCTGTATGTTCAAAATGGCAATATTTTCAAAATTAATCATTAGAAATGATTTTTTTAATTTCTTTTATTTTTAAATAACGTCTCAACATCATTTCCAGCCCACCTCCCTAACCTTGTCTCTTATGTCTATTACCAGACGGATAGCTTTCTGAAATGTAATATGGTATTCTGGTGACTAAATTGTGTAGAAACAGTGTAAATTGGAGACAAAAGAGCTATGAATGGAAATTGAGAAAAAAATTAAAATGGAGTAAAAATATGAGTATGGAAATTGGGACAGATTCGTAGTCACATGGTACCAGTGGTTTTGGCAGAGAAGATGTTAACCAGTGCTTCCTCCCAGGTATTCCTCTGTACATAATCTGAAAGCAGTTCAACAGAAATGTGATAAGGAAAGATGGTGGCTTAACTGAAATATGTAAGGTTCCCATTTGTTACAAACCAGTTTTATACAAAACAGAAAAGAAAAAAATAATTTTGCTTTACTAACTTTCTCTGTTAATTTGAATAAAGGAAAAAGGATGGAAGCTGTATGAATCTTATTCTTTCCACCCATTCCAAAATGTTTGGCTTTTTTTGTGTGCTGTGACACTAATTGTCTCCAAATCAATTCAATTTTAATACTGTTTATTTTAAATGTGATAAAAAGAAATATATTTAGAAATTATCCACAAAGCAGCAAAATTGATTGCTGGTTTTTCTGGTATAGTTTTCAGTCCTTCATTGAGCCAGAAAATAATTGATTGCTGAAATTATTACCACTAATTTTAACCACTGTAGCAGTGGTTAAAAATTGATAAATGCTAAAACAGACACAATGGTTTACAACTTCTTAAGAGTTGTGGAACCTCTATATTTCTCTCGCATCACTAGCTCTAGATCATGAAGTAAAACTTATAGGGCTTTTGCTCTTTTTCTTCATAAATTACATACAGCTACTCAGAAACCCTGTAGCTGAGGACACCACTGAAGCCTTTTAGTTAGACTGAGCAAATGTGTGAGTTATAAATGCACATTGTATATTGGGTAGTATTTTATTGCTTTGCGTTAGCTACACTATTGAGAGAAAAAAACAATATATTTTAAAGTGACTAACATTCATTTAAAGTTTGGTCTGTAGAAATTGACAGAATACTAAAAAAATTGTATTGAAATTAGTTTCTACAGCCTATCTCTTACACAACACTTTATTTTTATTTATTTATTTTTTAAAAAAATTTTTTTTTTATTTTTTATTTATTCATTTTAGAGAGGAGAGGGAGAGACAGAGAGAGAGAGAGAGAGAGAGAGAGAGAGGAGAAACAGAGAGAGAAGGGGGGAGGAGCTAGAAGCATCAACTCCCATATGTGCCTTGACCAGGCAAGCCCAGGGTTTCGAACCAGCGACCTCAGCATTTCCAGGTCAATGCTTTATCCACTGCGTCACCACAGGTCAGGCCAACACACAACACTTTACAATCATTGCTTTTAAACCAGGAGAGAATTAAAGAGATCACACAATCTAGCCCATTGTATTATTCCTTTATTTTTATTCCTTCATATAGAAAGTCTTTTTTTAAAGTTAAAAGATAAAATATAATTCTCTAATTATATATATCTTTATAATATGTAACCTTTAAAGAGATTAGTTTTAAATTACTTAATGAATTTAAATTATGGTGTCCAAATAATTGTGCCTATCCATTTATTAAAGGCAAAGTTTCTTACAGTTTTTAAAAATATTTTAAATGACACTTGAACACATTAGGAGAGTTTTATACCAAAATATACTTTAATACTTATTTCAAAGTGCAACAGAACTAGGAAATACCCTCTATATTAAATTATTAAGTTAAAGTTTTATTAACTCTCAAGCATATTCTCTCAAAAGTAAAACTTAAGAAACCTATAGTTAGCAATAATGCAGTACATAATTAAAAATTATAGTTCTTATAATTTTAATGCTTAACATAAATATACTTTGAGAGTAATTTTCTAAAAATTGTTTTAAAAAACAGAATTATAAAGGCATAAATATGTTTTTAAAAAGCATAAATGTGTTTTCAGGGTCTATATTGAAGTGTTTCATTTCATTTTCCTTTACTAACATTTAAAAAAGTAATCTGTGAAATAAACTAACTGGTAACAAACAAACACACAAAAATACATAAACCTCATTTCTTTCCTCAGGCTGATTTTTGTGGAGGAAGAGTGGAGTTACATACCACTGAAGAATGTGATGAGGTTATGACCTTATACTCTGATACTCTGAGTTTCAGGCATGCCCAGCCACCACTAATCATATACACCACTTGAGGAATTTCTTTTTTAATAGATATATGGAGAAACAATAGTGTAAAATACTCCCTCAGGTAACATGAGATTGAAAGCTTGGCATTCTTGTTTTAAAATATCTACAAATTAAATCAACTAACTGCTTTGCAAATTTCAGAAAATGCAAGGGGAAGACCCTTTTAGAACCTAGGGACATTGAAAATAGATAAAGGCTTGATATAATATCCCATAAACCCATTTAGTTATTAAATATATAGAAATAATCTAAATATATTTCAGTGAGAATAAAGGCAATAAAAATGGATTTTATTTTCCTAAGTTTAAAGAGTTCACCCAAGAATATTCTGTAAATATCAGTGAATACACATAGTAACAAATGCACTAGACTGGCAGATATTGTTAATATTTTCTAAAAGATTGCACTGACTAAGCCTACAAAAATACAAAAATAGTATTTCCTACTTGATTCTAAATACATTTTTCCCATATAGCTATTTCAAACTATTGTAATTGGAACTTGGTAAAATGTTAAAGTTTTGAGGACTTAAGATATGTTTTTATCATTGTGCTCATTGAGTTTAATTTAACCTACACTGTCCGAGAGCCTGCAACATAGAAGGCATTGTGCTTTGGTGCTAAATGATATTCAAAGATTGTTAAGACACTATTTATATCTTAAATATGGTTATTTGTGGGTAACAGTGCTTAGTAAATGTTTTCATTAAGCCAGTGACAATGAAATAGAGTATCTATGGATCACTGTCAATTAAAACACTCTTATTTACTTGAGTAAAGCAGTCTTGTTTACTTGAGCAGATCATACAGAGAAAATGGCTTTTGAACTGCTTGGCCCAATGGCAAACTCTGAATGGAAGAATAAAATTAAGCAATTGTGAATGGGATTGTTTTCTTAGTTTCCCTTTCTGATAGTTCATTATTGGTATATAAAAATGCAACTGATTTCTGGCTATTTATTCTGTATCCTCCTATTTTACTGAATTCATTTGTCAATTCTAATAGTTTTTTTTGGTTTGTTTGTTTTTAGTTTTTGTTTTTTGGTGTGGTTTGTGTGTGTGTGTGTGTGTGTGTGTGTGTGTGTGTGTGTGTGTGTGTGTATGAAATCTTTAGGGTTCTCCATATACAGCATCATGCCATCTGCAAATAATGACAGTTTTATTTCTTCCTTTCCAATTTAATTTGGATGCCTTTTACTTCTTCTTGTCAGATTGCTGTGGCTAGGATTTCTAGTACTATGTTGAATAAGAGTGGTGAAAGTGGGCCTCCCTGTCTTGTCCCAAATCTTAAAAGGATCTGTATGTCTGGTTTTTTTATGCCAGTAAAACATATTAAATAAATCAAGACATGTTTTGATTACTATGACCTTGTAATATAGTTTGATATCAGGTAGATTGATTCACCCAACTTTGTTCTTTCTCAAGATTGCTGTTGCTCTTTGGAGTCTTTTTCATTCCATATAAAGTTTTGTAGTATCTGTTCTAGTTCTGTGAAATATGCCACTGGTGTATCGTGGTAGGAATTGTATTAAATCTGTAGATTGTTTTGGGTAGTATGGGCATTTTAATGATGTTAATTCTTTCTCTCCATGACCACTGTATGTGCTTCCACTCATTCTGATTATTATTATTATTATTATTATTATTTTATTAAGTGAGAGGTAGGGAGGCAGAGACAGACTCCCACGTGTGCCCTGACTGCAATCCACTCTGCCAGCCCTCTACCAGGTGATGCTCTGCCTATCTAGGCTGCTGCTCTGTTGCTTTGTAACTGAGCTATTTTAGAACCTGAGGTAAGGCCATGGAGCCATCCTCAGTGCCCCTGGCCAACTTTTCTTAAACCATTCTAGCCGTGGCTGTGGGAGAGGTAGAGGTGGGGGAGGAGGAAGCAGATTGTTGCTTCTCCTGTGTGCCTTGACCTGGAATTGAACCTGGGACTTCCACACGACAAGCCGATGCTCTACCACTGAACCAACCAGCCAGGGCAACTAATTGTTATTTCCAATTTCTTCAATGACTTATAATTATCTAAGTATAGGTATTTACATCTTTACTTAAATTTATTCACAGATATTTTATTCTATTGGATGTAATTGTGAATGGAATTACTGATATAGACCCATGGAAAAGAATAAAAAAAAACAGAAATTAAACCCACACCTTGATAGTAGATTAATATTTGACAAAGAAGGCAAAAATATGCAGTGGGGTAAAGATAGTTTATTCAATAAATGATGTTGGGAAACTTGAATAGATAAATGCAAAAAGAAATATGAAAGTTCTTACACCAAACACAAGAATAAACTTAAATTGAATTAAAGACTTAAATATTAGACTTGAAATCATAAAAATCTTAGAAGAAAACATTAATATTAAAATCTTGACATTTCTGTTAGCAGTTTTTTTCTAATATATATCCTTGAGCAATGTAAATAAAAGAAAAACTAAACAAATTGGAATAATACAACTAAAATTTTTTTGCACAGCAAAGGAAATCATCAACAAAGTGAAATGATAACTCACTGAATAGAAAATATTTGCTGATACATCTGATGAAGAGATAATATCCAAATTTAAAAAATTTACAAAGAACTTATAATACTTAACATCAAAGAAACAAACAATCTAATTAGAAAATAGGCAAAGGACCTGAATAAACACTTTTCCAAAGAGGACATACAGATGGCCAATAAATATATGAAAAGATGCTAATGTCAGTAACCATCAGACAAATACAAATCAAACCACAATGACATATCACCTCATGCCTGTTAGAATGGCTATCATCAACTATCAACAAGCATCAGTGAGAAGGTAGAGAAAAGTGAACCCTTACACACTGTTGGTAGGAATGCAGGTGGTGAAGCCACTGTGGAAAGCAGTATAGAGTTACCAGAAAAAATTAAAAAGTAGAACTGCCTTATGATTCTGTCATTCTATTGAAAATTTATTCAAAGAAACCAAAACCACAAATTCTAAAGAATATATGTATTTGGCTAATCTATACTCATTGCTGAATTATTTACAATAGACAAGATTTGCAAGCAGCCCAAGTGCTCATCAGTAGATTAGTGGATAAAAAAACCTGTGGTACATTTACACAATGAAATACTACTCATCTATTAAAAAATATTCTGTTCTCTTATAAATCTTTCAGTTGTAATAGGTCTCTGTCTGCTGCATAATGTGAAGTATCATCATTTGAAATTATCTGAAAAATACTTAATAATAACTCATTTATACTCAGGTATTAATGAATTAACATACTTACCTTGTATCACTAGGGAGAGAACAGTAAAGGGTTCACACTAAAGGCGATAAGTAGAAAGTGGGAATACTGGAGAATTAGGACAGGAAGAGTCTACAGAATGAGAGGCAGAGGTTTCAAAAAAAATTTATTTTTACAGTGACAGAGAGAGAGAGTCAGAGAGAAGGATAGACAGGGACAGACAGACAGGAACAGAGAGAGCTGAGAAGCATTAATCATTAGTTTTTTGTTGCAAAACCTTAGTTGTTCATTGATTGCTTTCTCATATGTGCCTTGACCGTGTGCCTTCAGCAGATCAAGTAACCCCTTGCTTGAGCCAGCAACCTTGAGTCCAAGCTGTTGAGCTTTGCTCAAACCAGATGAGCCCACGCTCAAGCTGGCGACCTTGGGGTCTCAAACCTGGGTCCTCTGCATCCCAGTCCAACGCTCTATCCACTGCACCACTACCCGGTCAGGCTCAAAATTTTTAAGTGTATGAATAAATTAATAATTTTTCCAACAGCTGAAATTGATGCTTGTTCTTAAAATCTATATGCAAAATGCTTCTTTTTCAAAGTTCTTTTCCACAAACACTAGAAACATTATTGCCATTATTTTATAAATTGGAGATTTCTTTATGAAGTACATGTCAATTTCATTCTTATGGGAAGTTCAATCCTTAAGAAAGTAGATATCAAGGCAGATTAAGAAGCAACTGTTAAATATCTTTGTGTCTCCTGGTGAGTCAGCTACAGTGGTTTATTTAACTTTATAGTATATAGGACAAAGCATCCAGTCATTAAGGAATTCTATTATTTAAAACTTTTATACACAGACTTAATAATAAATTTGCTTTCTTTTTTTTTTTTTTTTAATTTTTAATTTTATTTTATTTATTCATTTTAGAGAGGAGAGAGAAAGGAAGAAAGAGAGACAGAGAGAGAGAGAGGAGAGAGAGACAGAGAGAGAAGGTGGGAAGAAGCTGGAAGCATCAACTCCCATATGTGCCTTGACCAGGCAAGCCCAGGGTTTTGAACCGGCGGCCTCAGCATTTCCAGGTCGACGCTTTATCCACTGCGCCACCACAGGTCAGGCCAATTTGCTTTCTTTTATGTGCAATTTGAAATCGTATATATTTTTCTTACCATCAAGTTATAAATTATGAGGAGAAATAATAATAGCAACATTGGTCTTTTCCTCCCACTTTATATATTTTTGCAACAAACTTGGTATTTACTTTAGCTCAGTATGGCTTTAATTCAGGATCTTCGAAAGATGTGAGCTCCCCAAGATGATTTCTAACTTCAGCAGTTCAAGTAGCTATGATTGACGTTAGCCAAGAATGCTGACAGATCAGAGCACCTGTAAGATTGGCTCTTCCATGTGCGATGTCAGAACTGTTTTAATCTAATTGACTTGGCCAGGATGAAGGGTCAGTAGTGTCATTTTAAAAATACAGCTTAGTATGAGTAGCTGCAGAGAAGATCATTCAAGAGTTAGGGGGCCCTTGAATCTCCATAAACTTCACAGGTTTTGGAGCTCAGAAATGGATTTGGGAGTGATTGCTGTGATCTTTGACAACCTCAATATATCACTCACTTGGGCTGTCTTTCAGCAAACTTCCTGTGAACAAAAATTGCAGATGAAAGATTCATCACAAAAGACGATGATATTAAAACCTTTAAACATCACCATATAGTCTTTAACAGAGTCTCAAATTTTCCTTTTCTGAGTCAGGACCAGATACACATGCACCTTGATGTACATGTATACATGTACACACAATATGTTGTAGAAAATACCATACCCAAATTTGAAGTCTATTTCTGGCCATTATATAAGACCTTGCACATGCATTTTCCATAACTAACCTCACATTGACTACCATTTTATTATCTACTCTTTTTTCTATTGTCTCATTTTCCTCACTAATATATTTTAATATCACCTGCTTTAGCCAATTTCAATACTTTTGGTGGGGAACAAAGATGGTGCAAATTAAAAATTAAATTTTATAAACTGCTTTGTGGTAAAAGGTAAACTGGAATCTCTTCTGTGAAAACTAATTAAGTTTATAGGGATATAAAATTAATTACTACATGGAAGAGTAAGGAATTGAAGCTTTTCAGCCTAGAGCACAGAAGACTCCTTTCAGCCAAGCTTGAAACAGCAGCATTGCCTGTCACTGCTGTTGTTTTTGACATACAGCTGTTGACTAGGACAGGACAGTCTCAGGAGAACCATCAGTATAGGCCACCACTAAATTCTTCCAGCAAGCGCTGTACTGCTGCTTTTACTGGAGGATAGAGGTGTCGAGCCAAGTTTTACCAACTTGGCTTAAATGCCTCTGTAACTTAGTTACCTTGCAAAACATTAGTCCATCTAGTAATCAGTTTTCTTTAGAGATTCACTCATACTTTATACTACCCTGTACTTCTTTCTCTTGCTTTTATTTCTCCAAGGCATCTGTAGGTAAACACTTTACATCTGCAACCTTATCACTGAATTTTAAACTTATTTACCTTAAAGATTCCTGGAGACACTAAAAATCTTCCAAGTGAACAAATGTGCCCATATTACACAAGAAAAAGGTCTGGAAACGAAGTCAGCAGTTCTTGCAGTGCCATGCCACTATCAAATCGATTTCAGCCCAGGTAACCTTTGTGGGCACCTTAGATTCCTATTTCCTGGCCTATAATTATCCAGTCATTTTTCTCACTGTGCAACCAGAAAGAACTTAAAATACTAAATACATAATTTTGTGGCTTAAACTTCTTTAACTGTTATTTATTTATTGCCCTACATATAAAATCTCAACTTTTTCCATTACTGACAGACTTTCTTAATCAAACTCCAAATTAAATTTCAGCATTAAACACCTAGTCTTCCTGAGGTTATGAGTTGATAACACATCTCCAAACATGTCTTGTTTATTTTTTGTTTATTTTTCACTTTTAGACCTTCAGAACTTCAGCTTTGCTCTCTCTAGAAGGCTTTCCTTCCTGCCCTGGTCCATCGGAGGGCTCATTTTGCAAAAATTATCATTTTCAAGAATGTTTTGTTAGCCAGCATACTGTAGGTACATTATGTGCTTCTTCTTAGTGTAGCCACTATCCTGGCCCTCCTTGTGTTTTACCTTTCCTCCCAGTTTTTATTGAAATATACTGAACATATATTGTATTAGTTTAAGGTGTACAACAAGATGATGTTTAAGGTGTACAACATATATTGCAAAATGATTAGCATGAGAAGTGTAGTTTATATCCACCCATCACCTCACATAGTAACATCCTCCTCTTTGATCTTACCTTCAATAAAATAATCCTTGGAATTGAATTTCTCCACAAATACACTCTAAACTCCCTAGGGGTGGAGATTATATTCCCAGCATTCAGTGTCATAAGAGAGACTCAAAACAAATTTAATTGCATTGAATTAAATTTAATAACAGCATAAAAATAACCATTTTTTGACATATAAGGAATGGTTGGTTTGTTTTATTCAATGTACAATAGTAGAAGGAATTATCAATGAAGGAATTACTGGGTGACATGTTTTAACTGAAAATACTAGAAAGTTTCCAAGAGTTATTTAAAAATGGACTATGCTGTTTTGAGACATTGTTTCTCACCACTAGAACTAAATATACCGTAAATCAGCCATCTTCAAACTTTACTTCTTGTACATGGTCTCAGTTTCTTCTCTAATAAGACATGCCACACATACATATATATGTATATATGTATGCATATGAACATATGTATGTGTCTATTTTATGTGTGTATACATTTATATGTTGTGGAAATAAATTATAATACAAAAGGGATCATTTTATGAGCTGAAATTTTATGTTCTTCCAAAATTCATCATTGAATCCCTAACCCCGAATGTGGCTGCATTTGGAGATGGACCTCTAAGAAAGTAATTTAAATCAGGTCATATGGATCAGAGATGGTCCTGCTGTGATGGGAATAGTGTTCTTATATAAAGAGACACCAGAGAGCCCTCCCTTCTCTCCCTCCCTTCCTCTGTCTCCCTCCTTTCCTTCCTCTCTCCCTCCCTCCCTTCCTTTTTTTCTCCCTCCGTCCCTTTCTCTCTCTCTCTCTTTCTTACCCTGCCATGTAAAGACATAGCAAGAAGTCAGCTGTCCACTTATTATACTTTTATTGCACAACCAAATTATTAAAAGAGTTATTCAGAATTTATTATATTATGATGAATATGCTTCAATCAATTATAATCAAAATATTATAAACAAGTAATCATGAGGTATGGCATCATGCAGAAGAGCATCACTTGTTAAATTTCATCAACTAATAATAGGTTGTCACTCCCCATTAAACTTAGTTCCCATAACTCCATAAGGCATTAACTGATATCTTCTTCTGAATTATGAAACAATGTCCTGATCAAAAGAAGATGAAGACCCTGACCAGTTGGCTCAGCAGTAGAGCATCGGCTCGGCATATAGAAATCCTTTGTAGGATTCCTGGTCAGGGAACACAGGAGAAATGACCATAAGCTTCTCCACCCCACTTTCTCTTCTCCTCCTGTAGATATAGCTTGAATGGTTAGAGCAAGTTGGCTCTCGGTGCTGAGGAAGGCTCCATGGCTTTGCTTCAGGTGCTAAAATAGCTCAGTTGCCAAGCAACAGAGCAGTGACCCCGACTGGCAGAGCATGGCCTGGTAGAGGGCTTGCCAAGTGGATCCTGGTACAGTCACATGTGGGAGTCTATCTCTGCCTCCCTGCCTCTTATTTAATAATACTACTAATAATAAACATGAAAATACAAAATATTTTATAAATGTGGTGCTAGAGGTTCTAGCCAGAGCAATCACACAAGACAAAGAAATAAAAGGCATCCATATCAGAAAAGAAGAAGTAAAGGTATCACTTTTTGCAGATGATATGATCCTATACATCAAAAACCACAAAGAATCTACAAAAAGACTACTAGAAATAATAAGCCAATACATTAAGGTCGCAGAATACAAAATTAACACCCAAAAGTCCATAGCCTTTCTATATGCCAACAATGAAATATTTGAGAATGAACTAAAAAAATAATCCCCTTCACGACTGCAACAAAAAAAATAAAATACCTAGGAATAAACATAACAAAGAATGTAAAGGACCTATATAATGAAAACTACAAAGCATTGTTAAGGGAAATCGAAAAAGATACAATGAGATGGAAAAATATTCCTTGTTCTTGGATAGGAAGAATAAATATAATCAAAATGGCCATATTACCCAAAGCAATCTATAAATTTAATGCAATTCCCATCAAAATTCCAATGACATTTTTTAAAGAAATGGGACAAAAAATTACATGAAACTTAAAAATACCCTGAAAAGCCAAAACAATCCTAAAGAAAAAGAACGAAGCTGGGGGCATTACAATACCTGACTTCAAACTATATTATAGAGCTAGGACAATCAAAACAGCATGGTAGACACTCAGACCAATGGAACAGAATAGAAAGTCCAGAAATAAAACCACATATATATAGTCAAATAATTTTTGATAAAGGGGCCAACAACACACAATGGAGAAAAGAAAGCCTCTTCAACAAATGATGCTGGGAAAACTGGAAAGCTATATGCAAAAGAATAAAACTCGACTACAGTTTGTCCCCTTGTACTAAAACTAATTCAAAATGGATCAAAGACCTAAATATAAGACCTGAAACAATAAGGTACATAGAAGAAGACATAGGTACTAAACTCATGGACCTGGGTTTTAAAGAGCATTTTATGAATTTGTCTCCAAAGGCAAGGGAAGTGAAGGCAAAAATAAATGAATGGGACTACATCAGACTAAAAAGTTTTTGCTCAGCAAAAGAAACTGACAACAAAATAAACAGCCAGCCAACTAAATGGGAAATGATATTTTCAAACAACAGCTCAGATAAGGGCCTAATATCCAAAATTTACAAAGAACTCATAAAACTCAACAACAAACAAACGAACAATCCAATAAAAAAAAGGGAAGAGGACATGAACAGACACTTCTCCCAGGAAGAAATACAAATGGCCAACAAATATATAAAAAGATGCTCATCATCATTAGTTATTAGAGAAATGCAAATCAAAACTACAATGAGATACCACCTCACACCTGTTAGATTAGCTATTATTAACATGATAGGTAATAGCAAATGTTGGAGAGGCTGTGTAGAAAAAGGAACCCTCATTCACTGTTGGTGGGAATGTAAAGTAGTACAACCATTATGGAAGAAAGTATGGTGGTTCCTCAAAAAACTGAAAATAGAACTACCTTATGACACAGCAATCCCTCTACTGGGTATATACCCCCAAAACTCAGAGACATTGATATGTAAAGACACATGCAGTCCCATGTTCATTGCAGCATTGTTTACGGTGGCCAAGACATGGAAACAACCAAAAGGCCCTTCAATAGAAGACTGGATAAAGAAGATGTGGCACATATACACTAGACTATGGAATATTACTCAGTCATAAGAAATGATGACATCGGATCATTTACAACAAAATGGTGGGATCTTGATAACATTATACGGAGTGAAATAAGTTAATCAGAAAAAAACAAGAACTGCATTATTCCATACGTTGGTGGGATATAAAAATTAGATGAAGAGACATTGACAAGAGTGTGGTGTTTATGGGGGAGGAGGGAGAGGAAAACGGGGAGGGGGAGGGGCAAAAAGAAAACTAGATAGAAGGTGACAAAGGACAATCTGACTTTGGGTGATGGGTATGCAACATAATTGATTGACAAGATAACCTGGACATGTTTTCTTTTAACATATGTACCCTAATTTATTGATGTCACTCCATTAAAATTAATAATTAAAAAATATTTTATAAATCTTTTATTAAGAAGGAAATGTATATCTCTAGGGTCACTCAGTTATAGGCTCTTATACCTCATAATCTTGTGTATTTGGAAAGATACCAGACTATTCTGTGGAAAGAATCTCTGATCCACCAAATTATCAAAATATCTAAGTATATTCCACATCCCAAATATTTAGTTTATTCATGATTAGATCATCTCTTCAAAATGTTTATTCCCTAAAGGTGAATTTTGTTATGTTAGTTCTCATAAAATTATTTCTGAAACAGTTCCCATACTTATACTCAGGAACTTCTTTTACTGTGTTCTATTTTGATCTATTTAATCTATTTTTAAAAATAACATTGTATCTTCTCTAGTCTCTCGCTCAAAGCAAATCAATATTTTTTTCTACTCTTCTTTCTTCTTGTATATAAAGGATTATAGAGAATAAAACAGAATGGGAGAGAGAGGACAATTTTTTAAATGGGGAACTTACAAATACTACAGAAAATATACACTTTTTCTATAATGAAAAGAAATACATACTTTAAAGATATTATACATATTTTAGATGGATGCCCTGACATATATCTTCTGTTATGTTTCTGTCAGGACTCCATACTGACAAATCTCAGTGTGAAGTGATGTAGAGCCCTGTGGCTTGCACACTGACTTTTTCTGAGGAAGTAAGGCTAGTTCTGAGATTTCCGATCCTAGTTGTCATGGGTGTAATCCGTTCAAACAGTGCTGTCTGCCAGCCTATATTTGTCCTACTCTTTTGTTCATCTCCTTGGGTCTGCATCATTACCTCACTACATTCTGTAGCATCTGTCAGAACCCTTGCTGGAGCACATTTACAAAAGTGTAATAATATCCTGTCTCACCATCACCACCAAACCTTGTTAAAATAAAACATACACTTATTTATGAGGAGTTTGACATTTTTATTAAGGAAGGATATGAAAACTTCACAAAGAGAAAAAGAGTGGTGGAATTCAATTATATCTATCTATACAATGGAGATGTCTGTCACCATCAAAGATGATTTTGACAAATATTTGGGGAGAAGAATTTGGAAAATTGCTTTTAGAGTTAACTGGAAAAAGGAAAATGAGCATGGGTCAAAGAGTAGTATCTCAATTTTATTAAATTCAAAGAGATTTTGCATACATAAAGAAAAAAAGTTTAATGTGAATTTTTAATGATAAAATATTAATAGTTCTTAAATCTGAATGTTTCAGTTATTTGTTATTTTTAATAAAATAATTTGATGTATTTTTAATTCCACAATAAACATATATTTATAATAAGAAGAAATTTGCTGAATAATCCATGCACAGCCTCTATCATCTCCCTAATCTAGGAATAGGCAGTTATTTGTTGATAGATAGTGGCTCTAATTAGTAGATAATGGCTACCTGGAGTACTGACTTCAAAATAAATTTGAGACTCATCAGGAAGATTATGTAGTCAGTTAATAGTGGCTGCCACTCAGTTAAAGACATGTGAGAACATGAAGCCCCATATTTTCCAACCTTTTTGATGATTTTTCCTTTTTCTTTTCCTTTTGAAAAACATATGGTTTATTCATCCTAGAACCTATATTTTTAACTCTCTCTAATAATTCTACTATTTGTTTGGTTGAAACATTTACACAGTAAAATCTGGTTTTGATAGGGCATTAATAGACCATTATATTAAAAAAAAAGAAAATAAATGTATAAAATGAAGAGATGATGGCTTGAACATGGACTAAAGACTAGTGCTGTTTCAGGAAGCTGGATCAATTTCTTTTCTGATGAAAGTAACACATGAACCTTGCTCTAAAGAAAGAGTACAAATCTTGTAGTGCTTCAAAAAACATTTTTGGTAGAATACTATAAAACTATATTTACCTGACATTGTGGGAGAGATGTGTATTATATACAAACCAGTCAATTACAACCTAATCTCTTATGTAATTTTAATTTGTATACAATCTTATTGGTTGTTAATATTTTTCCAAATGTAGTTTTTATCTGTATCTATTTATCTATCTATCTATTTTGCTTTAAAGATGACTGAGTATAGGGTACACTTTATCAGTATCCAATACATATACTATTTTTTTTTCTTATTTTAAAACTTAGTAACTCAAATGCTCTATTAATTTATTGATAGGTCATTTATGGTTTTCCTTTTGGTGCCTCAAATCTTGTTTCCTTTCATCTTTGCATAGTACATGAAACTCGGGGCTTCCTTGATTAACCCTCATGGACCAGTCATAGTTATGAATGTCAGAGAGAAAGAGAGAGTGAATGAATTTAGGAGTTCTTTGTACCAAAAGGGCCCTTGATTTATTGTTAGTCCTTGAGTTACACACACAGCAGAATATACACTTGGTCACCTCTGTGTTGTGCACATACCTGCACTGGTCCCATTAATGCATCATGCTTGGGTTCCCAAGAGTAAAATTCTTTATTTTTTTATTAAATTTTTGGGTGACAGTAATTTATAAAATTATATAGGTTTCAAATGTACAACTCTATGATACATCATCTGTATATTGCATTGTGTGTTTACCTTCTTGTGTCAGCATATATTTGACCCACTTAACCACCTTTTTCCCTCTTCCCCTTTCCCTCAGGCAGTCCCCATACCAATGCCTGTCTCTATTAGTTTTTGTTTGTTTTTCTTGTTTCTTTTCATTTGTTGCTTTTGGTTTTATATTCTACATATGAGTGAAATCATGTGGTTCTTGACTTCGACTTATTTTGCTTAGTGTAAAATATTCAAGATCCATTTGCATTGTCACAAATGGCTGTGCTTGATCTTTTCTTATGACTGAGCAGTATTCCATTGTATTTTTTCAATTTATACTGCATCCCCAGCCACAGTGCCCAAAATAAGATCACTAGGTCAACATATTCATAGTTAGAGTGACTTTCTAGCCTGCTCCACAAACTGTTCCAGACATAGCATTGTTCTATATTCAAATTCAGTGTTGCTCCAGAGTCAGTAGTCCAGGCTCCTTCCTTTAAAATGAGTTTCTATTTGGCCCCTTATACTAGTAAAAAGCAACTGGAACATCTCAATTTATCAGTGAAGTTTAAGTCACTTTGAGAGACTTGAAATTTAAACTACTTTTTTCTTGAAGTTCCAGAACTTCACTATGTAAATCTACTCTTATTTCTTTCTTCTACCTTCTTTTATGTATCTTAAACTTAAGTCTTTAAGAAGGCACTATACAATAAAAAGCTTCTGCACAGCAGAAGAAACAACAAACCAAATAGGCAGCCAACTAAATGGGAAATGATATTTGCAAACAACAGCTTTGATAAGGGGTTAATACCTAAAATATATAAAGAACTCACAAAGCTCGGCAACAAACAAGCAAACGATCCAATTTAAAAATTGGAAAAGGACCTGAACAGACATTTCTCCAAAGAAGACATAAAAATGGCCAACAGATATGTATATGAAAAGATGCTCATCTTCACTAGCTATTCAAGAAATGCAAATCAAAACACAAAGAGATACAACCTTGCACCTGTTACATTGGGTATTATCAAGACAGGTAATAACAAATGCTGGAGATGCTGTGGAGAAAAAGGAACCCTTCTTCACTGCTGGTGGGAATGTAAATTAGTACAACCATTATGGAAGAAATTATGGTGGTTCCTCAAAAAATTAAGAATAGAATTACCGTATGACCCAGCAATCCCTCTATTGAGTATCTACCGCCAAAACTCAAAAACATTGGTACATAAAGGCGCATGCACCCCCATGTTCATTGCAGCTTTATTCACAGTGGCCTGGACATGACATAGAAACAACCAAAGTGCTCAATAGAGGATTGGATGAAGAAGATGTGGTACATATATACAATAGAATATTACTTAGCCATAAGAAATGATGACATAATGCCATTTTCAACAACATGATGAACTTTGAGAACATTATACTGAGTAAAATAAGTAAATGAACTGTATGGTTTTACATAGGTGGGAATTAAAACTGAGACTAATGAACATAGATACAAATAAAGTGGTTATCAGAGGAAGTGGGATGTGGGGAAGAGGGGGGAGGTGGAGTAAAGAGGGACAAATATATGGTGACCAGGCCTGACCTGTGGTGGTGCAGTGGGATAAAGTGTCGACCTGGAACACTGAGGTCGCCGGTTCGAAACCTTGGGCTTGCCTGGTCAAGGCACATATGGGAGTTGATGCTTCCTGCTCCTCCCCCTTCTCTCTCTCTCTGTCTCTCTCTCTCACTCCTCTCTCTCTAAAAAAAAAATCAATAAATAAAATATTTAAAATATATATATATATGGTGACGGAAAATGCTTTGACATTGGGTGATGGGTATACAACATAATCAACAGTTCAAATACTATGGAAATGTTCACCTGAAACCTATGTACTCTTACTAATCAATGTCATCATGATAAATTTAATTTTCTTAATTAAAATTTTTAAAAAGAAGAAGGCATTCTCCAAAAGCAATAGATGCCTATTTTCTAATAAAACTATGGCCACAAATTAAAATAGATTTTTTTTTAAAAATGAAAATCTGCCCAAGATGAAAAATTTCCTTCCATTCTAGCATAGAAGTGATTGGTAAAACAGAATTTTAGTTGTTTTGTCTTAAAAGGTAACAAATCAAGTAATTTTGTTTTAATGACAGGGCATTATCATTATGGGTATAATATATTATACTTGCCCCCTCCCTTAACCTGGGAGTGTCGATTCATCCCTCAAAACTCAGTTCAAAGAATTATTGTCTCTGAAGTTTTAGGAAACACTGAAGTAGAATTTTGCCATCTAATGGATTTACAAGCTGCTGCCTTTATGGTTTATGGTACATATGTTTGCCAATATAAATGATCCATTTGAGTGAAATTGCCACAGCTGCTAAGACACCTCTCTTCCAATTTTGTAAGAAAATATATATTTTTTTAAATCTAGAACAGTATAACTTTCATAAATAAAGAAAAATTTCTTCCCAAAACCAAAAAAACATATCTTTCTTCTGTTATTACAGAATAATGGGTAAAGAAAAAGTACAAACTGGGATTCAAAGGATGTTACAGACACAAATGTGAGCCAGTGATTTCTTTTTTCATTCTGATTAAAAAGAAACCTGTATTGAGCACCTATATTAACAACTCACATTCAAGAATGATGCAAAGAACTGAATAGTAAAAATGAGATTTTAGCGACAAGAATGGTTACCATGGGCACAGTGGTTGGTTAACAGCAAATTTTTTATCTTTCTTTAGGCATATACCAATCATGGATATCAAAAATGCTTTATTTTTAAGTTCATGAAGCCAAGTGCAACAGAGTAGATGATTCTCAAAACAAACTATCATAATTAACCTCTTTAGAAAAGACCATAATGGTATCATATTTACAACATTAAATTCACAGATTTAAAAATAGCAATTATAAAAATTAAGTCACCAATGAAACACAAGAAAATGAAAATACATTTTCAAATCAATCCTGAAATATTCTCTTAATGATTAAGGAACAACATGTCATTTTAACTTCTCAGTAATATTTGCCTCGTATGCTAATAGGAGTATCAAGCTTCTTGAGTAAAACTGATTTATGTCACAGTGAGTTTATTTTAGTTGAAAGAAAAAGAAGTTGGATGTAAGAGTGCTTTGAAATACAAAACGTGCCTAATTATCACTCCCGCAGAACATAGGCTTGAAATTAAATTAAGCCCTATAATATTAGGCAAAGTTATTTGAATGCCACTTATTTTACCTGTTGAATGCTTATTATATATTTTTAGAATTTTAATATAAATTTTTATTAATGTTAATGGGGTAACATCAATAAATCAGGGTACATATATTCAAAGAAAACATGTCCAGGTTTTCTTGTCATTCAATTATGTTGCATACCCATCACCCAAAGTCAGATTGTATTCCATCACCCTCTATCTAGTTTTCTTTGTGCCCCTTCCCCTCCCCCTTCCCTTTTCCTCCTTCCCTCTCATGCACCTCCTCCCCCTCACCCCCCATAACCACCACACTCTTGTCCATGTCTCTTAGTCTTGTTTTTATGTCCTACCAATGTATGGAATCATGTAGTTCTTGTTTTTTTTCTGATTAACTTATTTCACTCTGTATAATGCTATCAAGATCCCACCATTTTGCTGTAAATGATCCGATGTCATCATTTCTTATGGCTGAGTAGTATTCCATAGTGTATATGTGCCACATCTTCTTTATCCAGTCATCTATTGACCGGCTTTTCGGTTGTTTCCATGTCTTGGCCACTGTGAACAATGTTGCAATGAACATGGGGATACATGTGTTTTTACATATCAATGTCTCTGAGTTTTGGGGATATATACCCAGTAGAGGGATTGCTGTGTCATAAGGTAGTTCTATTTTCAGTTTTTTGAGGAACCAACATACTTTCTTCCATAATGGTTGTACTACTTTACAGTCCCACCAACAGTGAATGAGGGTTCCTTTTTCTCCACAGCCTCTCCAACATTTGCTATTACCTGTCTTGTTGATAATAGCTAATCTAACAGGTGTGAGGTGGTATCTCATTGCAGTTTTGATTTGCATTTCTCTAATAACTAATGAAGATGAGCATCTCTTCATATATCTGTTGGCCATTTGTATTTCTTCCTGGGAGAAGTGTCTGTTCATGTCCTCTTCCCATTTTTTTATTGGATTGTTTGCTTGTTTGTTGTTGAGTTTTATGAGTTCTTTGTAAATTTTGGATATTAGGCCCTTATCTGAGCTGTTGTTTGAAAATATCATTTCCCATTTAGTTGGCTGGCTGTTTATTTTGTTGTCAGTTTCTCTTGCTGAGCAAAAACTTCTTAGTCTGATGTAGTCCCATTCATTTATCTTTGCCTTCACTTCTCTTGCCTTTGGAGTCAAATTCATAAAATGCTCTTTAAAACCCAGGTCCATGAGTTTAGTACCTATGTCTTCTTCTATGTACTTAATTGTTTCAGGTCTTATATTTAGGTCTTTGATCCATTTTGAATTAATTTTAGTACAAGGGGACAAGTGTAGTAGAGATTCATTCTTTTGCATGTGGCTTTCCAGTTTTCCCAGCATTATTTGTTGAAGATGCTTTCTTTTCTTCATTGTGTGTTGTTGGCCCCTTTATCAAAAATTATTTGACCATATATATGTGGTTTTATTTCTGGGCTTTCTATTCTGTTCCATTGGTCTGAGTGTATATTTTTCTGCCAATACCATGCTGTGTTGATTGTCGTGGCCCTATAATATAGTTTGAAGTCAGGTATTGTAATGCCCCCAGCTTCATTCTTTTTCTTAGGATTGCTTTGGCTATTTGGGGTTTTTTATAGTTCCATATAAATCTGATGATTTTTTGTTCCATTTCTTTAAAGAATATCATAGGAATTTTTATGGGAATTGCCATTAAATTTATAGATTGCTTTGGGCAATATGGCCATTTTGATTATATTTATTCTTCCTATCCAAGAACAAGGAATATTTTTCCATCTTATTGTATCTTTTTTGATTTCCCTTAACAATGCTTTGTAGTTTTCATTATATAGGTCCTTTACATTCTTTGTTATGTTTATTTTTGGTATTTAATTTTTTTGTTGCAATCGTGAAGGGAATTTTTTTAAGTTCATTTTCTAATATTTCATTGTTGGCATATAGAAAGGCTATGGACTTTTTTATGTTAATTTTGTTTTCTGCGACCTTACTGTATTGGTTTATTGTTTCTAGTAATCTTTTTGTAGAGTCTTTGGGGTTTTTGATGTATAGGATCATATCATCTGCAAAAAGTGATACCTTTACTTCTCTTTTTCTGATATGGATGCCTTTTATTTCTTTCTCTTTTCTGATTGCTCTGGCCAGAACTTCTAGCACCACATTAAATAAGAGTGGAGAGAGTGGACAACCCTATCTTATTTCTGATTTAAGGTGGAAAGTCCTCAGTTTTATGCCATTTAATATGATGTTGGCTGATGGTTTATCATATATGGCCTTTATCATGTTGAGATATTTACCTTCTATACCCATTTTGTTGAGTGCCTTAAACATAAAGTTGTGTTGTATTTTATTGAATGCCTTTGGTTTTTGTTCTTTGTTTTGTTGATATGGTGTATTACGTTAACCGTTTTATGTATGTTGAACCATCCTTGAGATTCTGGGATAAATCCCAATTGATCATGATGTATTATTTTTTTAATATGTTGTTGTATTTGATTTGCTAGTATTTGTTTAGTATTTTAGCATCTGTATTCATTAGAGATATTGGTCTGTAGTTTTCTTTTTTTTGTGCCATCCTTGCCAGGTTTCGATATGAGGGTTATGTTGGCCTCATAAAATGTGTTTGGAAGTATTGCTTCTTCTTCAATTTTTTGGAAGACTTTGAGTAGAATAGGAACCAAGTCTTCTTTGAATGTTTGATAGAATTCGCTAGTATAACCGTCTGGGCCTGGACTTTTATTTTGGGGGATGTTTTTAATAGTTTTTTTTCTTTCCTCCCTGCTAATCGGTCTGTTTAGGCTTTCTGCTTCTTCATGACATAGTCTAGGAAGGTTGTATTGTTCTAGGAATTTATCAATATCTTCTAGATTGTTGAATTTGGTGGCATATAGTTTTTCATAGTATTCTACAATAATTCTTTGTATATCTATGATGTCTGTGGTGATTTCTACTCTTTTATTTTGGATTTTGTTTTTATGAGTCCTTTCTCATTTTCCTTGGTGAGTCTTGCCAAGGGTTTGTCAATTTTGTTGATCTTTTTAAAGAACCAGCTTCTTGTTTTATTAATTTTTTCTATAATTTTTCTGTTCTCTATTTCTGTTCTGATTTTTTATTATTTTCTTTCTTCGGCTGGTTTTGGGTTGTCTTTGTTCTTTTTCTAGTTCCTTAAGGTGTGAAGTTAAGTGGCTCACTTGGGCTCTCTCTTGTTTGTTCATATGGGCCTGAAGTGATATGAACTTCCCTCTTATTACTGCTTTTGCTGCATCCCATAGATTCTGATATTTGGTATTGTCATTTTCATTTGTCTGTATATATCTTTTGATCTCTGCACTTATTTCTTCTTTGACCCATTCATTTTTTAAAAGTATGTTGTTTAGTTTCCACATTTTTGTGGGGTTTTTTTCCTTTTTTGCAGTTGAATTCTAGTTTCAAGGCATTATGAACATAAAATATGCTTGGTACAATTTCAATTTTTCTGAATTTGCTGATGTTATTTTTGTGGCCCAACATATGGTCAATTCTTGAGAATGTTCCATGTACACTAGAGAAAAATGTATACTCTGTCGCTTTGGGATGAAGTGTCCTGTAGATGTTTATCATATCCAGGTGCTCTAGTGTTTCGTTTAAGGCCAATATATCTTTATTGATTCTCTGTTTGGATGACCAATGTAGAGCCATCAGCGGTGTATTGAGGTCTCCGAGTATGATTGTATTTTTGTCAGTTTTTGTTTTTAGGTCAATAAGTAGCTGTCTTATATATTTTGGTCCTTCTTGGTTTGGTGCATATATACTAAGGATTGTTATGTGTTCTTGATTCAGTGTACCCTTAACCATTATGAAATGACCATTTTTGTCTCTGAGTACTTTTGCTGTCTTGTAGTCAGCATTATTAGATATGAGTATTGCTACACCTGCTTTTTTTGAAAGTTATTTACTTGGAGTATTGTTTTCCAGCCTTTCACATTGAATTTGTTTTTATCCTTGTGCTTAGATGTGTTTCGTGTAGGCAGCATACAGTTGAATTTTCTTTTTTAATCCATTCTGCTACTCTGTGTCTTCTTATTGGTGAGCTTAATCCATTTACATTTACTGTAATTATTGACACTTGTGGATTCCCTATTGCCATTTTATAAATTGCTTTCTGTTAGTTTTGTATCTTGTTTGATTTTTCTCTTTTGTTTTTCTATCCTTTCTTTTTGTTTGTTTGTATTCCATACTTCTTTCCTCTGTTGCTACCTTTTTAAAGTCATGTGCTTCTGTGGTGGATTTTTCAAGGGTGGTTACCATTAAGTAATGAAAAGGGTACCTACCATATTCATGTAGTACCCTATCTTGTGAGTGTTTTTCTGCACTTCATCGTCCTTTGCTACTGTTAATCTCCGTCCTCTCTCCTTTTTTTTTTTTTTGCTTTTGTTGTCACAGTTTAAGTTTGGTTTTATTGTATTCTTGTTGGAGCTTTTACTTGTGGTTTTGTTTTGTTTTGTTCTTTGGATCTGGTTAGAAAACCCCCTTTAGTATTTCCTGGAGTGGGGGTTTTCTGATGATAAATACCCTCATCTTTCTGTATTTGTGAATGTTTTTATTAATCCTTCGTACTTGAAGGATAGCTTTGATGGGTATAGTATTCTTGGCTGAAAATTCCTCTCTTTCAGGGCTTTAAATATTGGGTTCCACTGTCTTCTAGGTTGTAGAGTTTCTGCTGAGAAATCTGATGATAATCTAATAGGCCTTCCTTTATATATTGTATTCTTCTTTTCCCTGGCTGCCTTGAGAATTTTTTCTTTGTCATTGGTTTGTGCCATTTTCATTATGATGTGCCTTGGAGTAGATTTGTTGTGGTTAAAAAAAACTTGGTGTTCTGTTTGCTTCTTGAATTTGAGGCTTTACTTCTTTCCACAGGCTTGGGAAGTTCTCGTCTATTATTTGTTTGTATATATTCTCCATTCCATTTTCTCTCTCTTCTCCTTCTGATATACCTATTATTCTTATGTCATTCTTTTTGGTGGAGTCAGACAATTCCTGTAGGGCTTTCTCATTTTCTTTAAATTTTAGAGTCTCTCTTCTTCTCTCTGTTGTGCCTGAAGTTGCTTGTCTTCTATGTCACTAATCCTACCTTCTATCTGTCCTGTTCTATTAGCTAAGTTTGTTACCTCAGTTTTCAGTTTATGAATTGAGTTTTTCATCTCTGTTTGATTTGTTTTTTTTTGGGTTTTTTTGTATTTTTCTGAAGTTGGAAACAGGGAGGCAGTCAGACAGACTCCCGCATGAACCCGACCAGGATCCACCCGGCATGCCCACCAGGGGGTGATGCTCCGCCATCTGGGGTGTTGCTCTCTTGCAACCAGAGGCATTCTAGCGCCTGAGGCATAGGTCATAAAACCATCCCCAGTGCCCGGGCCAACTTTGCTCCAATGGAGCTTTGGCTGCAGGAGGGAAAGAGAGAGACAGAGAGAAAGAAGATGGGGAGAGGTGGAGAAGCATATGGGCACCTCTCCTGTGTGCCCTGGCCAGGAATCAAACCTGGGACTTCTGCACACCAGGCCGACGCTCTACCACTGAGCCATCTGGCCAGGGCCTGATTTGTCTTTATAGTTTCAATTTCCTTGGTAATATATTCTTTGTGTTCGTTGAGTTGTTTTCTGAGCTCCCTAAATTGCCTTTCTCTGTTTTCTTGTATATCTCTGAGTATTTTTAGGATTTATATTTTAAATTCTCTGTCATTTAGCTCCAAGATTTCCAATATATTAAATTTTTTCTCCATAGATTTTTCCACATCTATCTGTGTTACTTCTCTATCTTTTGTATCCATGATATTTGATTTTCTTTTTCTTAATGGCATCTGAGGGTGGTCTTGTTGATAGCACTAAGGAGAATTAATAAAGAATAAAAAGTAAAAAAAAAGTAAAAAATTTGGAAAAATAGAACACACAAAAAATAATAATTTATTATTTCCCTCCCCTTTTCTTTCTTCTCTTCCCATCCTCTTCCCTCCTCCTTAGGAAAATATCATGATAAACTGTGAATTATATTATGCTAAATGGAACAAAAACTGCCTATAACAGAGGGCCTGAGTTGGGGGGAAGTTTTCAAGGGGCAAAAAAGGAAGTAGGGACCCACAAAATGCAAAAAAGGAAAAAATTTGGGTCAAGTATAAAATGATTTGCTTTTAAGTGATGGTCAACTAAGAGATATGATGAGAGGGATAAGGGGGAAACAAGAAAAAGGGGGAAAAATCTATTGTATTAAGTGGAGCAAAGACTGAATAGAATGGAGATCCTGGGTTGGGAGAAATGTTAATGAATTAAAAAACAAAGTAAAAAGCACTCAAAATGCCACAAACAAAAAAACAAAAAACTTGAGTCCCAAATTAAATCATTTGTTTGTGATTTAGGATTGAATGAGAGGAAAATTAAAAGGAGAAAAAAGAAACTAATAGAAAGGGAGAAACATGAAAAAGGGGAAAAGGAAAGGAAGAAAAAATAAAAAAAGAGAGAGAGAGAGTTAAGGGTTTTGGAATGTAACCCTCATGGAGAGTTAGGAAGAAGAAAAGAAATAAAGTGAAACACTTATGGGTAGTGTAGTTCAAGGAAAGAAAAGAGTAAGATGGGCAGAGAATAAAAGGACCAAGGTGGAGGAAATAGAAATAATACTAATAAAGGCAAGAAGATGAAAGAAACAAAAAAAAAATAGTGGAACAAATTATAAAGTCTGTGAATTTTTATTGAATTTGAGAGGTTAACTTCTTCTTCCCTTTTCTTTCCTCTCCCTTTTCCTGGTCGGTGACTCTGTACACCAGGCTCTGCCCCTGTGGCATGCTTAGGTAGGGATTTGCAGTTGATGAGACTCTATGGCAATGTCATATATTTGGCTTCAGTCTCATTGGTAGTCAAGGCTTGTTAGCATTTGCAGGCTCCGACAATGAGAGAGTCCATTTTCCCAGAGCCTCTCTCCTAGTCTCTCCTTCCTGAATTAGCAGCCTGATGATCCACCTATGAGCTATGAGGCTGCCTCTGCCTCTGCCTGGAGAATAAGAGGCTCAAAGAGCTGAAAAATCCCCACTCTATCCCCACTCAATGCAGGGCTCTGGGTAAGGCTCTGGCAGTCAGAGCAGCCAGCGTAATCAGGCAGGACTAGGAGCCAATTGCTCTCAAGGTGACTTTCTATGAGCCACCAGGCCTGTTCAGCACACCTAGCACTCTGTGGGACCACACTCTCCATGCTTTCCACACTTTGTAACCTGTTTTGGCTGAGAAGAAGATGCCCTAGTAGCTGCCTGCCATACAAGAGGTCTTAACACTGACAAGTCCCTCTTTTTAGCGTATATCCCTGAGTATGAAAGCTCTGCCAATCAGAAGTTGCCCCCACCCCTTAAGCAAGATGCACTAAAATATATCACACCTCTTGTCTTGGATCGCTGAACTGAGAGAGATCTTGTCAATTATAGCCGCATAGGTCAGTTGGGAGGTGAGCAGCCTGTGGGTTAAGCTAATTTCAGCCACTGGATCCGCTGAATTTCTCCAGAAAGAACTGCAAGCTGCCCCTGTACCCCTCTCCCAATGCTTGATTGTTAGCTTGAGTAGCTGGGTGAGGTGCCCTGCCCGCCTAGAGAAGCTCGGGCGTAGGGAAGCTTGCTTTGGCACACTCCCCGGGTGCCGCTGGCAACTGCTGCTCATTGTGCGGGCGGTTGCTTTCGGCATGCGCAGGCTGTTGGGCTGCTCGCGGTGTGGAGCGTGGGCAGTTGGACTGCTCACAGCCCCACTTGGGTGGTTGCTCGTGGCGCGCAGGCGGCTGCTCATGTGGGCTGACCCAGCACAGGCACACTCTTTCCTCGGCTTGAACGAACTTCCGTGCTGCAGCCTAGCTACCTCCACACCCTTAGCTCCTCCCGACTCTCAATTCCAAGTGAAAGCAGCCTTTGTTCAGGTCAGTGAGGAAGGCAGAGTGTTTCTTTGTCCAACTTATTTCCTTCGGGGTTGATTATATACTTAGTCAATTTTTTGCTCAACCCTACCTTCGCCTTCAGTGTGTGGAACTCCTGGATGCTCCAAGGATAGATTTTTCTGTCTCTGGTTGATGAACTTGTTGAAATTTTGGGGAGATTTGTTGGTGGCACTCCTCACAGCACCATTTCTCTGACATCCAATCTAGATTTTTTTATAGATGTATTTAGACAATTAATTTTAATGCGGTGACATTGGTCAAATTAAGCACATAGATTTAGAGATAACATCTCCAGATCATTTTGACATTTGATTATGTTATATACCAATTACCCAAAGCCAAATCATCCTCTATCACCCTTCATTTGGTTTTCTTTATGCCCCTCCCCTCCCACTAACCCCTCCCTCTCCTCCCTTCCCCTCCCTCTGGTAACCACTACACTCTTATCCATGTCTATATTTCTTATTTTGTGTCCCACTTATGTATGAAATCATACAGTTCTTAGTTTTTTCTGATTTACTTATTTCACTCATTATAATGTTATCAAGGTACATTCTTGTGGTAAATGATCCGATGTCATCATCTCTTATGGCTGAGTAGTATTCCATAGTATATATGTACCAAATCTTCTTTATCCAATCTTCTATTAAAGGGCTTTTTGGTTGTTTCCAAGTCTTGGCCACCGTGAAAATGGCTAACTGAGATGTAATTTTCTCAGGCATCATGATATACTTAAATAAACAATAGAAATCTTGTAACTTTCAGGAACATAATCTAGACTTAGTACTCCAGTAAACAGACGTGCATTAAGGTCAGTTGAGGCCCCAGGCACAGAAGAAAATACTGGGGCCCTTAAAAAAAAGAGAGAGACAGGGACAATAAAAATATACGTTAACTATATTTTTAAATAAATAAAAAATATTATGTACTATTAATGTTAAAATTGCAGAAATGAAACCAAGCTTGGTGTCATTAGAAAAAAGTGTAAAGTTGGGGTTTTGCGGGGCCCTTCAGAAGTCCGGGGCGCACCCAGTGAACCCAATGTTAAATCTACCTCTGCCACTAAACTGTTTCCCATTCAACCCTTTTCCTGCTTTTCTTATTTACTTTATAGCTGTGACCATTACTTTTGAAGACCTCTCTGGAAACAGTTTACCCTCTTAAGATCTAGACCTTTGGATTAAAGAAGTGTAGTTTTCTACCTCCTATTAGGACCTTAATCAAGAGATATACTTACTTTTCATTTGCTAATTGCATGGCAAGACTGGAATTTGGGGCCAAACCTCTTGAATTAGCATATAGTCAAATATATCAAACTTCTTACAGTTCCAGTTTTTCAGGCATCACATGTTCTTTTTGATACCACCCCTATAATTATTATTTTTGAATGATAATAATTGTCAGTCCTTACTGTTTTACTTAAGCAACCTCAATTATGTTCAGTTATGCTCAAGGCATGAAGTCAGCCAGTCAGCCATGTAATGGCAAAAAAAGAAAAAAAAATGATTTCAACATAGTAATGCATCAATTTGAAAATATGGGAAAGTGTTAGCTCTTGAAGCTGTCAAAGCCATAGTTTTTACTTTTTTACTATTATATTCACTTAAATATTGCTAGAATAAAAAAATGCTGATATATTTTTTTAAAGTAAGCTCATTATTTTCTTGTATTTTAAATATTCTTTTTAGTAAGTATTTTTTGGTCTTATATGATAGGAATTAAGAACTCTGATAATACATTTTTAATAGTTTTTATAGTGTCATGTATAGATTGTTATTTATATACCATAATAAAAATATTGATAAGGGTCAGAGAAAATGAAGAGTGAAAGTCTATTTTAACCTTAAAATAAGATGATACTTTAGGTGAAGAGCTTCTTTGAAATATGTCTTCCAACAAAAATTCCAGAAGACCTTTCTGAGAAACAAAAGAAGAGTTTTAATTATATATGGTTTGCAAATCAAGGAGACATTTGGCCTTTGGTCAAACTGAAAAGTATTCTCTAAAGAGGAAGATGTAGGTTAGGCTTTTTAAAAACAAAACTGCAAGAAGCTGACCTTTAAGGGGATTGATTGCTAAGGGAAGCAAAGACATAAGTACACACTGTATATTTTCTGATTGATTAGGGTGATCGGGCTGTTTACTTTTGGCTGACTCATGGTCAGCAAGTACAATCACAAGATATGACCAACACTGGAGTACTGAGATGGGGGTGGGAGGTTATGAGTCATGGAACATTGCTTCTGTTTCCCTTGTAGCTCATAAAATAAACTCATTAAACAAGTTATGATTAAACAAACAATACAGGGAGTGCAGTTTGTCCGGAGTCAGGGTCATTGTTCAAATTGCAAAGCTATAGGTCATATGAGTCATAGACAAAGATTGCAAATGTTTGGCCACAAAGTTATAAAATTATGATGTTGAAAGTCCACTTGTCAATGTAGTTATAAAAGAATACCAGAAGTTATATTTCAGTGGAATAGACTTATTAGCAGTGACTCTATATTATTGTTAGTTGTATCATATTAACTATTTAAAATAATATTACATTTCTAGAGTTTATGCTTTAAATCCTTGTCTTTATAAATAATTTACTTGACTAATAGTTATTTTCTGCCATCAAATCACTTCTTTCTTATACTTACATAGATAAATATGCATTTATTAAAAAGGAAACTAAAAATATCAATTGGGCCTGACCAGGCAGTGGCACAGTGGATAGAGCGTCAGACTGGGATGTGGAGGACCTAGGTTCGAGACCCCCGAGGTCGCCAGCTTGAGCGCGGGCTCATCTGGTTTGAGCAAAGCTCACCAGCTTGGACCCAAGGTCGCTGGCTTAAGCAAGGGGTTACTCAGTCTGCTGTAGCCCCACGGTCAAGGCACATATGAGAAAGCAATCAATGAACAACTAGGTGTTGCAATAAAAAACTAATGATTGATGCTTCTCATCTCTCTCCATTCTTGTCTGTCTGTTCCTATCTATCCTTCTCTCTGTCTCTGTAAAAAAAAATCAATTGGATTTTTATCATAAACTTCTAAATCACCACAGTAAGATATTTTTCAAGTAAATAAAACAAATAACTTGTAAATGGATGAGGTGATAGATAAATGCTAAAATGATACCAATGTGCAACCTTGGTCAAGCCACCTTATCTATCTTTGGTTAGTCGTTACTTATAAGCAGGTACTGAATTTTATTTCCTTTTTTAGTTTTTAAAATTTATTGAATCTATTGGGGTGACATTGCTTAATAAATTTATACAAGCTTCATGAGCACATGTCTGCAATACAACATCAGTAGATTGCATCGTGTGTTCACCACTCCTGGCCAAGTCTCTGTCCATCAGCATCTATTCCCCTTCTATCATCCTCCACAATCATCACCCCTTTTTCTTCCTGCAGTCCCCACACAGTTGTCTGTGTTTATAGGGTCTTTTATTTGCTTTATCCTTTCACCTTTTTCACTCAGTCCCCCCATGACTGTAGCTCCTTTGTCATAAATGCTCCCTTTCTTGATACTCTCCATCCCTTTGTTACTGAGAAATATTTTCAGCTTTCTCAGAAAAAGTAGAGGTTATATCAGTTAACTGTAACCCTTAAGGTTACAGTAAAGGTTATAGTTTCTTTTAGGAAGGGGCTTTGATGGTTTTATTCATTGCTGTGCTCCAGAACAAAGGACACAGTAGGCCCTCAGCAAATAGTATTGATTGAATGAACATGCCTAGTATATACCTTTTTTTAAGAATTCTGAATTATTAGTATTATCATTTTGTGGAATAAAAAGGAAATTAGAAAATTGAGGTTCAAAATAGCATTCATTGTGTCTTGCAGAACCCGAAAACATCAAGCATATAAAGCATAGCTATTCTAATAACAATGCAAGCTATTTCATTGAAATTATAATAAAGCAAATGATTCATTAATTTTATATGTACATCCAACTGTATAACATGTATACAGATTTAAAAGTTGCTAAACTATAATTATTGCCATAAATTATTTGTATATTAGAAGACTTTTCAATAATATTCTTGTTTTAGCAATAACAAAATGCATAAGTTTTAAAAGTGAAAAAAGTCTTTCTCCCTTTCTTTTCTTCCTTTCTTTCTTTCTTTCTCTTTCTTTCTTTCTCTTTCTTTCTTTCTTTCTTTCTTTCTTTCTTTCTTTCTTTCTTTCTTTCTTTCTTTCCTTTCCTTTCCTTTCCTTTCCTTTCCTTTCCTTTCCTTTCTTTTCCTTCCTCCTTCCCTCCTTCCCTCCCTCCACCCCTACGTCCCTCCCCCCTTTCCTTCCTTCCTTCCTTCCTTCCTTTTTCTTTTCTTTTCTTTTCCTTTCTCTCTCTCTCTCTCTTTCTTTCTTTCTTTCTTCTTTCTTTTCTTTCATCAGAGCGCTGCTTAAGAGTACATGGTACAAAATCAGATTAGCTTCAAAACCAGGGTTCAAATCCCTGATCTATAATTTGGGACTTGTTTCTTAGCTTTTTCTTTCTCATCTTTTAAGTGGGAGTGACTACAATATTAATTAAATGGGTTGTTATCAGGATGAAATGAGTTATTACATGAAAACTCCTTAAAATGAAGCATGTCACAATATCGATATTCAACAGATGTTAGCCATGATTATTATAATGAGAAGCATAATTAAGTTTTTGAAATGAAAAAGTTTTCTTTGAAAATCTCTAACTTACATTATGGATGTTCACAATATATGATCCCTTTCTACTCCCACCACATTCTTCTGCTGGGTATTTTTGACTTCTCATTCTACCTTTCACACTGTACATCACCGGTGCAGCTCCTTCCAAAGGCCAGCCTCCATTATTTCATACTTTAATGAAATGTAAAATTGGATGAAGGAAAACAAAATATTTGGAAAGTCAAGATATTAGGTATATGAGGGGCCATTTTAGTTTAGAATCAAAATAATTAGAATCTGAAATATGTTACATGCATGTGTCTGTGACAATATTAAAAGTACTCTATAGACAATTCAGTGACTATGACTTTAAAATGCATTTAAACAAATGCAAAAGGTCATAGTTCATTCTTATTTTCTCTTGTTCCTTTAATCCATATTATATACATGGGTAACATGCAAAGGTTAATTTATATTCATGATAAAGTTTTAAACACACATATTTTAATATATTGACTACTGGTTATCCTGGGCACAGCATAGTTTTAAAATTTGATTCATGATTTTCTTTCAATCCAGATTTCCCATACTTTCAGTTTTAATTAAAAGCTCCTCATTTGGAACAGAAGCCTTTCAGGCATTTGAATACTGTTTTAAATCTGGATTTGTAAAGGAAGATTTAATTTGAGAAAAAATAACAAACAAAACATGACATATGGTTCTAAAATAAATTAAGAGTTTTCCTTGAAGTCAACTGACATTTATAGGGGTACTGTTGAGTTTAATTGATGATAGATGAGGAATCCTAAAATTTACTGAAGTTTGTTACCCATCTATTTATGTCAAATCATGTTAAGGTCTCTGGATATATGGAGCTGTAGAGAAAATTAATAAAATCCAACAGTGCTCTAAGGAAAGATTTTGATGCTGACATCAAAATAAGTTCCTGGCCAATTGGCTCAGTGGATAGAACATTAGCCCAACCTGCAGACACCCTGGGTTTGATCCTTAGGACACACTTGAGAAGCAACCATCTGCTTCTGTCCCCCTTCTCTCTCTCTTTTCCTCTTGCAGCCAGTGGCTCAATTGGTTCGAGCATTGGCTCTGGGGCACTGAGGATAATTTGGTTGATTTGAGCATCAGCTCCAGAAGGAGGTTGCCAAGTTGATCCTATTTGGGGGGCATGCAGGAGCCTGTCTCTCTCTATCTCCTCTCCTCTCACTAAATATACAAACAAACAAACAAGTGAAAATGATGGATTTTGCCAAAGATTTAAGGAGAAATCATTTACATTTTTCTTACTTTTTATTTACTAAATTGTTTTGGGGGGACAGAATAAAAATAATCAAAATAGAAAAGAGGCAAGAAGAGAAACAAATAGCTGAATACAAATTTAAAAAGCATTGGAAACAGAAATAAAGAATAGGAGACATTGGCCATTATATCCAGATAAGATACAGGACTTAAGGCTCAAAGTAGAGAAAAGAAAAGGTTACAAAGGCCTAGCTTCCTATTCTTCAAGTCTAATGACAAAGTTCAGATATTAGATATTGATGAGTAAGACTATCTGTGGGGGATTAATGAAAACTTCACTTTCTGCTTCTGATTCTCAATGTGGTAGACTCTCCTTTCAACCCCTCTGTCTCATTGGCTTCACTAGGTAGCAATGAGGGAAGTATTGGTATCATTTCAATTTCTTGTTTTGAAGGGGAATGAGAAAAAGCCAAGGAGGGGCTGGGGCTAGACTATTAAATAACCACTACTAAATAGAGTCAGAGTTAAGAGATTTCTCATTTCCACCCCTTGTGAATTAAGTCAACTTGTCTATCCTCCACCCCCACACCTCTAGAACAAATGATCTGGAGAAAGGAATTTACAGAAGAGGTTGGACAGGAAAATAAAATGGCAAAATGAGTTAAGTAAATTTAAAAGTTTTACTTCCTAAAAGATACAGATGGCAAGTTTGTTATAGTTAGCTCATCACAAGAGGTTTTTAAATAGCTTTGGTTTAGAATCAACTTATGAATATGTAGCCATTAAAATGTAGTAAATCTAGTCAGCACAATAGATACGCAGTGGGCAAGAAGTATATTAGATGCTTCACACTCTTAACATTAGGTTCAAAGAGGTTAGATATTTTAAGATATTAGGAATTATGTATTTGCATATGTGTGTTCTTATGGAAAAAATAAGCTGAAATCATGTAATAAATAATGACTTTTCCTTCGTATGATCCTGCTCAAATTAGGTTTGCAATGTTATAAATATGTTTAATGCAGTATTAATTTTAGATTCTGTTACAAAAATAATGAAAAATTTTGAAGCCAACATATATATAAGATGAAATAATATCCACTGCATTTTTAAATATATGTCCTTTCATCAATAAGAATCATCACCTATAAAGCCTTTTTGAAACAATAACAGAAAGGCATTTTCTGAGGGATTAACAGTGAGCTAATGTGAAAAATTCAATATTGATGTTTTATCATTCCTCTATATTCTGAGGAAAGTGTGGCATTGTGGGAAAGTACTGTCTTTGAAAGCTTCAGTAAATAAATGCTGAAACTGCACATCACAGCTTGTCGGCCTCTGGGTGAGTCATCTTTACCGGCCTCTGGAGCAGGTTTCTGAAAGCCCAACTGGAGCATTTCTCCCCTGTTAGCATAACTATATTTAGAATCCATAGCTAGAGAGCTCAGGGCTTTTCAGGATGGTATTTTTAAATGTTCATCATTCTAGGCATGCTCTTCCTCCCTACTGCTTTAGCCTCCCGCATACTTTCACACATTCAAACAGAAAAGAGTCAAGAAAAATCATATTCCCAAGGAACCTGGGACACTAGTCTCATCCAGAATGTTAAGCTCTGAGCTCAGAAGCATGCTAATAGCTCCCTTAGCTCTTGTGCTTAGTGAGATTTGAATTCTTCCCACAGCTAGGCAGTATGATGTATGGTATTGTATTGGGCTCATTGTTCAATGTAAGCCTTAGAGAAGAATATAAAAAGTCCAGTAGATTTTTTTCCTTTGTTTTTCAGAGCACCCTGCATGAAAGTTTGTCTACAGAAATAAGAAATTCTGGTGCTTGCTAGTGGTGACTTTGCTCCATGGTATTTTAGAAATGATAAAGCATCCTGGGGAAATCCAGGCCTTAATTCTAGCTATTAATGTATATTTGATGAAGTCACTAGAGACATAAAACAAAGAAATTCACACATAGAACGTACACCTGAATAAAATGTTATTGCCATGTCATTGGAATGAGAAATCTTTGTGGATAAGAGAATTCTCTCCTACAGTTAATTTGATTCACATCCCTGGAGTCTGCTTGATGAACCAATACAATTTTACATACTTTTAAATTTACATGATTTGGGACAATAGCATGGAATCAGTTTTAAGGGAATTGACTATTTAACACAGTGGTCCCCAACCTTTTTTGGGCCACAGACCGGTTTAATGTCAGAAAATATTTTCACGAACCGGCCTTTAGGGTGGGACAGATAAATGCACAAAATAAAATTATGCGACCGGTGTAAAAACTGTGGTATTTTTAAATATAATTGTCGAACTTATGATATTTATTGGGCTAAGTTAAAGGAGGAACAAGCATGTCCTCATTACTCAGGCGGTATTTAAATTTGTTATTCTGACAACGTTTCATGTTATTTATTCTTTCTCTGCAGACCGGTACCAAATGGCCCACAGACCGGAACCGGTCCGCGGCCCCAGGGGTTGGGGACGACTGATTTAGCACATTTGTTAATTCATTGAATATGAACTTACTATGTGCCTGCTTTGCATGTTTATACAGAGCAATTGCTGTATACAGGGTTATGGAAAAAAATGGTATATGTCTCTTAATACTTAGCTAGGGGATCTAGAATGCATATGACAAATAAGGCTCTAAAACAAAACAATTATATTAACCTGGTATAACCAAGAATCACATAATTAAATGTTAGATGATGAGTTTAGGGCAGCCAGATTAATATAGACTTTCATAATAAGAAATAAAAAGAGTCGATAATTTAAGCTTGTAAAACAGCATTAGCAAACGAAAGGAGGACATGGGAAGGAGAAGGTGCTCACTTGCAACATAGAGAGAATAGGTATAGTGAGCTACATAGAGCAGTGGTCCCCAACCTTTTTTGGGCCATGGACTGGTTTAATGTCAGAGAATATTTTCAGCCTGCCCAGTGGTGGCGCAGTGGATAAAGCATCGGACTGGGATGCAGAGGACCCAGGTTCGAGACCCTGAGGTCGCCAGCTTGAGCGCGGGCTCATCTGGTTTGAGCAAAAGCCCACCAGCTTGAACCCAAGGTCACTGGCTCCAGCAAGGGATTACTCAGTCTGCTGAAGGCCCACGGTCAAGGCACATATGAGAAAGCAATCAATGAACAACTAAGGTGTTGCAATGCGCAATGAAAAAATAATGATTGATGCTTCTCATTTCTCTCTGTTCCTGTCTGTCTGTCCCTGTCTATCCTTCTCTCTGACTCACTCTCTGTTTCTGTAAAAAAAATAAATAATAAAAATAAATAAATAAATAAGAAAATATTTTCACAGACCGGCCTTTAGGGTGAGATGGATAAATGTATCATGTGACCAAGACAAGCGTCAAGAGTGAATCTTAGACGGATGTAACAGAGGGAATCTGGTCATTTTTTAAAAATAAAACATCGTTCAGACTTAAATATAAATAAAACGGAAATAATGTAAGTTATTTATTCTTTCTCTGCAGACTGGTACCAAATGGCCCACGGACTGGTACCGGTCCGCAGCCTGGGGATTGGGGACCATAGAGGGTATTGAAGGAGAATGGGGAAACCTAAACTGTTATGATAACATGGGAATGGTCTTGAAGCATCGTTATATGAATAATGAAGCTAATGTTTTCCAAAGGATGGGATAAGTGTCATTACATATTTGGAGTACTGTGGTGGCAGAATTCCTGAGTTAATGGAGATAAGGGAAGCCTAAAGTAAGAATATTAGCTAAGGAATGTTTTCTCTAATTCAGGATAAGGCCAGGAAGGGCTTCAACTTGATCATAAAAGAGTGAATGAAAAGAGACTGTTCTGAGAAATGTTATGAATAAAATGAAGTCACATGTAGGAGCTAAAGTAGTGGTGATATCCTCTCCTTACCCAGTAGAGTCCTTTAGATTTTTGAGTGGGTGAGAGGCAAAGAAACAAGGAATAAAATAGCATTTGTGAAAGCAAATAAAAGGCCCCAAAACAAAGTATCACTATACCTACCTACAATCCTAACAATAATAGCAATAGTAATACCTTGAGTTCTTATCAATTGCAAGCAATGTGCTACAAACATTGTTATGTCTTTTCTTATTTAACAAAAATACTAGAAGAAAAGACATATTTTCTACAATTCAAAAATGAGGAATGAAAGTGTGAAAGGTTATATACTTCCAAAAGATTTCCCATTCAGGATTTTAAATCTTTTATTCTCCCATAGAGCTTGGGAAATTCTGTGCATACTGTCATCCCAATCACTAATATAAATAAGTTATGAGCACAGACCTATGACATATGATTGGGAGATATTGATCTATTAATTAACACATTCTGGTACATATTTTCAAATTGTTATGAATTTATTTGCCTTATTTCCCAGTCTCCATTTGACTCTGAATACCATAAGAGATTTTCTCAAATCCTTATTCAAATTTGTATTATATGTACACAGCAGTCTTGAAAAACAAGAATTACAATTACACCAAGTACACACACCGAGATATATAAAATTTGCCTGGCTTCATTTGCTCTTAGTACATTCATTTCCACCATTCTAAATGCTTTTTTCCTTTATTATTTTATAAAAAATTTGACACAGTCTTTCTAAAATATTGGCATTATTTACATAACTCCATAGCATAAATACTATAATATCTATTGTAGTTTTAAAAATCTCATTTAAAACTTTTTTTTTTTTTTTTTTGAAATAAATTTTTATTAATGGTAATGGGATGACATTAATAAATCAGGGTACATATATTCAAAGAAAACATGTCTAGGTTATTTTGTCATTAAATTATGTTGCATACCCCTCGCCCAAAGTCAGATTGTCCTTTGCCACCCTCTATCTAGTTCTCTGTGCCCCTCCCCCTCCCCCTAACTCTCCCCCTGTCCTCCCTCCCCCCACCCCTGGTAACCACCACACTCTTGTCCATGTCTCTTAGTCTCATTTTTATGTTCCACCAATGTATGGAATCATGTAGTTCTTGTTTTTTTCTGATTTACTTATTTCACTCCTTATAATGTTATCAAGATCCCACCATTTTGCTGTAAATGATCTGATGTCATCGTTTCTTATGGCTGAGTAGTATTCCATAGTGTATATGTGCCACATCTTCTTTATCCAGTCTTCTATTGAAGGGCTTTTTGGTTGTTTCCATGTCTTGGCCACTGTGAACAGTGCTGCAATGAACACGGGGCTACATGTGTCTTCACGTATCAATGTTTCTGAGGTTTTGGGGTATATACCCAGTAGAGGGATTGCTGGGTCATAAGGTAGTTCTATTTGCAGTTTTTTGAGGAACCACCATACTTTCCTCCATAATGGTTGTACTACTTTACAGTCCCACCAACAGTGAATGAGGGTTCCTTTTTCTCCACAGCCTCTCCAACATTTGCTATTACCCGTCTTGTTGATCATAGCTAATCTAACAGGGGTGAGGTGGTATCTCATTGTAGTTTTGATTTGCATTTCCCTAATAACTAATGAAGCTGAGCATTTTTTCATATATCTGTTGGCCATTTGTATCTCTTCCTGGGAGAAGTGTCTATTCATGTCTTCTTCCCATTTTTTTATTGGATTGTTTGTTTGTTTGTTGTTGAGTTTTATGAGTTCTTTGTAAATTTTGGAAATTAGGCCCTTATCTGAGCTGTTGTTTGAAAATATCATTTCCCATTTAGTTGGCTGTCTGTTTATTTTTATATCAGTTTCTCTTGCTGAGCAAAAACTTTTTATTCTGATGTAGTCCCATTCATTTATCTTTGCCTTCACTTCTCTTGCCATTGGAGTCAAGTTCATAAAATGTTCTTTAAAACCCAGGTCCATGAGTTTAGTACCTATGTCTTCTTCTATGTACTTTATTGTTTCAGGTCTTATATTTAGGTCTTTGATCCATTTTGAATTAATTTTAGTACACGGGGACAGGCTGTAGTCGAGTTTCATTCTTTTGCATGTGGCTTTCCAGTTTTCCCAACACCATTTGTTGAAGAGGCTTTCTTTTCTCCATTGTGTGTTGTTGGCCCCTTTATCAAAGATTATTTGACCATATATATGTGGTTTTATTTCTGGGCTTTCTATTCTGTTCCATTGGTCTGAGTGTCTATTTTTCTGCCAATACCATGCTGTTTTGATTATTGTGGCCCTATAATATAGTTTAAAGTCAGGTATTGTAATGCCCCCAGCTTCATTCTTTTTCTTAGGATTGTTTTGGCTATTCGGGGTTTTTTATAGTTCCATATAAATCTGATGATTTTTTGTTCCATTTCTTTAAAAAATCTCATAGGAATTTTGATGGGAATTGCATTAAATTTGTATATTGCTTTGGGTAATATGGCCATTTTGATTATATTTATTCTTCCTATCCAAGAACAAGGAATATTTTTCCATCTCATTGTATCTTTTTCGATTTCCCTTAACAATGCTTTGTAATTTTCATTATATAGGTCCTTTACATTCTTTGTTATGTTTATTCCTAGGTATTTTATTTTTTTTGTTGCAATCGTGAAGGGGATTATTTTTTTGAGTTCGTTTTCTAATATTTCATTGTTGGCATAGAGAAAGGCTATGGACTTCTGTATGTTAATTTTGTATCCTGCGACCTTACTGTATTGGTTTATTGTTTCTAATAATCTTTTTGTGGAGTCCTTCGGGTTTTCGATGTATAGGATCATATCATCAGCAAAAAGTGATACCTTTACTTCTTCTTTTCCAATATGGATGCCTTTTATTTCTTTGTCTTGTCTGATTGCTCTGGCCAGAACTTCTAGCACCATGTTAAATAAGAGTGGAGAGAGTGGACAACCCTGTCTTGTTCCTGATTTAAGGGGGAAAGCCTTCAGTTTAGTGCCATTTAATATGATGTTAGCTGATGGTTTATCATATATGGCCTTTATCATGTTGAGATATTTTCCTTCTATACCCATTTTGTTGAGAGTCTTAAACATAAAATTGTGTTGTATTTTATCAAAAGCCTTTTCTGCGTCTATTGATAAGATCATGTGGTTTTTGTTCTTTGTTTTGTTGATATGGTGTATTACGTTAACCGTTTTGCGTATGTTGAACCATCCTTGAGATTCTGGGATGAATCCCACTTGATCATGATGTATTATTTTTTTAATATGTTGTTGTATTCGGTTTGCCAGTATTTTGTTTAGAATTTTAGCATCTGTATTCATTAGAGATATTGGTCTGTAGTTTTCTTTCTTTGTGCCATCCTTGCCAGGTTTTGGTATGAGGGTTATGTTGGCCTCATAAAATGTGTTCGGAAGTATTGCTTCTTCTTCAATTTTTTGGAAGACTTTGAGTAGAATAGGAACCAAGTCTTCTTTGAATGTTTGATAGAATTCACTAGTATAACCGTCTGGGCCTGGACTTTTATTTTTGGGGAGGTTTTTAATAGTTTTTTCTATTTCCTCCCTGCTGATTGGTCTGTTTAGGCTTTCTGCTTCTTCATGACTCAGTCTAGGAAGGTTGTATTGTTCTAGGAATTTATCCATTTCTTCTAGATTGTTGTATTTGGTGGCATATAATTTTTCATAGTATTCTACAATAATTCTTTGTATATCTATGATGTCTGTGGTGATCTCTCCTCTTTCATTTTGGATTTTATTTATTTGAGTCCTGTGCCTTTTTTCCTTGGTGAGTCTTGCCAAGGGTTTGTCAATTTTGTTGACCTTTTCAAAGAACCAGCTCCTTGTTTTATTGATTTTTTCTATAGTTTTTCTGTTCTCTATTTCATTTATTTCTGCTCTGATTTTTATTATCTCCTTTCTTCGGCTGGTTTTGGGTTGTCTTTGTTCTTCTTTTTCTAGTTCCTTAAGGTGTGAAGTTAAGTGGTTTACTTCGGCTCTCTCTTGTTTGTTCATATAGGCCTGAAGTGATATGAACTTTCCTCTTATTACTGCTTTTGCTGCATCCCAGAGATTCTGATATGTCGTATTTTCATTTTCATTTGTCTGTATGTATCTTTTGATCTCTGCGCTTATTTCTTCTTTGACCCATTCATTTTTTAGAAGTATGTTGTTTAGTTTCCACATTTTTGTGGGTTTTTCCCCCTCTTTTTTGCAGTTGAATTCTAGTTTCAAGGCTTTATGATCAGAAAATATGCTTGGTACAATTTCAATTTTTCTAAATTTGCTGATATTGTCTTTGTGGCCCAACATATGGTCAATTCTTGAGAATGTTCCATGTACACTAGAGAAAAATGTATACTCTGTCGCTTTGGGATGAAGTGTCCTGTAGATGTCTATCATATCCAGGTGTTCTAGTATTTCGTTCAAGTCCACTATATCTTTATTGATTCTCTGTTTGGATGACCGATCTAGAGCCGTCAGCGGAGTATTGAGGTCTCCAAGTATGATTGTATTTTTGTTAGTTTTTGTTTTAAGGTCAATAAGTAGCTGTCTTATATATTTTGGTGCTCCTTGGTTTGGTGCATATATATTAAGGATTGTTATGTCTTCTTGATTCAGTGTCCCCTTAATCATTATGAAGTGACCATTTTTGTCTCTGAGTACTTTTTCTGTCTTGTAGTCAGCATTATCAGATATGAGTATTGCTACACCTGCTTTTTTTTGGGTGTTGTTTGCTTGGAGTATTGTTTTCCAGCCTTTCACTTTGAATTTGTTTTTATCCTTGTTGCTTAGATGTGTTTCTTGTAGGCAGCATATAGTTGGATTTTCTTTTTTAATCCATTCTGCTACTCTGTGTCTTTTTATTGGTAAGTTTAATCCATTTACATTTAGTGTAATTATTGACACTTGTGGGTTCCCTACTTCCATTTTATAAATTGCTTTCTGTTAGTTTTGTATCTAGTTTGATTCTTCTCTTTTGTTTTTCTATCATTTGTTTCTGTTTGTTTGTGTTCCATACTTCTTTCCTCTGTTGCTACCTTTTTTAAGTCATGTGTTTTTGTGGTGGTTTTTTCTAGGGTGGTTACCATTAAGTAATGAAAAGGGTACCTACCATATTCATTGTAGTACCCTATCTTATAAGTATTTCTGCACTTCATGGTCCTTTGCTACTGTTAATCTCCATTCTCTCCCCCCCTTTTTTTTTTCCTTTGTTGTCACAGTTTAAGTTTGGTTTTATTGTGTTCTTGGTGGAGCTGTTACTTGTGGTGTTGTTTTCTTTTGTTCTTTGAATCTGGTTGGAAAACCCCCTTTAGTATTTCCTGGAGTGGGGGCTTTCTCGTGATAAATTCTCTCATCTTTTCTGTATTTGTGAATGTTTTTATATCTCCTTCATACTTGAAGGATAGCTTTGATGGGTATAGTATTCTTGGCTGAAAGTTCCTCTCTTTCAGGGCTTTAAATATTGGGGTCCACTCTCTTCTAGCTTGTAGAGTTTCTGCTGAGAAATCTGATGATAATCTAATAGGCCTTCCTTTATATGTTGTACTCTTCTTTTCCCTGGCTGCCTTGAGAATTTTTTCTTTGTCATTGGTTTGTTTCATCTTTATTATGATGTGCCTTGGAGTGGGTTTGTTGGGGTTAAGAAAACTCGGTGTTCTGTTTGCTTCTTGAATTTGAGGCTTTAGTTCTTTCCACAGGCTTGGGAAGTTCTCGTCTATTATTTGTTTGAGTATATTCTCCATTCCATTTTCTTTCTCTTCTCCCTCTGATATACCTATTATTCTTATGTTATTCTTTCTGATGGAGTCAGATAATTCCTGTAGGGCTTTCTCGTTTTTTATTATTTTTGAGTCTCTTTCTTCTTCTCTCTGTTGTGCCTCAAGTTGTTTGTCTTCTATTTCACTAATCCTATCTTCAATCTGGGTTGTTCTGCTAGCTAAGCTTGTTACCTCGTTTTTCAGTTCGTGAATTGAGTTTTTCATTTCTGTTTGATTTGTTTTTATAGTTTCAATTTCCTTGGTAATATATTCTTTGTGTTCATTGAGTTGTTTTCTGATCTCCCTATATTGCCTTTCCGTGTTTTCTTGTATATCTCTGAGTATTTTTAAGATTTCTATTTTAAATTCTCTGTCATTTAGCTCCAAGGCTTCCAATATGTTAAGTCTTTTCTCCATAGATTTTTCCACATCTATTTGTGTTACCTCTCTTTCTTTTGTATCCATAATATTCGATTTCCTCTTTCTTATTGGCATCTGAGGGTGGTCTTGTTGATAGCACTAATTAGAATTAATAGAGTGAAAAGTAAAAAACAAAAAAAAAAACAAACAAAAAAAAAAACAAAAAAAAAACAAACAAAAAAAAAAACAAACGGTAAAACACCCCACAAAAAAAAGCAGTAATAATTTATTATTTCCCCCCTTTTTTTTTCTTTGTTCTCCTTCCCTCCTCTCCCCTCCTCAGGGAAATATCGTGCCTATAATGGAGGGCCTGGTTTGCGGTGAAGAGTTCAAGGGGGCAAAAAATAAAAAAATAATTAAAAAAAATAAAAAAATAAAAAAATAAAAAAAAAAGGAAGAAAATCTTAGACAAGCATAAGTTGATCTGCCTGCGGGTGACGGTCAACCAAGAGATATAATGAGAGGGACAAGAGGGAACCAGAAAAAAGGACAAAAAAAGGAATAATCAAGAAGAAAAAATAAAAATAATTAAGTAAAAATACGTTGTATTAAGTGGAGCAAAGACCAAATACAATGGAGACCTTGGGTTGGGAGGACCCAAAATGCCACAAAAACAAACCAACCAGAAAAAAACAAAAACAAAACCGAAAAAGAAAAACAAAGCCAAAAAAAACCTTGAGTCCCAAATTAACTAATTTGTTCGTGATTGAGGATTAAATGGGAGGAAAGTAAAACGAGAAAAGAAAAAACGAATAGAAAGGAAAAAATAAGAAAAAGAGAAAAACGAAGGAAGAAATAAAAAAGGAAGAGAAAAAGACAAAATAAGGCAAAAAAAAACAAAAGAGGAGAGAGTGAGAATTAAGTGTCCTGGAGTATAACCCCAAAGGAGGGTGAGGATGAAGAAGAGAAATAAAATGTAACACTTCTGGGTAGTGTAGTTCAAGAAAAGGGAAGCATAAGATGGGCAGAGAATAGAAGGACTGAGGTGGAGGAAATAAAGGCAATAAGATAGAAGGAACAAACAACAACAACAACAAAAAAAAAAAACCAACAAACAGTGGAACAAGCTGCAAAGTCTGTGGATTTTTCCTGATTTTGAGATGTCAACCTCTTCCTCCTTCTCCTCTCTCCCTCTTCCCGGTCGGCGACTCTGCACCCCAGGCCCTGCCCCTGCGCCACACCCAGGCAGGGACTTGCAGTTGATGGGGTTCTATGGCAATGTCACACAATTGGCTTTAGTCTTGTTGGTAGTCAAGGCCTGCCGGCGTCTGCAGGGTCTAACGACGAGAGAGTTCGCCTTCGTGGATTCTCTCTCCCAGTCCCCCCCTCCCGAACCAGCAGCCTGGCGATCCAGCCACAAGGCTGCCACTGCTTCTGCCTGGGGAGTAAGAGACTCAAAGAGCTGGGAAATCCCCACTCTATCCCCACTCAGTGCAAGGCTCTGGGAAGGGCTCTGACAATCAGGGCCTCCAGTGTAATCAGGCGGGGGTGGGAGTCAATTGTTGTCAAGGTGATTGTTCAGCACCTAGCATTCCGTTGGACCTCTCAACCCAGGCTTTCCACTCTTTGTAGCCTGTTTTGGCCGGTAAGAAGAGGCACTAGTCTCTGCTTGCGACTAGTGTGGTATAGATCTTATTATCTGCCAAGTCCTTCTTGTTAGCGTTTATCCCTGAATATGGAGGCTCTATCAATCAGAAGTTGCCCCCGCCCCTTTAGCGAGAGGCACCAAAAAATATCACGCCTCTTGTCTTGGGTCGGTGAACTGAGAGAGATCTTATCAATTAGAACCGAGGGTGCGCAGATTTCACGGGTTAAGTTAATTTTAGTAATTGGGTCGCAGCTGTGCTCCCGAAGGTATTTCAGGCTGCCTGCGCGCGCCCCTCCCCCAACGCTTGATTGTTAGCTTGAATGGCTGGGTGAGGTGCCCCGCCCGCGGAGAGAATCTCCCAAGTAGGGAATACCGCCCTGGGGCCTCTCCCGCTCCCCGTACGCGGGCCGCTTGGAACGTTAGCCATGCTCGGTCTGCAATGCTCGGTCTGCAACCAGACCGGGAGCGCGCCAGCGGCTGCTTGCCGCTCGCCCTGCAACCGACCCGGGCGCTGCTCGCGGCGGCTGGCGGCGGCGGCGGCGGCGGCGGCCGGCGGCGGCTTCCGAGTGCGGGATGACTTACCACAGGCGCACTTTCTCGCGGCTTGAATGAACGTCCCTGCGGTAGCTTCCTCCACACCCTCGTCTCTCAGATTCGAGTGATAACAGTCCTTTTGCTTTCAGTTTGCTCCGAAGATAAATTTTCCTGTTTCTAGTTGATAAATTTGTTGTGATTTTGGGGAGATCTGTCGGACACGCTGCTCACTGCGCCATTTCCGTGACGTCATTTAAAACTTTTAGAATCACATTTGCTTATGTCCAGAGTGTACCAACCTCTCCCTGGTTCATCAAAATTGAACATTCTCATCTGCAAGTTTTCTCAATATTTTAGGACATAATTTAGCGGGGCTAAAAAAACTAAATCCAGTGAGATCATGTAGAGAACTCTTAAAAATTCCTAACTAATATTTAAATTAAAATTTGTTTGTATTATTATTATTTGTTAAACCCCTTTTACTCCCGAAATCTTCTTGACAAGTTAGAGAAGCTCAAACAGAACTGAAAAAATGCTTCTCTTAACTTAGCTCTTAACTGCCATTCGTTTGTCTCTATTGTTCTTACTCCAAATAGAGTTTAAAAATTCTGTTTGGATTTGCCCACACTGGGAAAAGACAGCGTCATCTTGGACACATAATGATGGTGCTATTCATTGAACTTGAGATTACTTTTACCTGCAGCAATAATAGACTGTCCAGCTCCTTTTTCTCCATTGTCAGAGTGCCTTCTTTTGACAAACAGCACAGCACAATGAGGTGATTTAAAATGGTTAGGTGTGTAATCCTTGCAATAATTTTTTTTTTTTTATTTTTTTTTTATTTTTCTATTTTAATCCTCTAACTGACCCTTTTTGGAATTAAAATTGAACTTCTGGAGTTGCTGACACTACAGTTAATTGTGTGAACCTATGGGCAGAGCTGAGCTGAGCTGGCAGTACCGTATTTACAAACAATGCATAAGGTGATTTTCAGCCTGTGGAGAACAGGACTGAGAACTGGAAATATGAGCAATACTACCTTAAAGACAAAATTATATAATTTTCACGAGGACCTGTGAAAGTGTCCTCGGCTCTGTCACCACGTAGAGAATGAAAAGTCAGTACGTAGTTTTGTGGAGGGCTGCTCCGTGCCAGGTGTTCTCTAGGCACTATTCATTTGAGTCCCAAAATAGCCAATGCTGAATTATCTTGATCCCTGTTTTATGGAGCAGCACACCAGAGTTCATGGAATTTATGTTACTTACCAAATATGGAGAGAACTTTAAAATAAAATATGTATTTTAATTAACTTCTTGGGTAGATAAAGAAAATTGCCCTAAGTAATTTTTATAGGCAGAGTTTTTACTTCACCCAAAACAAAAGGAGCTGCAGAATGACTTTGAAATCTTTAACATATGTTTTTGGTGAATATTTTCACTTCATTGAGGATTAAGATGAAGCCTCTGTATCCTAGTATCCCTTTCAGGACTAGCATTTTCTAGGATTCTGACTGCACTTTTATGTCCCGTGCTCCTTTCTCTAGACTTATTACAGTACAGCCAATGAATGAAGGTTGCCTCTGAATAGCAATCCTGTCTAGTATCATCAACGAGCACCTAGGATGCATTTTCTTATGTACTTTCAATATTACTGTGCAGTGTTATGTGAGGACAGCAAGGCCTAGTGTGTGTGTGCCCCATGCGTACGCACCATGTCTCACAGTTAGCCTTTTAATCTCCATCTGTCCCCTCAGCCTGGCCACTCCTGACATTTATGTTCAAAGTACAGCAATGTCCAGCTAATAATAATAATGATAATTATAATAATTATAAAAAATTGTAGATATTCATTTTAAAGAGATTAGTACCAAACTAGTGCAGGTGTTTCAGGTTCTCAGAAATTTTTTCCTGTGAAATTTCTCCCGCAGAGCTCTATTCCAAAAAATTTATTGACTCTCAATGAAGATGATTTGACATGACTATGAATGTTGCAGAAATGTATTTACTGTGCTACTGGCAGGAATACAGTTTAAACCGTAGTGACAACTACCACTGCTACTATTTCAGTTACCTTGGCTGCCAACAAACATTTTTAAGACATTTAATATCTTCCAGAAAACTGTGCCAAGAAGTGTTACATGGGTTATATTTTTAGCATCTGAAAAAACACATTAGTTAAATTACTATTATTATCCCTTTGAAGACAGGAAGAGACTCCAAAGTTTTCCGTAGACTTCTCTAAGTCACACATCTAGTAGCTGGAAAAGTGGATACACACTCAGGAGTCTTTTGCTCTCCTTTTTTTTTTTTTTTGTATTTTTCTGAAGCTGGAAACGGGGAGAGATCCACCTGGCACGCCAACCAGGGGCGACACTCTGTCCACCAGGGGGCGATGCTCTGCCCACCAGGGGCGATGCTCTGCCCACCAGGGGGCAATGCTCTGCCCCTCCGGGGCGTCGCTCTGCCGCGACCAGAGCCACTCTAGCGCCTGGGGCAGATGCCAAGGAGCCATCCCCAGCGCCCGGGCCATCTTTGCTCCAATGGACGCTCTACCGCTGAGCCAACCGGCCAGGGCCTCTTTTGCTCTCCTTTGGCGGCTTCTGCTCTCGCTGAGGCTGGTAGCGGCATAGCAATCTCAAAGTCCCATCTACCTAATGAAGCACTCTGGTCTTAACCACTACATTATGATGCCATTCAAAACAGCATTTATGTTTCAGTCTGAAGCACTGAGTTTTGTTTTTAACAATGCATGTAATAAAAAGAAGGAAAGAAAAATAACTTTCTCTGACAACAGACTTCTCATTGAATCAAGTATGACAATGGCAAAGAAATATTCACATTTGAAAGACTATTAAAAATCATACAAAACTATATGCTAATTTTCATAATATGTATAACATAGATGAAGGAAAAGTTGCATATATATGCAATTAGAATTAGTGAGGATCCAATTTATCCCTATGATATTTTCAGTATGTGTTTTATTGACAGTGATTTATTGAGGATAGCAAAAGACATAGAGATGCATTCACTGTTCTGACAATTGCACATGAGAATCTGTGACGCATGGCACTAATCTATTGTGTCTGATATAATGGAAACAAGGTTTGAAAACTATAATTCTAGAGAATCAAGGTCACCAGAAACACTGGCTGCCAGAAGGCTATTTCTAAATAAGTAATGGAACATACTGATTCCCTCACCCCCTTGCTGTCACTGTCACTCTTGCTTTCACTTTCTCTGACTTCTTTCTCTATACACAGGATGGGGCAAGAGTAGGTTTACAGTTGTTTGTATGAGAAGAATACAATAAATAACAATACAAAAATAAATTCTGTGTTGCACATACTCACAACTGTACATGTACATGTATGTAGCAGTCCTACGTCAGTTGAAGGGCTATAGTACTTCTGAATTTCCTAAAAGTAGATTATAGAATGGTAGTAATTGATGTTTTTTATTATTTTCACATATAAGAATAATCACAATGTAAATTCCACTAATATATTTACTTAATTTATTTAGGATTATATTTTACTAATATATGTACTGTTATTTACAGCTGCATAATTATATGGTGAGGCAAGGAAGTTTAATCTTAGCATAGCCTTATGAAAAATTCTGCTACTGATAAAGACTCTGTGTCTGACCAAACTTGATTAAGGCTTCTTCTCTGAGTCTTCTTTTTGATTAAGCCAAAGTTGAACTCTTTTCTTAGCTGTTTTAGTGTCTAGTTTTAGCAAGAATCATGCTGAGTCCGTTACTGAAAGTTTCTCACCCTTTATCTCTGATTAAATTCTTCATTCTCCATTCTCCATGACCATATCACTCTGGCCTGTGTGCAACAAAAATCCAGTTGAGCTGATCTACCAACAACTGTTCTAGTGTTGATGTTTCCTCTTTCTGCCCTGAGCCTTGGTCATAAATCTGTAATGGTCCTTGTTATGTTCAGAGTCAAGCCTGATTTTCACCCCATCTTCCCACCCATCCCACAGCAAAAACGCTATTGCAATAGTGCTATATTATGAGCTTTTGTCAATCCTGATAATTTTGATCTATTTTAGTAATCCAAAACTTAAATTTATAATTGTACCATTTAACCCCAATTATTTATGTATGTCTATATCCAAACATTTATAAAATTATAAATCAGAATTTTAAAAAAGGTAAGAGAAAGAATCAAATGAGAAAGGGCATGACAAATCTGCATGAATATTTCAAGAAAAATTAGATACCTATTTTTAAAAAGAAATTCAGTGAACCTCCTTCAGATCAAAATACAGGCGTAGAAAAATAATATATTTCATGACTTCTGAGAACTTAATAAAAAGTACATATCATTAATAACAAAATTCAAAGATAAAATAGTATTATTATACTTTAAAAAGGGATTTTACAGAGTTAAGGAAACAAAATAAAAACAAAGTCTATTTTGGAACTAATGAATAATTTAGAAACATAGAGAAACACCAAAGGGTAGGTTAAATCAAATTATGAACAGTTTGATAAAATCATACAGAAATCAGAATAAAATGAAAAGATCAGAGCAAAAAAAACAGAGGTACGTGATAATGTTGATTTATCAGATACTGATGACTCAACACAACTTTTATTTATTTAATTTTTTTCTTTTTTGTATTTTCTGAAGTTGGAAATGGGGAGGCAGTCAGACACACTCCCGCATGCGCCCGGCTGGGATCCACTGGGCATGCCCACCAGGGGGCGATGCTCTGCCAATCTGGGGCATTGCTCTATTGCAAGTAGGGCCATTCTAGCGCCTGAGGCAGAGGCCATAGAGCCATCCTCAGCACCGGGGCCAACTTTGCTCCAATGGAGCCTTGGCTGCAGGAGGGGAAGAGAGAGACAGAGAGGAAAGAGAGGGGAGGGGTGGAGAAGCAGATGGGCAGTTCTCCTGTGTGCCCTGGCCAGAAATCGAACCTGGGACTCCTGCATGCCAGGCCGACGCTCTACCACTGAGCCAACCAGCCAGGGCTCAAAATTTTTATTTTTGAAGTAGAAACCCAAAAGTTTAATGGAATCTAACATTCAGAGATATAATAAGAAATTAAAGTAAAGATAAAAATATGCTGGGACATATCTGAAAAATAAGTAGGCATAAAACAATTGGCAATAATACATGATTAAATTATAATCTTAAAGTACAAATAAAGCATACAGCAGATAATGGGCACAAAAAAACAAGTCGTCTATTATAGAAAAATTAAAATTTAGTGTGGTCTTAGATTTCTCCACAGCAACATTAAATGCTAAAATATAATGGTGCAATAGCTACAAAGTTCTGAAGGAAAATAAAAACCTGAGCCAAAATTTTACATTTACCCAAATTGTCCTTCAAATGCAGTAAAACAGGACAAAACAATACAGAATAAAAAATATTTTCAGGCATGCAGGAACTCAGGGAATACAGCATTTATGGGCCATTTTTGAAGAAATAAAAAGCAAATGTGATAAATAACTCCAGTCAACTAAGTGGTGAAGCAAAACAAAATAAAATCTGGAATGGAAAACCTGTTATAAAAAGGCCTGGGTGAGAACACTGAAGCCATTTAAAATTTAAAAAATAGAATTAATACCAAACATTTCTGAAAATGGAGGTTATAAAATAATATGAATTTTATAAACTTTGACAATGTATGAATAATAATGAAACTTACAAAAATTGGCATGTGGAGGAGGACAGAGGGAAACCAAAGAGCGGTATGTATCTAATCATTTTGAGCAGAAGTCAAGTATTCTCTAAAATTGAAACATGCAGTTGAAAAATTGACTCCATCTCTTAAGAATTAAAAAGTAATCCCTTACTCTTTATTAATCTTATAGTTGTTTTTAGGTGAAAAAGCTTACTTACAAAAATTGTCAATTTTTTTTTCATTAAAAGTAATATGGTTAGCATCATGAGGTTTCTATTAAAATTTTTTTATATCATTAAATTAATTTAGATAGAGAGGTAAATAGAGCATATCTAGAATGAGGTTCATCTAAAGTAAAAATGCTATTAGATGAAATTTGGGGTGATTTTATACTTTCTTTTTTATATCTGTGCTTTATAGTATTACTTAAATTTTATGTTTAGTTCCTTTTATAATACAAATGTATTGTTTTTCTTTTTAAAAAAGAAGTTATTTAATTTAAAAGAAAAGACTGAAGGATAATTTTATATCTCTGTGGCACCAGAATTTTGTACAATGCCCTTTACATTGTAGAGATTCAGGAAAACATCCAAATAAATAAAATATTTATCGAATCATGTTTTTATGCGTCAAACTTTACTACTTTCCCAGACTCTGTTGGATGAAGACCATAATAAATGGTGTTTGTGTTTGAAGTGTATTAGTGTACTATTTCCCTTCTTTCTCTCATCCTGACTCAGAAGAATTATAACAGATATCATAGTTGCTCAGATACTAGCAGTTAAATTTACACAAATCAGTTGATAGATTTTAAAGTGTTTATTCATTAAAATATGCACATGAATTCACACATAGCACCCCCTGCAGGTAGAATATATATATTATATATACTACTAGTAACAACTCAAAACTCAGTTTTTTAAGGCTACTAGCACAAATCCTAATTCAACTTAGCCCAAAATTCTCTGGTTATTTAAATTTTGATGTTATTTCAAGTTTGGAGAAATCTAACATTTCCTTTGCCTGGGATTAAAGGGAGGGGAAGTTGTAATAAAATGACATGATGTCATGCTTCCATATCAATGTAGATTTTCAAAGTTAAGAAGCTAGAAAACATCAAAGAATAAATTTGTTTTTTATTGTGAAAGGGATTTTATGAGATTGCTAATAATAGGTTGGATACCTGCAACTCTACGTGTCCCATTAGATGTATGTTGTTGCTTTTATTTGAGGCCTTCATGGTTTCAGGCTAAAAATATTATAAATATCATTAATTATAACATTTAATTTTATCCAATTGCAAGACTATTAGTCAACAACCTGATTATATGGCAGCTGTATGCGTTTGCCTATAAATCTACATACACGTACAAATGAGCTTAGATAGATGTAGAAAGTAAAGAGTGAAGTAAATTTTTTTAATGTTTTTGTTTGTTTGAGAGAGACTATTTACAGTCATTGATAGTATATATTAACCCTTATTATTAGCAAGTATCACATTACAGCTTATCTTGGGCATATAAGAATTACTAATCACATTTGCATTACAGGAGAAAAATACAATCCAAATGCAAGCAAAATAATAAGTTTCATTCAGCATGGCAGTCACATTATTTAAACTTAATATTTTAGGTATATTTTTTGATGCATCAGGATGAAAGAATGAGAAAATGAAACAAATTCTTGCCGGATAAAATAATATAGTTCTATTGCAGTAATCCAGGAAAGAGATGATGAGACTTTAGCTGAAGAGAACGAAGTTGAAGATAGTGAGAGGGTGTGGATTAGAGGTATATTTAAGAGGTTGGACCCAACTGAATGTCAGGATATGTGGAAGACCACGATCTTGGATCTATATTAGATTTCTGCTCTGAATGAAATGATAGATGTATATTCCATTAGCCAAGAAAAGACATATAGGAGAAAGGGTGAAGATATGTTACCATATTTCCCCATGTATAAGACTCACCCCTTTTCGAGAAATTTTGAGTCTAAAAACTGGTTGCATCTATACAGTGGTTGTAGATTTTTTAATTTGCGTTTTCTTCTTTTTCATGCTTATTGAGGAGTTGTGTAAATTTTATGATGAATAATACTTAAGCTCAATAACTTTATGTAATACATTTTTTTTTCAAATTTTGGACCCACAAATTAAGGTGCGTCTTAAGCATGGGAGCATCTTATACATGAGGAAATATGGTCATTCAGTTTTGCAAGGACTAAATTTATAATCAAGTCCATAAGGCACTCTTTGATCTGTCTCCTGCACATCCCACCAGCATCAGCTCCTCTTCTGCATTATCTCCAGCCTAAAGCAACAAACCTTTACAGAAATATACCATGTTGTTCCTTCCTATAAGACATCATTTCTATTCAGGCACTTGGTGAATTCACACTTGTTCTCACAACGCAGTTCAAAAATTGTTTCCCTCACTGAAGTCTTTACTCACCTCCAAATATTAGAGAACATCTCACACTTAAATTTATTTGTTTGGATGTCTGTCTCCACCTCAAAACAGCATGCTTCATAGGAGTGGAGATTGTGTTTATTCATTTGTGTAATCCTAACCTTTTGTATAAGTGCTCTACAAATATTTTTGGTTAAGGACGACTAATAGAGTGGCTAAATGAATGTTTAAAGGTAAGTTGACAAAAAATAAAACAATCAACATAATAAGAAAGTTACAAATGAGTGCATTGGAGGTTTTATTAGGAAACTTTAATTTCTACAAGGAATAATCATGAATGGTTTCATGGAGAATCTGATTATTAAATTGGTACTGCCTGGTAAAATTTTTGAAGTGCTTATGTCAGAGAAAAGACACTAAGAAAATATAAATGTAGAATACTCAAAAGATTATGAAATAATGATGCAGATTTTACTTATAAATTGTCATCTGATATAGATGTATGTCATAATTTTAGATTATTAAATAAAGCAGATCATTGGAAATTTGGAACTATTAGTAATATGCAAAAATATAATAAAGTCAACTCATATCTCCATACATACTATATATGTATATAAAATATTAACTTAAAATAACTTCTAAAAAGCAGTGCATTTATATAATGCTAGCTTTGTCTTGTTTTGAAAATCTAAAGAGATATTTTAAGCATGTTTCTACATCATTTGGTTTTTTATTTCTATAGCTAGTGTGTGCATAGATTGGCTTATGTTCCCTTGACTTTCAAGTTTTATAAAAACTTAATATGCTTTCCAAACACTGCAGATGAGGCAGAGTGGAGCTAACAAAACTATCAGTTTCCCTTACTACTTAGTAAAAGAGGAAATAATGTTTTATAACCAAAATTAATGAAGTTAGCATGTGGCCTTTGGTCTGAAACTTTTAATGAGGAGGCTGATTTATAAGAACAATAAAGTTGGCTGAGATATTATCACTGATCTCCTTTGAATTACAGATTAAAACAACAATTAAATGCTTTTGAAAAGTGCCTTATTAGTTGTTCTGAAATTCTAATATATTTCAGTTATAGAATATTGTAGGAAATTGTGTTTATCAAAGAGTGCAGATTTGGAATCAATGACACAGAACTTTTTATTAGATTATTTAAGGTCTATTTATTTCTCTGGTTAATGTGGCATATTTTCTTGATCCTAGACTATCGAAATCGTTGCATAAACCTCCTGACAAGAAGCCTTTAAATTATGATAAGAGATGTTGCTTCATTGTGCATTGTGCTATATAGACCTACTAAATTACTATGTTTGGAAAACAAAATTTTAAAAATTTGGTAAATTAGGCCCTGGCCTGTTGGCTCAGCGGTAGAGCATTGGCCTGGTGTGCGGGAGACCGGGTTCGATTCCCGGCCAGGGCACATAGGAGAAGCACCCATTTGCTTCTCCACCCCCCCCTCCTTCCTCTCTGTCTCTCTCTTCCCCTCCCGCAGCCAAGGCTCCATTGGAGCAAAGATGGCTCGGGCGCTGTGGATGGCTCCTTGGCCTCTGCCCCAGGCACTAGAGTGGCTCTGGTCGCGACAGAGTGATGCCCCAGAGGGGCAGAGCATCGGCCCCTGGTGGGCATGCCAGGTGGATCCCGGTCGGGCACATGCGGGAGTCCGTCGGATTGTCTCTCCCCGTTTCCAGCTTCAGAAAAATCCAAAAAAAAAAGAAAATTTTGGGAAATTAGAACCCAGTAAAACTTTAAGATGACTGTGTGATTTAAACATGAGAGTAGTACCTTATTTACTTATTAAAATAAAATGTATAATATCTAAACTAAGGTCTGATAACTAAGCAAAGGAAAAACTATGCACATTTGTGTTTAGTTTTTCCATTACATCAATAGTTACTAGTTTGTAGATTGCATTAAAAAGAACTATATATCCATTTAACCATTAAACAACTAGTACCTTTCTCTCTTGACAAATATTTGTTGAATAAACATATAAGTAAACTATTGATATCATGTACTTTTTTGTGTGGGGTATCAACAAAAATTGATTTTAGAAACGTGTAATTTTCTTTATGTAGGATAAGGTAAAATAATGTTGACTTAGTTTATGTGATATGTTATAGGAATATTCTATGAAAATATGCAGAGTTAGGATGACAGAGACAGTGAGGTGCCCTAGGGCAAAAGCCCTGAGTGGTCAAGAGTCCAGAGGCCTCTCTGACCCATAATGGAAACAGTGCATGCTGCAACAACAAAACGACAGGATAAGATTAAGAAACAGAAAATGTTTAGGCTCTCAGAACAGAGATTAGGAGTCAGCATGTTGCACTTTATTTCACCCACTAAAAACTTCTTCTATCTGCTTCCTTGAGTTATTTGTACTGGCTAATAAATATCTGAGTAAGGCTGGGGATGGAGCTTCAGTCCTTCAGTCTGCTGACTGGGGCTCTTTCCTCTCCTTAGCCCCGTGGAGCTTTTCATCTGGTCTCCAAGTAGTTCATTGTGCTGTGACAATATTTTAAAAAGAAATTATAAATTAATATAACTCAAGAGTAATGGCGTGGTAGGAAGCGATACCAAATCTCCCCAAAAACTCAACAAGATCTTCTACCAGAAACAGAAAAACCTATCCTTGGAGCCTTCAGATGTTTCGCAACACACCCGAAGGTATGGTCGAGTGAAAGATTGGCTAGATATCTCGTCAAACTCCAGGGGAAATAGGGAATAAGAAATGCTCTGCCTTCCTCGCTAACCCAAACAGGGCGGCTTTCACTGGGAACTGAGAATATAGAAACTAAGGTGGGCAAAGGGAGTGAATAGATCCAGGCAGTGGTACAAACAGCCAAACCAGGCTGTGGCACGGAGATCCAAGCCGAGGAAAAACCTGGGCAATTCAAGCTAACATGCATGCCAAACCCAAACAAAGAAAGACAAGTGGGACAGGCATTTTCCTCATCTCCTGGTTGGCACGCGTGGATAGTGGGTGAGAAATTCCTACGAACACCTCAGGGGTGGGTGCCTCCCATGCTAACTCACAGAGAGGCAGAGTCAAAGGCCTTTGTGTGAGCCAAAAGTGGAATCTCCGAGGAGCCCCAGTGCCCTGAAGGGGCCGCACACGGGGAGGGAGCTAGAGCCAATTCCAACGCTGGAACTTTTCCATGCGGGCGAGGGCTTTCTTGGAGTGAGAGACGGCTGGCCTGATATCCAGGTCAGCGCGCACGGAGATGGGCAAGAGATTCCTCTGAACACCTCAGGGGTGGGCATCCGTGTTTTCCCACAGAGGGGCAGAGTCAGAGGCCTGTGAGCGGGCCAGGAGCGGAATCTCCGAACTGCCCCAGCACCCTGAGGGGGCCGCGCACAGGGAGGGAGTGAGAGACAATTCCAATGCTGGAACTTTTCCTTGCAGGCAGGGGTTTCACTCAAAGTGTGATGCGGCTGGTCTGACATCCTGGTCAGCACACACAGAGAGTGGGCAAGAGAGTCCTTCGAACACCTCAGGAGTGGGCACCCATGTTATCCCACAGAGGGGCAGAGTTAGAGGACTCTGTGTGGGCGGAAGCCCCGCCTGATTAGCAGCTCTGACTGACTGAGCCTTACTCAGAGCCCTGTGCTGAGTGGGAATAGAGTGGGGAGTTGCCAGCTCTTTGAGCCTCTTACTATCCAGGCAGAGGCAGCAGCAACCCCATAGCTGGATTATCAGGCTTCTAATTGTGGAAGGAAAGACTAGGAGAGAGGCTCCAGGAACACAAACCCTCTCACTGTCAGAGCCTATAAACGCTAATGAGCCTCGACTGCCAACGAGACTGAAGCCCAATACATGACATCACCATAGAGAATTATCAACTGCAAACCTCTACCAGAGCGTTCCACAGGGGAAGAACCTGGGGTACAAAGTCACTGACCAGGAAGAGAGACAGAAAAGAAAAAGCAAGATGATAACCTCTCAAAATCAAGAATAATCCGCAGACTTTATAACCTATCCCATTTTATTATATTTGTTCGTCTGTGTCTCTTATCTTCATTCTTGATTTTTTATTTCCTCTTCCAATTTGGTCATTTAATTCTCTGCCAGTCTTACTCTCACCTCTCTTTCAACTACACTACCCATAAGTGTTACATCTCCCATTATCTTTTCTTTCCTCTTCCTTTGTCTCTATGAGGGTAGCACTCCAAAACCCTTAACTCTCTCTCTCTCCCCTCCTTTTTCTTTTTTCTTCTTTTAGTGGTTCCATCTTTTCTCTCTCTCTCTCTCTCTCTCTCTTTTCTCCCTCTCTATTAGTCTCTTCCTTTCTCCTTTATGTCTTCTCTCATTCAAACCTCAATAACAAACAAATTATCTTATCTGGGACTCAAACTTATGTTTGTGGCATTTTGGGGGTTTTTTACTTCACCTTTTTAACTAATTAGCAGTGCTCCCATCCCTGGCTCTCCATTTTATCTAGTTCTTGTTCCACTAAATACAATAGTAATTTTTTAATTTTCCCCCCCTTTTTCCTGTTTCCCTCTTATTCCTCTCATCATAACTCTTAGTCAGCCAACACCTAAAAGCAAATCATTTTATTCTTGACACAAATTTTTTCCTTATTTGCTTTTTGTGGGTTCATACCACCCCCCCCTTTTATATATATATATATATTTTTTTCTTTTTCTTTTTTTCTTTTTCCTTTACCCCTTTATTACTTCTCCCCAATTAAGGCCCTCCATTACAAGTATTGTTTGTTCTATTTAATACAATATAATTCATAGCTCACCACAAGATTTTCTCAAGAAAGAGGGGAGAGGAGAGGAGAGGAAAAAAGGAGGGGAAGGAATAATTCCCTTTTTTTCTCAAATTTTTATTTTATTTTATTTTTCTTTATTTAATGATTAATTTTTAAAAAACCTCAATTTTTTTAACTTTTTATTCTTTATTAAATCTCATTAATACTATCAACAAAACCACCCTCAGAAGCCATTAAAGAAGAGAAAATCAAATATCATGGATATAAAAGAAAGAGAGGTAACACAGATAGATGAGGGAAAATCTACGGAGAAAAAATTTAAGATATTGGAAAGCTCGGAGTTAAACGACAGAGAATTTAAAAAAGAAATCCTAAAAATACTCAGAGATATACAAGAAAACACAGAAAGGCAATTTAGGGAGTTCAGAAAACAACTCGATGAACACAAAGAGTATATCTCCAAGGAAATTGAAAGTATAAAAACAAATCAAACAGAGATGAAAAACTCATTCACGAGCTGAAAAACGAGGTAACAAGCTTAGCTAATAGAACAGGCCAGATAGAAGAGAGGATTAGTGAAATAGAAGACAAGCAACTTGAGGCACAACAGAGAGAAGAAAGAGACTCAAAAATTTAAAAAAATGAGATAGCCCTACAGGAATTATCTGACTCCATCAAAAAAAAAAATAACATAAGAATAATAGGTATATCAGAGGGAGAAGAGAGAGAAAATGGAATAGAGAACATACTCAAACAAATAATAGATGAGAACTTCCCAAGCCTGTGGAAAGAACTAAAACATCAAATTCTAGAAGCAAACAGAACTCCAAATTTTCTTAACCCCAACAAACCTACTTCAAGGCACATCATAATGAAATTAGCACAAACCAACGGCAAAGAAAAAATTCTCAAGGCAGCCAGGGAAAAGAAGAATACAACATATAAAGGAAGGCCCATTAGATTATCATCAGATTTCTCAACAGAAACTCTACAAGCTAGAAGAGAGTGGACCCCAATATTTAAAGTCTTGAAAGAGAGGAACTTTCAGCCACGAATACTATACCCATCAAAGCTATCCGTCAAATATGAAGGAGAAATAAGAACATTCACAGATACAGAAAAGATGAGGGAATTTATCACCAGCAAACCTCCACTCCAGGAAATACTAAAGGGGGTTCCCCAATCAGATACAAAGGACAAAAAAAACCCAACAAAACAACAAAGTCACAAGTAAAAGCTCCAAGAAGAACACAATAAAACCAAATTTAAACTGTGACAACAAAAAGAAAGGGGGGAGAGGATGGAGATTAACAGTAGCAAAGGGCAATGGAGTGCAAAAGTACTCACAAAATAGTGCACTACACTGAACAGGGTAGGAACCCTTTTCATTACTTAATGGTAACCACCATTGAAAAAACCACCACAGAAGCACATGATTTAAAAAAGATAGCAACAGAGGAAAGAGGTATGGAACACAACCAAATAAAAACAAAAGATAGAAAAACAAAAGAGAAGGATTAAACAAGACACAAAACTAACAGAAAGCAATCTATAAAATGGCAATAGGGAACACACAAGTGCCAATAATTACACTAAATGTAAATGGATTTAACTTATCAATAAAAAGGCACAGAGTAGCAGAATGGATTAAAAAAGAAAATCCAACTGTATGCTGCCTACAAGAAACTCATTTAAGTAACAAGGATAAAAACAAATTCAAAGTGAAAGGCTAGAAAACAATACTCCAAGCAAATAACATCCAAAAAAAAAGCAGTCGTAGCAATACTCATATCAGATAATGCTGACTACAAGACAACAAAAGTACTCAGAGACAAAAATGGCCATTTCATAATGGCTAAGGGGACACTGAATCAAGAAGACATAACAATTCTTAATATATATGCACCAAACCAAGGAGCACCAAAATATATAAGACAGCTACTTATTGACCTTAAAACAAAAACTGACAAAAATACAGTCATATTTGGAGACCTCAATACACCGCTGATGGCTCTAGATCAGTCTTCTGAACAGAGAATCAACAAAGATATAGTGGCCTTAAACAAAACACTAGAGCACCTGGATATGATAGACATCTACAGGACATTTCATCCCAAAGTGATTGAGTATACATTTTTCTCCAATGTACATGGATCATTCTCAAGAATGGACCATATGTTGGGCCACAAAAACAACATCAGCAAATTCAGAAAAATCAAAGTTGTACCAAGCATATTTTCTGATCATAAAGCCTTGAAACTAGAATTCAACTGCAAAAAAGAGGGGAAAAATCCCACAAAAATGTGGAAACTAAACAACATACTTTCAATGAATGAATGGGTCAAGGAAGGAATAACTGCAGAGATCAAAAGATATATACAGACAAATGAAAATAACAATACGACATATCAGAATCTATGGGATGCAACAAAAGCAGTGATAAGAGGGAAGTTCATATCACTTCAGGTATATATGAACAAACAAGAGAGAGCCCAAGTGAACCACTTAACTTCACACCTTAATAAACTAGAAAAAGAAGAACAAAGACAATCCAAAACCAGCCGAAGAAAGGATATAATAAAAATCAGAGCAGAAATAAATGAAATAGAAAACAGAAAAATTATAGAAAAAATTAATAGAAGAAGCAGCTGGTTCTTTGAAAAGATCAACAAAATTGACAAACCCTAGGCAAGACTTACCAAGGAAAAAAGAGAGAGAACTCATATAAACAAAATCCAAAATGAAAGAGGAGAAATCACCACGGACATTGTACATATACAAATAATTATTGTAGAATACTATGAAAAACTCTATGCCACTAAATTCAACAACCTAGAAGAAATGGATAAATTCTTAGAACAATACAACCTTCCTAGACTGAGTCAAGAAGAAGCAGAAAGCCTAAACAGACCTATTAGTAGAGAAGAAATGCAAAAAACCATTAAAAACCTCCCCAAAAATGAAAGTCCAGGCTCTGACGGTTATACCAGCGAATTTTTTCAAACCTTCAAAGAAAACTTGGTTTCTATTCTACTGAAAGTCTTCCAAAAAATTGAAGAAAAAGCAATACTTCCAAACACATTTTATGAGGCAAACATAACCCTTATATCAAAACCAGGCAAGGATGGCACAAAAAAAGAAAACTACAGACCAATATCTCTAATGAATACAGATGCTAAAATACTAAACAAAATACTAGCAAATCAAATACAACAACATATTAAAAAAATAATACATCATGATCAAGTGGGATTCATCCCAGAATCTCAAGGATGGTTCAACATACGTAAAACGGTTAACGTAATACACCATATAAACAAAACAAAGAACAAGAACCACATGATCTTATCAATAGATGCAGAAAAGGCTTTTCATAAAATACAACACAATTTTATGTTTAAGACTCTCAACAAAATGAGTATAGAAGGAAAATATCTTAACATGATAAAGGCCATATATGATAAACCATCAGCTAACATCATATTAAATGGCACAAAACTGAAGGCTTTCCCCCTTATATCAGGAACAAGACAGGGTTGTCCACTCTCTCCACTCTTATTTAATGTGGTACTAGAGTTTCTAGCCACAGCAATCAGATAAGACAAAGAAATAAAAGGCATCCATATGAGAAAAGAAGAAATAAAGGTATCGCTTTTTGCAGATGATATGATCCTATACATTGAAAACCCCAAAGAATCCACAAAAAGACTACTAGAAACAATAAGCCAATACAGTAAGGTCGCAGGATACAAAATTAACATACAGAAGTCAATAGCCTTTCTATATGCCAACAATGAAACATTTGAGAATGAACTCAAAAGAATAATCCCCTTCACGATTGCAACAAAAAAATAAAATACCTAGAAATAAACATAACAAAGAATGTAAAGGACTTATACAATGAAAACTATAAACCATTGTTAAGGGAAATCGAAAAAGATATTATGAGACGGAAGAATACTCTTGTTCTTGGTTAGGTAGAATAAATATAATCAAGATGGGCATATTACCCAAAGCAATATACAAATTTAATGCAATTCCCATCAAAATTCCAATGACATTTTTTAAAGAAATGGAACAGAAAATCATCAGATTTATATGGAACTATAAAAAGCCCCAAATAGCCAAAGCAATCCTAAAGAAAAAGAATGAAGCTGGGGGCATTACAATACCTGACTTCAAACTCTATTATAGGGCCACGACAATCAAAACAGCATGGTATTGGCAGAAAAATAGACACTCAGACCAATGGAACAGAATAGAAAGTCCAGAGATAAAACCACATATATATAGTCAAATAATTTTTGATAAAGGGGCCAACAACACACAATGGAGAAAAGAAAGCCTCTTCAACAAATGGTGCTGGGAAAACTGGAAAGCCACATGCAAAAGAATGAAACTGGACTACAGTTTGTCCCCCTGTACTAAAATTAACTCAAAATGGATCAAAGATCTAAACATAAGACCTGAAACAATAAAGTATAGAGAAGAAGACATAGGTACTAAACTCATGGACCTGGGCTTTGAAGAGCATTTTATGAATTTGACTCCACAGGCAAGAGAAGTGAAAGCAAAAATTAATGAATGGGACTACATCAGACTAAGAAGTTTTTGCTCAGCAAGAGAAACTGATAACAAGATAAACAGATAGCCAACTAATTGGGAAATTATATTTTTAAACACCTGCTCAGATAAGGGCCTAATATCCAAAATATACAAAGAACTCATAAAACTCAACAACAAACAAACAATCCAATAAAAAAGTGGGAAGAAGATATGAACAGACACTTCTCCCAGGAAGAAATACAAATGACCAACAGATATATGAAAAGATGCTCATCTTCTTTAATTATTAGAGAAATGCAAATCAAAACTGCAATGAGATACCACCTCACACCTGTTAGATTAGCTATTATTAACAAGACAGGTAATAGCAAATGTTGGAGAGGTTGTGGAGAAAAAGGAACCCTCATCCACTGTTGGTGGGAATGTAAAGTAGTACAACCATTATGGAAGAAAGTATGGTGGTTACTCAAAAAACTGAAAATAGAACTACCTATGACCCAGCAATCCCTCTACTGGGTATATACCCCCAAAACTCAGAAACATTGATTCGTAAACACACATGCAGCCCCATGTTCATTACAGCATTGTTCACAGTGGCCAGGACATGAAAACAACCTAAAAGCCCGTCAATAGATGACTGGATAAAGAAGATGTGGCACATATACACTATGGAACACTAATCAGCCATAAGAAATGATGACATCGGATCATTTATAGCAAAATGGTGGGATCTTGATAACATTATACGGAGTGAAATAAGTAAATCAGAAAAAACCAGGAACTGCATTATTCCATACGTAGATGGGACATAAAAGTGAGACCAAGAGACATTGATAAGAGTGTGGTGGTTATGGGAGGAGGGGGGAGGGGGGGAGAGGGAGAGGGAAGGGGGGAGGGGGAGGGGCACAAAGAGAACTAGATAGAAGGTGACAGAGGTTAATCTGACTTTGGGTGATGGGTATGCAACATAATTGAATGACAAGATAACCTGGACATGTTATCTTTGAATACATGTATCTTGATTTACTGATGTCACCCCATTAAAAATAAATAAATAAATAAAATTATTAAAAAAAATTAATATAACTCATCCTTTTTCAAATAAGTGCTTATTTTTATTATTGTGTACATGTATGTGTTTCCAAGCCATTCTACACCTTGGCTACATATAAGATAAACTATTTCCTTATATCACACAATATGTTGAAAAATGGCTTTTATGTTGCCTTTATATTAAACATATGTCTCATTTCAGAGACAAGATTTTTTTTGGCCAAATTCATTGTCATTTCAGTTCAAAGAAAACATTAAAACTGGCACACAAACTATATGTATCATATTTTAAAGATATACACTGACAGAATAAATTCCTACTTCTATTCCATGTTAAAAGGCAGAAGCAAAAAAGTTCACCAGCAAAGGGGAGGAACTTGTCAAGGGTAGCTGTTTTTCTCCTCTGGAAACATGCAGATTTATTTAGAAATTTTAAAGGTGACAATAATTTATGACTTATGCCTTATTAATAGATAAATAAAAGAGTTAGCAAAATGACTAATAAATGGAATAAATACATGAATGGGAATCCTTGTTATGTTTAATGCTTGTTTGCTATATAGTTATAGGTAAGCCAGTCACATGATCTGTGGTCAATTTCTTTTATTAATCATTCATTTATTTTTTAATTATTTAATCACTCGCTATTTAGAGTGCAGTAGGCACTGAAATTAGCTCTGAGGACACAAAGAAAAATCATATTCTAAGGGACTTCCCCTCAAATAAGGCAAAATCAGTATTTGGTGATGAAAGTCTCAATGGTCCTTACCTTTGATAACCCAAAGGAAGACATGTACACAAAGTGTAACAGATAGTACAGGGAGATATTTAATTCATGATCAACTCTAGATAGAGAAGCTTTTCTAGCTGAGATATACATTTTTCCTGGGCCAAGAGCATATGGGAATTTTTTGCACAATTGTCAGACTCTAGAGGTGCAATATTGTTATAGTAAAGATCAGACTATGATAGCAATTTTCAACCTTTTTCATCTCATGGCATGCATAAGCTAATTACTAAAATTATGTGGCACTCTAAAAATATATTAGTTTTGTCCAACTGACAAAAATAAGAATTATTTTGACTCATTCACACTGGACAGCTATTGTTGTATTGGCTGTTTTCATATTTTTATTTGACAATCTAAGGGAAAACAGGTCAGAGCCCTTGATTATTAGTCAGACATTGCATGTTTTAAAAATTCTTGCATCATGTCAGTTGAAAATCGCTGGATTATGAAGTACTGTAGACTCAATACATAGAGTTTTAAATTTAACATGTAGGCAATATGGAACCACTTCACTTTTATCTATGTCCATGAGTCTCAATTTTATATATCACCTATGTGTGAAATCATACAGTTCTTAGATTTTTCTGATTTACTTATTTCACTCAGTATAGTGTTCTCAAGGACTATCATGTCATAAATGATACTAAGTCATCGTGTCTTATGGCTGGGTAGTATTCTGTTATTTATATGTACCACATCTTCTTTATCCAATCCTTTATTGAGGGACACTTTGGTTGTTATCACGTGATGTTTTGGCCATTGTGAATAATGTTGCGATGAACAGGAGGTGCATATGCCTTTACGTACCAATACTTTCAAGTTTTGGGGGTAGATACTCAGTAGAGGGATTACTGGATCATATGGTAATTCTATTCTTAGTTTTTTGTGAAACCATACTTTCTTCCATAATGGTTGTATAAATTTGCATTCCCACCAGCAGCGAATGAAGATTCCTTTTTCTCCATAGCCTCTCCAACATTTGGTATTAATTACCTTGCTGATAATAGCCAATCTAACAGGTATGAGGTGGTATCACATTGTAGTTTTGATTTGCATTTCTCTAATAGCTGAGAAAATGAGCATCTTTTCATATATGTATCTATTTTATGATACATATCATTTGTATGTCCTCTTGGGAGAAGTAGAGTCTGTTCAGGTCCTCTTCCCATTTTTTAATTGGATTGCTTGCTTGTTTGTTGCTGAGCTTTGCAAGTTCTTTATATATATCAATATTTTGGATATTAATTCCTTATCAGAGCTGTTGTCTGCCAGTATCATCTCCCATTTAGTTGGCTGCCTATTTGTTTTGTTGACAGTTTATTTTGTTGTGCAGAAGCTTTTTAGTTTGGTATAGTGCCATCCATTTCTTCTTGTATTTACTTTCCTTGCTTTGGGGTCAAGTTCATAAATTGTTCTCTCTTGCCAAGGTCTGTGAGCTTAGTACCTATCTTTTCTTCTTTGTAATATACTGTTCAGATCTTATATTTAGGTCTTCAATCCATTTTGAATTAAT